>NC_138037.1:7256420-7809415 GCF_964106645.2 Podarcis pityusensis | reverse complement strand
AGGCTACCTGCTGGAGTGGTTGTAAGTAAGAAACCAGGCAGATGGAAACTGGTTAATGGGGCAGTGCCCCATTTGCTGCAAATTGCCAGCCTCTACTGAGCCTCCAAAGCTTGGAGCCAACACTAAGCAGCCGAGGATCTGTTTGAGACTGTAGTGCTACAAGAAGTGGCTTGTTTGTTTATTTGTCTTACTGACACCTTCTCAGGTTAAAAAACTGCATTCCAAAGCAGTTTGCAAACTTGCTCTTTGTGCTGGTCCCTTGGGTCAACCTAAAAGCAATGTCCGAGTCCAGTCTGAGGTCGAAGGAGCAATATGGAGGCAGTCCGTAAAAGCTGAAGCTGGGTGCAGGGCAGGGAGTCAGGTGAGGTCAGGAGCGCCGGCAGGTGAGGAGGACAGGGTTCAGGCAGGAACTGGCAACCTACAAAGTTGCTCCCACAACTTGGGACTGGGGCTGGCTGGCTTTTATCTGCCCCGAGTCATAGGGCGGGCCCCGATCCACAGGTGACTCGCCCCTCCTGGCCTGGAGGCGAGCACTCCTCCTGCAGGACCTTAGTTCCCTCCGCCTCTCTGCCCTGAGCCTCTGCAGCTCAGGAGAGGCTGGAGGGTTACCGGACCCAGAGGCAACCTCCTCTTCCCCTGACGGGGCTGAGAGTAGAGCACCTGCAGGCAATGGGTCCTTCACCACCTCAGGAGCCAGAGCAGATTCAGCTGGTGCCTGCACCTGAGGATCCAGGATAGGTGAGGACCCTTCAGGCTCATGCCCCAGCCCCGGCTCAGCTGGTTCTGGAGGCGGGGAATCCTGTGCAGGCTGGGATTCCTCAGGTTCAGCATCTGAATCCGAATCCCAGGCCATCACACTCTTTTTCATATCCTATTTTCCAATTAAAACGTCCCCTTTCAGAGCTGCTGTTTGATCCATGGAGGAAAACACAGCAGTGTCATTTGGGATATGCTTGAGTCTGAACCAGTTTTGATTGGCACCCACTTTAATTTTTTTTTAACTACTTCCACCATCAATCTTTTCAAAATGGTTAATTGAATTGGGAATTTCACCCCCTTTTCAAGGGACTGAGATACCTGAAAGTACTTCCCTCACCCCCTGTGTGCAAGAAATCCCAATGTTTCTTAACATCTAGGACAAAAATTGGTCCTTTTTCTGGATTCTTTGACTCTTAAGACTGGTTTGAGCCATCCGCAGTGGGGGAAACTGTCAGCAAGCAAAGACCTTTCTATGCGATCAGTATTTCATTACACTATTTTTTTTGCCACAGTGGACAGAGACTATTTGAAGTCCAATCTTAAAAGGACTTGATGATATGCCAACTGGATTGTGTTTGGAATGTTAATTTAACAGTATTGAAATAAATGTGGTTGTTTCTTTACCTTGATGGATACAGGATGAAAGAAAGAATCAGCGTATATAAGGAAATAGAATTTCGGAGGAACAGAGGCAACCTTGCTTCAAAATGAATTAACTGTCTGCATTAATGCATCAAAGGCTTCTATGTTATGTCTGTATACAAATATGGGAGATGCTAGATTTCACAGGTCATTGTAGACTGGGGATGTGTAAAACCTGAAGGAGGAATTTAATTTCATGTTCCAAGCAGTTCGTAGACAGTCTGTTTGAATCTGATTTGAATACCAGCCAGTCTGGGTTTCTTAACTTAATGTAATCCATTTATCTCTTTGGTTAAAAGCAACAAACGCTTTTCTGTATACATTTTCATTTGTGGGCACAGTGCATTATGGTGTTTGTAGTCTTATGCAAACACTGATAAGGGAGAGGCTTCCCCACGGGGTTTTCAAGTTGGTCTTTCAACTTGGGTCAGGAATCTTCATCTGCCTTGGATGCACATCCAGATGTATTGTAACGAGATCCCGGTCATGAGTCATCCAAATCCGCAAGATCTTGAATACGTTTCATGATCTGTTGCACTGCATCATGGGATGCATAGTTTGGAAGCTCCAGAAACATTTTGCTGTCTGTTTGACTTTTGGAAACATTTGTCGTGGGGCTAAGAACGTGAGAACTGCTGAATCAGGCCAAATGTCTACCTAGACCAGCATTCTGGGGGGAAGCTAGACGTCGATAGCACTCTCCCTACTTGTGCTTCCCAGCAACTGATGGATTCACAGAAGCTGCCTTGGCTTCTATTCTGTGATGTCCTGCTTCTCCTGCCTTGTTTTCACCTCTGCCTCCAAGGTAGCCGGGACAGCCACAGTGTCAGGCTTCAAGGAATCTGATCCCTCCCAGAGTGGGCAGCCAGGAAGTAGATAAACAAGAAGAGCTCTTACCAAGTCTTTTGTTCAATAGTCACAGAGAGAGACGTAGAAATGCCGTCTCTCTTTGGATAATGGCGTTGCTCCGAGTAAATTCTCACCCCCTCCGTCTCTCCTATCATATGTCTGTTGGCATGCAACCAAGGAAGTGGGGGCAATTGGCAGGCCCCCAGCTGGCTCCATCCCACCGCCTGGTGTACCGGACGAACTCCAGTCCTTGGTGACCCAATCAGTGACCCAAATGTCAAAAGCAGAGGTACGCTCTAATCAGCAGAGATAACACTATGCAACAGAAGTGGCAGGAGAGTATGTGTGAGCATATTTACAAGCAGTTTATTCAGCATACATCAGGACAAAAAGAAAACATGTCTGAACCCCTCGTGTCCAAAGCAAGGCAGCATAAAGCAAAAGCTATACACAAAACGGAAGTTCCCAGCAAGCTGTGCTGGAGTGTAAACAGGCATGTGACATACAACAATTCCACACGTCTGTTCTTAAGGTGGAATGGAATATTCCAACAATGTCAACCCTGCCCTGGCTGATCTGTGCTTTCTGCCTCTGAGCTTTCTGTTCTCCTACTCTCAGTGCTCTCCGGGTCCTGGGAGTGGGGGGGGGGTCAGGAATGCTTTCTAAAGACACTGAGTCTTGCCAGCTGTCTCTCCCCTGGTGCTTCTTCTTCCTCCTGCTCCTCTCCCAATATTTCCCAGCTTCTCCCCTCTGCAGCCTCTGAATTGTGCTCTTCTGCAAACCACTCTTCTAAACCTATACAGTTTCCCTCTTCTCTGGGAAGCACAGGAGGAGGATGGGGGTCTCCACCATTCCTCCTCTGTCCAGTCCCTGACACACAGCAGCCTTTGCCCTGGGCTCCACTGCTGCTGGCATATTCCCAGAAGCAGGCCAGCACATGGAGGAGCCATGGCGCGGCCAAGCTGGCCCCAAGACGGCTGAGGCCTACCCACTGCAGATTGGGCAGGATGGGTGGGAGAAAGAGATCACAAATCAGGTGGTGGGGTGGTGGGAAAAAGAGCATGTGGATCTGACAGAGGGTTGTCCTGCTCTCCCGTCCCAAAATGTTGGACCATATGAGAAGGATGTTGCCTCCAATAGCAGAGATGGTACACAGTCATGACTCATAGCCTTATCAACCATCCATTTGACTACCTCTGTTTTAAAGCCATCTAAACCGGTCACCACTGCCACATCTTATACCAGCGAATTTTCACTATGTTCTGTGTGAAAAAGTATTTCCCTTTGTGGTATCACACGAGAAGGCAGACCCATCTGAATGTTGCTTCTTTGACCTTGCTTGTTGTTGTTTAGTCGTTTAGTCATGTCCGACTCTTCGTGACCCCATGGACCAGAGCATGCCAGGCACTCCTGTCTTCCACTGCCTCCCGCAGTTTGGTCAGACTCATGTTTGTAGCTTCGAGAACACTGTCCAACCATTTTGTCCTCTGTCGTCCGCTTCTTCTTGTGCCCTCAATCTTTCCCAACATCAGGGTCTTTTCCAGGGAGTCTTCTCTTCTCCTGAGGTGGCCAAAGTATTGGAGCCTCAGCTTCAGGACCTGTCCTTCCAGTGAGCACTCAGTGCTGATTTCCTTCAGAATGGAGAGGTTTGATCTTCTTGCAGTCCATGGGACTCTCAAGAGTCTCCTCCAGCACCATAATTCAAAAGCATCAACTCTTTGGCGATCAGCCTTCTTTATGCCTTTGCTAAATGGACACATTTCATTGGAGGAATGGAGAGCTGCAGAAGTTTGGTTCAGCCATCAACCACAACGGCCTTTTCAGATAGGTGCATTATCACTTGATGGCTGCATTCATCAAGTGATGGGGAAATGTGTGCGATTCTACCCTTGGGAAGGGTTATTACAGCATGGTCTGAGAACTTGTCCAGATCTCCAGCAGCCTTTGTTTATTCCTCCCACCTTTTCCAACCCCTTCCAGTTTCAAACACATTTTAATTTTAACTTGCAACAAAATTACCATTTATATCAGGTGAGTGCCTGTGAATAACAAGGATGGCTCACAGCAGCCTTTTGCAAATAATCCCATCCACCCACCGCCGAGAAACGGCCATTCTTGTTGTCATCTGCTGTGACAAATGTCTGAAAGATCTGACTCCTCTTTCGCAAAGCTTTATAACGCTGCTCTGTGTTATTAAAGGAAGGGTCATTATTAAAGGAAGGACCTGCCCCACTGGCTCTTTCTCCCAGATAGAACAAAAGTGGATCGTGAGGGTGATAGCAGTTTGGTAGAAGCTCAGAAGATACATAATAAGAGGGGGCGGTGGTGTTACAGCAAAATGGGCCATCTTTCTTGCAAGCGCCTCCCCCCTCCACAAAACCCAAGCCAGTATTGCATGAAATCTCTTCCTCAGTTGCTGGCACTGTCCAAAGTGGAATATTATTCATTTTGATGCTCCCCGATGTGAGACATAAAGGGGAAATTAGTTTCACTTGCTTGAGTTAAGCACTGCCATTCCGGGTTGCCATTTCATATTTCACTAGGACGGGAAAGACACTTTGCAAGTCACAATGGTTCCTCTCTTTTCTTGAGACCAAGGAAGACCATGGGGAATTAGATCCACATTCATTATAGCAAGAACATCAGTAAAGTCAGATCAGTCTCGTCCAAAGAGGATATGAATGCCTGTATACAACTCAAAACTATATTCTGGCCTTGGATCTTTGCCCTAACTCTTTTCACTTTTCACAAATTCTCATCTGATATAAATGGTAATTGGGGTGTTGGACTAGACGGACTCTTCTTATGTTATTATGTCCTTATCACTAATTTGGATGGTGAACTTGGAAAAGGACAGTTGCCACACAATGCTAGATTATTATTTTTTGTAATTTGTTCTTTTTTATTATTATTTTGGGATGCGGGTGGCACTGTGGGTTAAACCACAGAGCCTAGGACTTGCCGATCAGAAGGTTGACGGTTCGAATCCCTGTAACAGGGTGAGTTCCTGTTGCTCGGTCCCTGCTCCTGCCAACCCAGCAGTTCAAAAGCCCATCAAAGTGCAAGTAGATAAATAGGTACCACTCCAGCGGGAAGGTAAACAGTGTTTCCGTGCGCTGCTCTGGTTCGCCAGCAGTGGCTTAGTCATGCTGGCCACATGACCCGGAAGCTGTACGCCGTCTCCCTCAGCCAATAAAATGAGATGAGTGCCGCAACCCCAGAGTCGGCCACGACTGGACCTAATGGTCAGGGGTTCCTTTACCTTTACCTTATTATTTTAAAAAAGATAGAGTTGCTTGAAATGTGGCTCACTTCCTTGTATTTTCTTATCACCACTTATAAACACCATCTCCAACTCCTCCGAAGATTCTATCTCCCAATTGAAGTGCAGAGTGTTTGAGGACCAGGACATTTGCAGGGAAACCAAAATGCTTGTTTACAAAACTATTGTACTGCCAACCTTACTGTATGCTTGTGAAACGTGGACCACTTATAAACCAGCTCCTCAAAAGATTCCATCAACTGTGCCTCTGGAAATTTTTACACATCACTTGGGAAGACAGGCAAACTAATACCAGTATACTGGAAGAAGCAAAGATCACCAGTGTCGAAGCAATGATTCTTCAACATCAACTTTGTTGGACTGGTCATGTTGTGTGGATGCCTGATGATCATCTTCCAAAGCAACTACTCTATTCAAACTTAAAAATGGAAAGCGTAATGCTGGTGGTCAACAAAAGAGGTTTAAAGACTGTCTCAAGGCAAATCTTTAAAAATGTAGTATAAACATCAACAATTGGGAAACACTGGCCTGCAAGCGCTCCAGTTGGAGAACAGCCTTTACCAAAGGTGTCATGGGCTTTGAAGACGCTTCAATTCAGGATGCAAGGGAGAAATGTGCTAAGAGGAAGGCACACTTGGCAAATGCTCACCATGATCAACTCTCACCTGGAGACCAATGTCCCCACTGTGGAAGGACGTGTGGATCCAGAATTGGCCTCCACAGTCACCTATGGACTCACTGCTACTGTGTTTATGGAAGACAATCTTACTCAGCTATGAGTGATAGAAGGAGGAGGAGGAGGAGGAGGAGGACGTTCTTATCAAGAAAAATAAATTTTAAAGAAGAATAAAATAATATGCAATTTGTGCAGGAATCAATGAGAGGGGAGGCTTTTGTGTATGGAACATATGAGAAGAAATTGACATATCCACCTGTCTTGGCTCAGCCTTCCTCAGTCTGCAAGCCCCTCTGGCTGTGTACATCTATGGCTGCACCGTTGAGCTGGACAGGGGCAACTCCTGCCAATATTAGCTGATCTAGAGGAGGCTGTTTGCTTAGCTCATCTCCACCACCAGCCTGTGTTTAATAAAGCAAAGACATGTTTTCTTTGCCGCCTGTCTAATTTATTTTTGAGAGATCGCAGACAGCAGGTTTGAGGGCTTGTCTGCGTGCTGGGAAATGATAAGGCGAGGGCGGTAGGGAGCAAAGGGAAGGCGAGGGAAACTGACAGATAGAGCTGGGTGATATCGGAGTGGCTCCAACAAGGCCATCTAACCTGCCCATCTGTCATCCAGGCCAACCTGGAGAACATCCAGATCAATTCAGGGCATGGGACTAATGTCAAATTAGGGTTTTTGAAACTGAAGGGAACAGAGGTGCCAGGTTCTCCAGAAGATCAGGGTGGCATGGTGTGATGTTGCATGATGTCCACTGAATATTGAGGGGGCCTGGCCCCCTAAAAAAACCCTGGGACTGAAACTAGCTTGACCTCTAGAAGTTGGCGCCTATGGATTGGAGGACAAGGAAGCACTGCCACCCTACCCTGCCAACCATGATAGGAGAGGAGAGAGCAGGAAGAATATTGACTCTTCCAACATTCAGCACTGCTGGTGGACCCTGAGTTGTACTAGAGAGAGAGAGAGAGAGAGAGAGAGAGAGAGGCTCTTCTCTATCCACTCATTCCACATTGTGCATAAAGCAGTCCACACCTCCACTAGCTAGCACACAAATAAAGGCATATTGTATTATTTCAATCCTCCCCAACCCTTTGGATCTTTGGAACATCCTATTGGATCAATCCATTAACTTCTGATTGATGATTTAGGAGGATTGGGTCCGGCATCACTTTTGCTGTGCGTGTGTGCCAGTATCCATACTCAGCAGAGCTACCCTAGTGGCCAAAATTGTGGAAACCTTTTGGGAAAAGTGTATTTCTGAGGTTTGATGGCTCATAACACCTGAATGGCTCTCTAAACACTCATGCTCATTGGCAACATTCAAATGAAGGACAGCTACTGCATATCATCTAAGCAAGTTGTGCTTCCTTTTTTCTGGTTATTTGGCTACAACTTTTGATAGTAAAAGGTAAAGGGACCCCTGACCATTAGGTCCAGTCGTGGCCGACTCTAGGGTTGCAGCGCTCATCTCGCTTTATTGGCCGAGGGAGCCGGCATACAGCTTCCGGGTCATGTGGCCAGCTTGACTAAGCCGCTTCTGGCGAACCAGAGCAGTGCACGGAAACACCGTTTACCTTCACAGCGGAGCTGTACTGATTTATCTACTTGCACTTGAAGTGCTTTTGAACTGCTAGGTTGGCAGGAGCAGGGACTGACTAACGGGAACTCACCCCGTCGCAGGGATTCAAACCGCCTACCTTCTGATTGGCAAGTCCTAGGCTCTGTGCTTTAACCCACAGTGCCACCCGCGTCCCTACAACTTTTGATAGAATACAGATAATTGAACAAACATTGTTGCATTACATTCTTCATTAAATTATCTTTCCATAGATATAAAATTCTATGGTATTACTCCATAAAAGTGGTCTTATGAGCCATCAAACTTCAGAAATACACTTTTTCCAAAAGGTTTCCACAATTTTGGCCACAAATGTACATCTCAATGCATCTCCTTCCTTGGAAGTGTCTTTGGGGTGGAAGGTACACGCAGTAGGCAATACACACTCATGGACGCCATAAAGATTCAGTCAAGTGTAGAGGTTTACTTGACAGGCATAAAAGCATATTGGTAGACAATATGTACAGACATTCACCACTGAATGGTCAAGGCATGTTTAGAGTCCAACAAGAGCCCAAGACTCTCTCTCTGTTCCTTTCAAGACGCAAGCAAGAGACTCACAACAAGTTACACAGAACCATTGTTTTCCGTACTTCCTGTCACACTGCACATGTCCAGAGAACAGTTCCCACAGAAAATGTCCTTGCACGGACAAAACAATCTCAGCCTTCTGCTGCTTCTTGAAACTTCTTCTCTGTTCTGCTCTGTTTCTGGAACAAATGATTCTCTCTCACACACACAGAATATCCAACACATATAATATATATGGCATGGTTATGTTTTTCATTCTTTCTTGCATTGGCACTCAGGCATTTCCCACCGCGATCTTGCTCCTTTATATTCACCCTCTGACCGCAGAAGGTCATTTATCTTCCACTGCACATGTTGAAATGAATAGGCTCTGAATAGCAGCACGAGAGGAAGGACTCGGGCAACAAAGCCAAATGAGGTTAGCACAGCACAATTAGATTACGCCCAAACTGCCCTAGTCAAATGAGGAACAGAGAGATGGAGTGCATCATTCATTCGGGCAGGATGCTCATAGATGGGCAGTGGTAAGGCATATGGTGCCCATGGATGAGCACAGGAATAATATGCAATAATATTTGGAGGGGGCGATGAGGGGCATCAGAATGCAAATAAGGAGATGGGAGCAATTTTGGTTTAGCTTGCACAAACAGCAGATGAGATGGGGGAATTGTCCCTGAGCTGAACCACTGTGCACAACAGATGGATAGAGAAATGTGTGGTTTTTTCCTCCTCCTCTCGTAACAACAGAACTCATGGAAGCTGAACGTTGCAAGATTTGGGACAGATTTTAAAAGGACCTGTTCAAACAGTGCAAAGTGATGGAATTTTGCTCCCACAGAAGGCAATAGTGGCCACCAGGCTAGATGGCTTGAAAAGAGGACCAACAAATTCATGGAGAGGACTATTGATGGCTACCAGTAGCTATGCTCTGCTTCCACAGCTGGAATCAGCAATGCCTCTGGGGAGAGGGCTCTTGTGCTCGGTTCCTGCTTGTGGGCAGGGGCAGACTTTGGTCTTTTGAATTTCAGCAGCACCATGTGCGAGGCCAAAATTTGGTCTGTCCCCCATGCCTCTTGCCTTCCATTTTACTCAATTCACTACAACATAGTTGAAATTGCCCTGTGGCACCCCCTAGGCTCAGCGGCCAGTGCAGCAGAACTGGTCACGGTGCCCTAAACCCACCTCTGTTGTGTTTTTCCAGAGGTATCTGGTTGGCCAATTTGAGAAGAGGATGCTGGTGTGCTGGGCCCGGGGGTAACCCGTTAAATGCAGTTCAGGACCGGTCCAGAATCCAAACTTTCTGCTAGGAGTCAGTCCAACAGGGCCAAGGCAGGTCACGAGGCAGGAAACCAGGCAAGGACAGGTACAGGATCTCGCATACAGCAATGTTGCTCCCGCAACCTGTGGCAGGGTCCAACAGCCTTTTATCTTTGTCAGGGTAGCGGCCGGTCCTGATCCCCCGGCGACTCACCTCCCTGTTCTGCCTGAAGGTGAGCACTCCTCCTGCGAGTACTCAGGTCTCTCCTTCTCTCAGACCTTAGTCTCTGCAGCTTGGGAGACGTCAGTGGGTTACTAGACCTAGGGGCTGCCCCAGCCTCCCCTGACCCAACCGGTAGTGGAGCAGCTGTAAGTGATGGCCCAGCTGGAGGCAACGAGGTAATCCCCGCATCTGGAGCCAGGGCAGGCTCAGGCCCCTGACTCAGCCCAGCTGGTGTTTGTTGCAGGGGAACCTGTGCAGACTGGGACTCGTTAGGATCAGGCCCCAGACTTGGTTCAGATGATGCCTGAGGCAAAGGATCCGGTGCAAACTGAATCTCCTCTGGTTCTGAGTCCGAGCCCAAGTCCCGGGCTATCACAGCTGGTCTAGGTGGACCAATAACTTGATCCAGCAGGCCCTCTTTATGTCATTTCAGGTCACCCTCCCCCTGACCCTCCTGATAGAAACCAGATTTCTACCTGCCACAATTAATCCCTTAAGGAGATGAATTTACAGCTGCCTTTAGTTACGAACAGTGACCTTCCCCTCAAAACCAGATTTTTTGTGTGAAATATTTGTATTACATAATACCCTGTTCAACTTGCTTAATTGTAAAATGTGTTTGATGGGGAGCTGCTGTTGGATGGTCAGTTGTAACTATTGGCCCAGAGTCCCTGAAAGAGGAAGTCAGATAGAATAACACTTCTATTATACATTTTATTTAAACTGGAGCCCTGTTCATTCTTATTTGAGAGTAAATCTCATTGAAGTTGATGGGTATGCATGGGATCGCACTGTTAGGTAAAAAATAAAAGAAAAGGTAAAGGACCCCTGGACAGTTAAGTCCGGTCACAATGGGGTGTGGTGCTCATCTCGCTTCAGGCCAAAAGAGCCCGCGTTTGTCAGGAGACAGCTTTCTGGGTCATGTGGCCACCATGACTAAACCTCTTCTGGTGCAATGGGACACTGTGACGGAAACCAGAGCGCACGGAAACACCCTTTACCTTCCCACTGCAGCGGTACCTATTTCTCCACTCGCACTGGTGTGCTTTCGAACTGCTAAGTTGGCAGGAGCAGGGACAGAGCAACTGGAGCTCACCCTGTCATGGGGATTCAAACCACCGACCTTCCAATCGGCAAGCCCAAGAGGCTTGGTGGTTTAGACCACAGTGCCACCTGTGTTCCTGTTAGACTTCCATCCCATTTGCACATTCTAAGCATGTGATCTCCCTGTCCTCCACACTGCTTTCTGGGTTTTTTGTTGTTGTTTTACATCTATTCTGCCCAAGGGCTGTCGTTTCTGTTTTGTGCTGGTTCATAAATGTTGCATAGTCCTAGATCATGAGTAGGCAAACTAAGGCCCGGGGGCTGGATCCGGCCCAATTGCCTTCTCAATCCGGCCCGTGGATGGTCCGAGAATCAGCGTGTTTTTACATGAGTAGAATGTGTGCTTTTATTTAAAATGCATCTCTGGGATATTTGTAGGGCATAGGAATTCGTTCATTATTATTTTTCAAAATATAGTCTGGCCCCCTACAAGGTCTGAGGGACAGTGGACTGGCCCCCTGCTGAAAAAGTTTGCTGACCCCTGTCTTAGATTAAATGTGATTTTAGCCTCACAGCGATAGGCTTCTAGTATTGTAGTGCAGCCTTTGTAACTGTACCCAGGGGATTGTTGGGATCTGTAATTGTTGAGAGCACGTGAGAATAGGTTGATCGAGGTACAGTTGCATTAGTAGATGTGGATACTAAGAGGATGTATTGAATCAGGGAAATTCTGTGTTATGGAGCTTGATGTTACATATATATATTTATTATTGTTTTACATATTCCTTTTTGTGTTTGCTTTCTAAACCACTTACAAAGATCTTTTCTGGTGAAAGGTAAAGGTAAAGGCACCCCTGACCATTAGGTCCAGTTGTGGCCGACTCTGGGGTTGCGGCACTAATTTCGCTTTATTGGCCGAGGGAGCTGGCGTACAGCTTCCGGGTCATGTGGCCAGCATGACTAAGCCGCTTCTGGCGAACCAGAGCAGCGCACAGAAACACTGTTTACCTTCCCGCTGGAGTGGTACCTATTTATCTACTTGCACTTTGATGTGCTTTTGAACTGCTGGGTTGGCAGGAGCAGGGACCAAGCCACGGGAGCTCACCCCGTCGCGGGGATTCAAACCGCGACCTTCTGATTGGCAAGTCCTAGGCTCTGTGGTTTAACCCACAGCGCCCCCTGCATCCCTTTTTCTAGTGAAAAGTGGTGAATAAATAAAAATAACAACGGAACATGAATGAAGTTCTTTTTGCAGTGGAACCTTGGATAGTTTTTAATTCAATTATATGCAGAGAGAGGTTTCTTTGCACTTAACCCTGTGTTTGATTGGGGCCGTTTCATTTTACATTTTTACCTGTCTTACCTACCTGTCCAAGGCTTTGGAACTGCCCTGAGACCTCCGGGTATAAAGCAGTATATAAATTCAATAAATAAATTAAATAAAAATAAATAAGTGGTGGTGGATCGCTCCTCTCACCCTGCTTAGAACTGCACTCTTAGACTGCAGTCCTGTACACCACATTTAGCTAGCCTCCTTCAGCTGAACTCACAGGAGATTTTTTTTTTCAGTAGGTGTGTGCGAAGGCTCTGTTATCTACATGCCAGTCCTGCTCACCAAACATTCCTGGAAATGGTTTGTTAGGTGAATGTTTGCAAAATGAGACCACAAATCCCATTGATTTCTATGAGAATTTTTTTAATGTGTTCCCAACCATGGAATTTTGACACACACACACCCTAAGGAAAGCAAAACCCTGAAAAAATGCTCTCTGGTTTGTCCAATTGCTCCCCTCCCTCCCTCCATTCCTCAGCCAACCTGGAAAATGCAAACAGGGAGGCAAAATGCTCTCTGTTCAGATATCTGAATCTGAACAAGGTTTGGGTGCTAATTCCTTGTGTTTGAATGTGAATTTTTGCGTAGCAAACGTTCACAGAGTGGGGCCCGTATGTATAGTCTGTGGATTTAACAAAAAGATTTCGAAATACCGTTCAGATAAAGCTCTCTGAAAACGCAACCTTTCAGCCTATGGATTTAACGAAAAGATTTTGAAATACCTTTCAGGTAAAGTTCTCTGAAAACGCAACCTTTCAGCTGATTTCCAAAATATATCAAGGAGAAAGAAAGGCAAAAGAGCAGGTTCCCAGCCTCAGACCCGGATGGTCCTCGCTCAATACTGGAAGACCTGCAAGATACCTGCAAGACATTTGCAGAACGGTGCAAGACTCAGCTGGAAAGGAGATTGCTTTCTTTATTTTCAAAATGGATATCCTGCCTTTTTTCTAAGACAGGGCCTACAGCCCTCCAGATGTTAATGAGCTACAGCTCCAACCATCCCTAGCCATTGGGCATGCTGACTGGGAGATTGCTGATGGGAGTAGAACGACAATGTCTGGAGGACCACAGCTTCCCTATCCCTGGTCCAGGAAACGCAAGGAGGTTTATGGTCAAAAACAAAAACACACCATCAATCATAAAAGCCAGTGGTGGTGTCTGGCCCCGGGCTCCCCCTTCTGGGCAAAGCATGCCACTGCCTCACCCTCTCCATCGATCTTCCTTGGACACAAACATATACACACACTCTGCCCCAGCCTGCCTTGTCAGAGAGGCAGCCGCAGAAACTGGCTTTTCATCCCTCCTTCCCTTATTCAGACTCCAGCTGCCAGTGTCGGTCTGTAATGACTTTTGCTAGGAAATAGGCCCCTGCAGCGCTGGCTGGTGTCCTGGTAACGAGAACATCACCATGCTGCTCTTGTTTCCTAGACAGCTACTGACATTCTGCCTCTTGAAGTAACCAAGTGAATAATATACAGGCTTTTGTTAAAAGCCCAGCCAATCAATAGTCAATTGGACTGGAACAAGCAGCCTCATCCAGTCGAAAATGATCCCAGAAAATACATTTATGCTCTACCCATGGCCTTGACTCCAATTCTCTCCCTTCCCAAAGAACATCATGTATTGTTATTTGCCATGATCATTTTGGCAGCTGCTTCTTCTTCATAGTGAAAGTAGCAGAGCAAGCATGGTGCAGAGGTCAGAGTTTCAGACTAGGACCTGAGAGACCAGGGTTTGAATCCCCACTTTGCAACAAAGCTCACTGGGTGATCTTGGGCCAGCTGCAGCCTCTTAGCCTAACCTACCCCACAGGGTTTATTGTGGGGATTAAATGAGGAAGGGGTTGTTTTCAGACAGCTCTTCATAGAGGACTATATAATAGAGAGGATAGTCTTTTTGGACTACAATTCCCATCATCCCCGACCACTGGTCCTGCTTGCTAGGGATGATGGGAGTTGTAGTCCCAAAAACAGTTGGAGAGCCAGGTTTGGGAACCCCTAAGTAAAAAAAAAAAAAAAACTAATATCATGGCCACTGGTCCCATCACCTCCTGGCAAATAGAAGGGGAAGAAATGGAGGCAGTGAGAGATTTTACTTTCTTGGGCTCCATGATCACTGCAGATGGTGACAGCAGTCACAAAATGAAAAGATGCCTGCTTCTTGGGAGAAAAGCAATGACAAACCTAGACAGCATCTTAAAAAGCAGAGACATTACCTTACCGACAAAGGTCCATATAGTTAAAGCTATGGTTTTCCCAGTAGTAGTAGAAGACGAAGAGTTTGGATTTGATATCCCGCTTTATCACTACCCGAAGGAGTCTCAAAGCGGCCCTTCCTCCCCCACAACAAACACTCTGTGAGGTGAGTGGGGCTCAGAGACTTCAAAGAAGTGTGACTAGCCCAAGGTCACCCAGCAGCTGCATGTGGAGGAGCGGGGAAGTGAACCTGGTTCACCAGATTACAAGTTTACCACTCTTAACTACTACACCACACTGGCTCTAGTAGTGATGTATGGAAGTGAGAGCTGGTCCATAAAGAAGGCTGATCGCCGAAGAATTGATGCTTTTGAATTATGGTGCTGGAGGAGACTCTTGAGAGTCCCATGGACTGCAAGAAGATCAAACCTATCCATTCTGAAGGAAATCAGCCCTGAGTGTTCACTGGAAGGACAGATCCTGAAGCTGAGGCTCCAATACTTTGGCCACCTCATGAGAAGAGAAGACTCCCTGGAAAAGACCCTGATGCTGGGAAAGATGAAGGGCACAAGGAGAAGGGGACGACAGAGGATGAGATGGTTGGACAGTGTTCTCGAAGCTACCAACATGAGTTTGACCAAACTGCTGGAGGCAGTGGAAGACAGGAGTGCCTCGCGTGCTCTGGTCCATGGGGTCATGAAGAGTCGGGCATGACTAAACAACAACAACAAAGTTAAAAATGCTTTCTGTCAATCCTGAACCCCATAGAGTGGCTTTTGTTGTTCAAAGCATGTGGGGAGTACAGTGTTCTCCCAAGGCTAGCACAATTCCTTGACCTGGGACTATGTAACTCTTTTGGGGGGGCCTTGCCTGTATCTCCACAGATTTCCCAACTGAGAGTCCCATTGCAATTTGCTGCCATCCATGCTGGCAACATCAAATCTGATTACCAAAAGCAGTGTTGCTCCGCTGTGCCTTCCCAGCATCGTAAGCCAAGCAAGGTTTTCAAAAATGTGGCTAGAAAGGGCATGTTGCCTGGCCTCCTATAAATACACAAGGTCAGAAATGGCTTCAGTGAGACAGTTTTCATTTGTGCATCAGCTCCTAAGAGCCCGGCTTCACGAGTCCTTGATCTTTCTTAAGTGCTGAAATGAAAAGTCTGTGTGTGTATATTAAGAGAAAAATGAGATGGTTTGAAGCCAACATGTTACAGCTAAATTGACCAATTGAAATGCATTTTCCTCCCTCTTGCCTACTTCAGTAAACAGCACGCCGAACTTTGCCTCTGCCTACATCCATTTGTCAGGAGAATACTGAGGCTTCACACTTCCCTCGTCCGTATTTTCAGTCTCCTGAACTTTCTCACAACTCATCCCCTCTGTCCAGTGAGGTCCAACGAGGTGTCATCTCTATCCTTATGAGATGGATAAATGCAGAGACAAGTTCAGACTATTTGTTTGGTGGTGGCAGAATCAGCTGCTAGGTGGAAAGGTGATATTTTATTTTTGCTGCAAGGGGGTGGAGAGAATTACAAATGGTGAGGTGCCCTAGGGAAGGAATAATTCGTCAATTTCTTTTCTCTCTGCTTCTCATTTTTCTATTCTTAAATTCAGTTCTACAGATTCTGCGGCCATTTGTGTCCCCCTGCCACATAAATAATCTTCACAAATATTCATTCACATTTTAGGTGTGAGTTTCTCTGAACAAACATGTTTTTGTATGCACTGTTGACTAATGCACACATTTTCCCAAGCAATTTCCCCCCCTAATATGCATTTTTGTAAATAATTTTCATTTATTAAAAATTAAAAAAACAAAAGCTTTCTGAAAGTTGAAGTACACCATGTCAACCAAATCAATCTATATGCTTGTTGACCTTCTTAGAGGACTGTAAAGCATTAGAAACATGATTGCATCAGGATGACTGAATTTTCAGGGTTTTATCAATGGACAATATTCACACGTGCATTTTTAATTGGTGGGGCGAGATGGAACTGTGCTGAAGCAACTGAAAAGTTGGGCAAACCACACAGCCTCAGGGGACAGACCAACCAGTTGTTTTAAGTCAATTTGCATTCATTCATTCATAAGTAGGGTTGTGGGGGGAATTTAATTTAGGTTGCATGTTACTGAAAATGTAGTTAATTCCAGGTATGGCTCACCCATCAGGAAAGGTGAGGCGACAGCCTCAGGGGGCAAAATACACAGAGCCAGCAGGTCCCACTATAGATCTTGGGCTTTGCCTCAGGCGCCAAAATGTATTGAGCCGACTTTCTGAAACAGTACAAGAACCACAGCACATCCACCTTTTGAAGGTTGCACTTCTCTGAATTTTGCAGCCGGTCGGTGTGTACAAGGGTGAGGTCCGCATACAAAGGCATATACTGCTGAAAACAAGGTATAAAATGCATCAACTGGGGGGAATCGCTTTGGAAAACATGTTTACGTTGGGTGAAATTGCATTTTGAAATGTGTATATTGGGAGAAAGAGGCACTGAAATGTAAGACCACCCACAGGATTTGGCCCAAACCCAAAGTGATTTGGGCCAATTTGGTGAGATCAAGTCACGTGGAGAAAGCCCTTCCAGGGTCAGGCAGCATCCTGCAGCAGATACGTGCCATCTTGAACACTGTAAAATTCAATGTGTCCTGATGGTGCTGTATAAATAATAAGACAGAAATCCATATCTTTTGCAACGGGTTTAGCATCCATTTCCCCCTGGCGGTGGCTGAGGATTATTTTAGGTATGCAGTTCATAGGCCGTCTGGCCCTCATTCTGCGTATTAGCTAAGGAGTTCTTATCATGGCAGAATGTCAGCTTTGAGAGGATGACTCTATTTGGAATTTGTTCCGCTTCACGGACCATATACAGAAATTGGCAAATAATGATGTTAAACTGGTTATCTCCCGCTTGGACTACTGCAATGCACTCTACGTGGGGCTACCTTTGAAGGTGACCCAGAAACTACAACTAATCCTGAATGTGGCAGCCAGACTGGTGACTGGGAGCGGCCGCCGAGCCCATATAACACTGGTCTTGAAAGACCTACATTGGCTCCCAGTACATTTCCGAGCACAATTTGAAGTGTTGGTGCTGACCTTTAAAGCCCTAAACGGCCTTGGTCCAGTTTATCTGAAGGAGCGTCTCCACCCCCATCGTTCTACCCGGACACTGAGGTCCAGCTCCGAGGGCCTTCTGGCGATTCCCTCACTGCGAGAAGCCAAGTTACAGGGAACCAGGCAGAGGGCCTTCTTGGTAGTGGCGCCCTCCCTGTGGAACGCCCTCCCACCAGATGTCAAAGAGAACCACAACTACCAGACTTTTAGAAGACATCTGAGGGCAGCCCTGTTTAGGGACGCTTTTAATGTTTGATGCATTACTGTATTTTAATATTTTTTTTGGAAGCCGCCCAGAGTGGCTGGGGAAGCCCAGCCAGATGGGCGGGGTATTAATAATAATAATAATAATAATAATAATATTATTATTATTATTATTATTATTATTATTATTATTATTATTATAAACTGGTATGTCATTGAAGGTTGTGGGCCTTGAGCAATGTGGAGGACCTTCAGAGGAAGCTTTTTTATCCTGAGTCAGACCATGGGTCCATCCAGTTCAGTATTGTCTGTTCTGACAGGCAGCAGCCCTCCAGGATTTCAGACAAGGAGTCTTGTCCCAGTTGGAGATGTTGGGGATTGAACCTGAGACCTTCTGCATGCAAATCAGATGCTCTATCACTGAGCTATGGCCCTTCTGATCTAGAGAGTGATGAAAAACAGAGATCAAGGCATATTTTGCTATATAGAGGGACTTGTGAACTGGGACCCATTGCTAGAGTTCCCTCAATCGAGAAACACATGGGGTTTGCCAGTACCTACTCCTTAGGGAGTCTCTTAGACAGAAAATGCTCCTGAGCAAAGAATCCTTTATGCTCAGAAGGTGGGCTCTTTTGTATCCAAAGCACACAAGAGGAAGGTATCCGCAGAGTCATCCCTACCGTTAGACAGAGTGAGACAGATATCTTAGGTTGTAGTTGCCAGGGGGCACTGTGGTCCCCCCCCCCCGGCAATTTCCCTGATTCATCTATTTATTTATTTATTTATTTACTTTTTAAGATGATCATTATTGAATTTTTAGTTACATACTATACATACACATACATTATATTTCACATTTGTTCTTGCTCTCCCAAGCTGACTTCCCTCCTTCCTTCTTCCGGCTTTTTTATGTCGTCTTTAACTTTTCGCATTGTCTTTGTCCATTTTATATATAATTGTTCTTCTTCAAATTTTTTCCATAAAATGTCTGTAAACAAATAAATCTTTCTATATATACAATTCTTGTTGTCTGTCTATATTCATTTACAAATATTGTTCAACAATAGTCCTAATAAACATTTTTAATTCATTTTGATATTATTATCCAATAAATTTCTTGTGTTTTCCCGTTATGAGGTTTATTTCAGTTCTCCTGGTTTATTTCACATCGTCTCCTCTATATAGAACATAAATTTTCCCCATTCTTTTTGATATGTTTCGTCACCCTGATGTCAAATTTTTGCTGTTAGTTTGCCTATTTCTGCATACTCCATAACCTTGTACTGCCATTCTTCTATTGTAGGCAATTTTTGCTGTTTCCACACCTGAGCCAGCAATAACCTCGCTGCTGTTGTTGCGTATAAGAACAGTTTCTGGTCATTCTTGTCAATATCCTCTCCCACCCTTCCCAACAGGAATGTTCCCTGATTCATCTAAGTGAGCCTTCTTTAGGGCACCTAGTGCCAGGGGCTGGACTGAGGAGGAATGGTGGGGGCCGCTGCCCCTTCTCTTGAACCTTCCCAAGGGCAATATAGATTTAGAACAGTGGTTTGCAGAGGGGCATGGTCCAAAGGGGGAAAGCTGGGAAATACTGGGTGAGGAACAGCTAGAAGAGAGAGAGACAGTTGGCAGATTCCGTGTCCTTGGAAAGCATTCCTAGCCCCCTTCGCCTAAGACTAGACGGGCTTTGAGAGTGAATGAACAGAGGGCTCAGTGGCAACAAACTCAGATTACCCAACGTAGGAGTGGTGTAAATTAATGGGGATGGAGGGGGTGAGCCTTTACTGGGAGCAACCGCGATTTCGAGAGAGAGATGCATTCCTTTCTTTGTCTCTGATTGTGATTATTAAAGAATCTAACCGGTAAGAATGCTCCTTTTGTTTGTTCTGCTTGTTTACTGCCACGGGGGAGGGGGAGGGGCAGATCCGATTCCCCGAAGCCTGACGCCTAGTCTGCTGCCCTCAGGTCCATTTTTGTCCCATCACGTGGATTCTGTATGTGGGTGTGATGGCCTGGGACTTGGGCTTGGACTCGGAACCAGAGGAGTCTCAGTCCGCACTGGATCCTTTGCCTCAGGCGGCATCTGAACCTAGTCTGGGGCCTGATCCTGAAGAGCCCCAGTCTGCACAGGTTCCCCTGCAACAAGCACCAGCTGGGCCGAGTCAGGGGCCTGAGCCTTTCCTGGCTCCAGATGCAGGGATGACCTCGTTGCCTTCAGCTGGGCCATCACTTACAGCTGCTCCACTACCAGTTGGGTCAAGGGAGGCTGAGGTGGCCCCTGGGTCTAGTAACCCACCGACGTCTCCCGAGCTGCAGAGACTAAGGCCTGAGAGAAGGAGAGACCTGAGTACTCGCAGGAGGAGTGCTCGCCTTTGGGCAAAACAGGGAGGTGAGTCACTGGGGGATCAGGACTGGCCGCTACCCCGACAAAGATAAAAGGCTGTCAGACCCTGCCCCAGGTTGCGGGAGCAACATTGCTGTTTGCTAGAACCTGCCTGAGATCCTGTGCCTGACCGTGCCTGGTTTCCTGCCTCGTGCCCTGCCTTGGCCCTGTTGGACTGACTCCTCATAGAACCCTTGGATTTGGGACCAGATCTGGACCGTGTTGCTCAGTTTAACCCTCAGGCCCAGCACAGTGCGACTGGGGGATGGTCTCCATCTTTGGCTGGCATGGGCATCACATCTTAGCCACCCCTTTATCTTTCTCCCAGGTGCATTCACCAGCACCCCCTGCCCTATGTCTGTGCCCTCTCATTTCTGGTCCACCGGGATCACCTTCTGGGCAGTTCCTGGGGCTGCCAACCAGGCAGCTATGCCACCCCCTCCTGACACAACTCTTATTACCAGTGATGGAAGGGATAACCTTTTCCCCACATATAGCCTCCTTACAAGACTGCATCCCTTCTGGGAAAAATGAACCAGTGTTGCATTCTATTTCTACAGCCTGGTCCTGTATGGTTCTGCAATGGTCCCTGGGTGCTCCTCTGTGGCAACGTGGAGCCAGTGTGGGACAGTGGTTTGAGGGTTGGCAGTGGTGGACTTTGGGGTATCAAATTTCGCCAGCGCCCTCTGCAATGCCAAAATTCAGCAACCCCCGCCTTCCATTCTACATCACAGTTGTGGCGGCTTCTCCAAGGCTTCATGTCCAGTGCGCCCGAACTCCTAAATCTTTCTCTAGTGTTGGACTAGGACCTGAGAGTCCAGATTTCAAATCTCCACTCAGCTACAAAGCTCAGTGGGTGACCTTAGGCCAGTCACTGCCTCTCAGCCTGATCTGCCTCACAGGACTGTTATGGGGATTCAGTGATGAGGAGGAGAACCATGTATAGTATCTTGACCTCCTTGGAGATACAATGTCAGGTGTGAGTGCAGGAGCCAAGTCCTGTGACCAATAGAACTCTACAGGACTGGGGCCTTCCTAAGTTTGTTCTGAAGAGGCAAGGCACGGCCTCACAGGTGAGGCTGATTGGTAACTCACAGCACCTGGTGGCAAGAGCTGGGAAGGGATATAAGGTCAGCATTTTCCCTTTGGCTCTTTGCCACAGCAACACGTTCCCTGCCTTGCTGCGTTTGACTCCTTGCTTCTTGATCCATGGACCCTTGACTTCCTGACTCCTTGCTTCTAGATCCTCGGACCCCTGACTTCGCAACTCCTTGCTTCTTGATCCTCAGACTCCTGACTTTGTGACTCCTTGCTTCCTGACCCTCAGACCCTTGGCTTCTTGACTCCCGGCTCTCTGACCCTCGGACTCTTGGATTTCTGACTCCTGGCTTCTGGACTCCCGTTCCTGCTCCCACCCCGCCATCTTGCCCCCGGTCCCAACGTCCCCAGCAAGGACTTCGATTGCCCGTGAAACGGACTGTGACAAACAAAACATGAGGAACCCTGCTTAGTTTTTATTATTATTATTATTTCTGCACCGCTAGGAGGGTAGGATGGGAAAAGGTGGGATATAAAATGCAATAAAATACAATAAAAATAAAATAAATCCTTCTCCTTGGTGTCACAGTCTGCTGGATCTTTCCCTGCACCTAACAACCATCCCATTCGACCTGCTTCCACCACAACCACTCCCAGAACCTGATCCCAGTCTTCCCACCCCCACCCCACCCAGGATGTACTTCACAAACTCACAACACCACCTCCTTCTTCCTCATCGCCACAACCATTCCTCCTCTTCTCCTTCTCCGGCCCAACTGCCCCAACTGCCACTTTTGCAATGTTCTGGTTCCCCTGGCAACTGTTGCCAGGTTTGCCCAGAACTGTCTCATTCCCGACTATTTAGATTTTTCATCAGGCAAGTAGCCCTCAAGGGATACGGGTGGCGCTATGGGTTAAACCACAGAGCCTAGGACTTGCCAATCAGAAGGTCGGCGGTTCGAACCCCCATTACGGAGTGAACTCCCATTGCTCGGTCCCAGCTCCTGCCAACCTAGCAGTTCAAAAGTATGTCAAAGTGCAAGTAGATAAATAGGTACCGCTCCGGCAGGAAGGTAAACGGTGTTTCCGTGCACTGCTCTGGTTCGCCAGAAGCAGCTTAGTCATGTTGGCCACATGACCCGGAAGCTGTACGCCGGCTCCCTCAACCAGTAAAGCAAGATGAGCGCCGCAACCCCAGAGTCGGTCACGATTGGACCTAATGGTCAGGGAGGGGTCCCTTTACCTTTACCTTTTAAGTAGCCCTCATGAAATATAAAGGTAAAGGTAAAGGTACCCCTGCCCGTACGGGCCAGTCGTCTCCAACTCTAGGGTTGTGCGCCCATATCACTTAAGAGGCCGGGGGCCAGCGCTGTCCGGAGACACTTCCGGGTCACATGGCCAGCGTGACAAGCTGCATCTGGCGAGCCAGCGCAGCACACGGAAACGCCGTTTACCTTCTCGCCAGTAAGCGGTCCCTATTAATCTACTTGCACCCGGGGGTGCTTTCAAACTGCTAGGTTGGCAGGCGCTGGGACCGAGCAACGGGAGTGCACCCCGCCGCGGGGATTCGAACCGCCGACCTTTCGATCGGCAAGTCCTAGGCACTGAGGCTTTTACCCACAGCGCCACCCGTGTCCCCCTCATGAAATATATTAAGTCCCAAATGGAAGAATTAAACCAACATCTCATCACAATAATGCATGGAGACACATACAATAGTTTGAAGACGACAGGCCCCATTATCTCCGCCAGGAAATGATGCTCTGCGGGTCATTTTCAGCTAAAGGGGTGGGGGGTCTTAGATGGAAGCAAGTCCTCCATACTGGCTATAACTCTCCCCCTCTCCTGCAGGAGTATCAGATAGGGAATCTATCGCTTGCCTGGTTGCTTTCAGGTGGAGGTGAACGCACATCATTCATCACAAGCCATGCACTCTGCTCTCTTCCTTGCCAACAACTCCCGCTGTTCTCTCTCACACACCCATGGCTATTTGGCAGTCATCAGTGCTAAGAGAAAGTGGATTTGGCTTTGAAGTGACATGTCCATCTCTTCAAAAGGTGCTTTTTTCATTTAGGCTTTATGAGCACATGAGCTGCATTCGTGGCGACTGATCAACTCGTTCGAGTGGAGCAAGAAGACCAGAGTGAAGCTGCCTCTGAAATAACAAGGCAATCTCTTGGAAGGGGGAAAGAAAACCAGGGCACTCTGTGAACCAGTTCAGATTCTGCCTCACCTTTCTGTTTGCACATTTAAAGCAAGGGTCTCTTTGTGTGTACAGCAATGGACTGACTCCAACTGCACCTCCTTTACCTAAGATGAAGTTTCCTTGGAAGCAGAGCCATTGAAATTAGTGCAGGTGACTTAACTTAGGACCCTTAATTTCTACTTAGAACTTAGTTGAGTATGGCACCAAGGCAGGACAGAGATGTCAAAATAAGCAAACACTGTATAGCATTGACATTGTCATATATTGACAGTGGTATTGAAAGGAGCACGTTGGGGACAAAGTAACTATTGTTTACAGTATATATAGCAGACAAATGAAGAATTGAAAGTTCTTTGCTTTCTGAATTTGCTTTTTCTATCTTTCACTTTTAACCTCTTTTCTACTCTTTTTTCTATATTTCTCTCTTTTTCTTTTCCTACTCCTTTCTCGGCACTTTTTCTTCTTCATTATTTTATTGTATTTAGATCAAAGCCTTTTTGTTGTTGTTTAGTCATAGTCGTGTCCGCCTCTTTGTGACCCCATGGACCAGAGCACGCCAGGCACTCCTGTCTTCCACTGCCTCCCGCAGTTTGGTCAAACTCATGCTGGTAGCTTCGAGAACACCATCCAACCATCTCGTCCTCTGTCATCCCCTTCTCCTTGTGCCCTCCATCTTTCCCAACATCAGGGTCTTTTCCAGGGAGTCTTCTCATGAGGTGGCCAAAGTATTGGAGCCTCAGCTTCAGGATCTGTCCTTCCAGTGAGCACTCAGGGCTGATTTCCTTCAGAATGGAGAGGTTTGATCTTCTTGCAGTCCATGGGACTCTCAAGAGTCCCCTCCAGACCAGATCAAAGCCTTAATTCGGATTTTAAAAAGGGGGGAAGATATTTGATATTAAGCTTTGTATTTTTCTCTATAGAACCTAATAAAACGTATTTAAAATAAAGAAAGGAGTGTGTTGGGTGTGCACTTGGCCTTCCTGCGCTAGGAACCTATGGGCAAAAAAATGCTAATCTCATTTGAGATATGAAAAGACAAGGTTTATTCCAGGTGGGATGCTGGGATAGTCCATTGCACTCAGCTGGTGTGATTTGGCAGTATTCCGTCAAGAGTTTATGCCAACTAAGGAGCTGTGTAACAAAATCAAATCGGTGTCCAGAGACAATGTCCCCTCCCCTAGACCTTATATCTCTCTTTACAGGGGTGTAGATGTTTCCCCCCTCCTTGCTGCCACCACCACTCATGGCACCTAACAGCTTGCAGGAGGTTCCTATAACACTTTCCTCAGTTTCCTTGCAAAATCACAAGCAAAATAGCCTCCTTGAGAGGAAACTGCCAGTGGGGATGGAATAAAGCATATCTCAGGTGTTACCATAGCAATCAAAGTTCACGATGCCAAGAGGAGATGGGCAACAATGGGCGAAGATCTGCGACATGTTTTACTGGTGAGACAGAATGGTTTCTAGCAGACTGTCGCCTGTTCCAAGACATTGAAGCAAGGGACGGAGAGATAAAGATGATAAAAGGCCTAGAAACCAAACCTCATGAGGAATGATGGAGGAAGCTGGGGATGTTTAGCCTGGAAAAGAGGAAACTGAGAGGAGACATAACAATATCAGAAGAGCTGTCATGTGGAAGGTGGAGAAAGCTTATTTTCTCCTGATCTGGAGAGCAGGAACTGAACTAAGGATTCAAGTTACAAGAAAGGAGATTCCAAGGAAACACCAGGAAGAATTTTCTGATTTTAAGAGCTGTTTGATAGTGGAACGAACTCCATTGGAAGGTGGTGGGTACTCCTTCCTTGGATGAGCATCTTTTCATGGAGATTCCTGCACTGCAGTGGGTTAGACTACATGACTCTCTCTCTTTTTTTAAAAAAATAATAATTTTAAAACATATTAATTGTCATACATACTACAAAATTTCACATCTTATACAATCTTTTGGACTTCCATCAGCACCTCTGATGATCCCCCATTTTTATGATTTCTTCTGCATTTCTTAAATTCATATTGCCTTTAATTAATTATTTTAAATAACGTCTTCCTTTTCATCCAATTATGCAATAATTCAAATTATTCACCTCACAAAACTTCCTGCAAACCTACAAATGTAATCTGATCATCACAATTACTTTTCAGATAGTCCGTAAATTTACTCCAATCTTCTGTGAATCTCTGGTTTCGAGTTCTTCCCGTTAGTTTATCTAATTCTGCATAGTCCATCAGTTTCATCCTCCAATCTTCTTTCGTTGGTAATTCTTCCTGCTTCCATTTTTGTGCCAATAATATTCTTGCTGCGGTCACTGCGTATAAAACAGCTTACAATCATTTCTATTTATATCATCCCCTACAATGTCCAGTAAAAATGCTTCTGGTTTTTAAATAAATGTATATTTCAACATTTTTTTCATCTCATTGTATATCATTTCCCAGAAGTTTTTCACCTTTTTACATTCCCACCACATATGATAAAATGTTCCTTCTTTTTCTTTACATTTCCAACATTTATTGCTTACCTTATACATGACTCTCAGCTTGCCTTCCAGCTCTACAATTCTATTATTCTATTATGCTGAGCTTTCTCATTAGTCATAGAATGTTTGGAAAGAAAAATGGAACATGCAGGGCATGGAATGCCCTGCTTGGAGGGAATGGCTGTCTGGAGGACTTCCGGGGTGGCGCCATCGGCAATGGCGGACTCCCTCTGAACTGGAGGGACTAGCTCCGCGCGAAATGGGTCTTTTCCACTACGGCGAAGCGGGGACCCTTTTAAAAATCACAGGTGGATGAAGCCTGTGACCATGGGACTCGGCGGGCACCCTTAGCGCCCCCCCAACCCGCAAAGGAACCCGCTAACAGGCTCCGAAGCGAAGAGGGGGAAGCAGCGCGGTGCTGTGAGTCAACTGCTATTTCCGTGGAGCGAAGCCGCATAGCCGTTGCCGGAGAGCGCTGCCTTTTTCCTGGGACAATTTGGCTTCTAAAATAAGCACCCGTGAGTACTTAAACTTTGAACAAATTGGACTTTAAATAAGGATTTGCGAGCAGAAAGGAATTGGATTTAAAAAATTACTTCAATTTGGTACTGAAACGGGAAGGTCTAAACAGGAAGTCAGCCTTCTGTTTCTTTGTAGACAGAATAAAGCAAAGACAACGTAAACTAGAGCTCAGAAAATCGCTTCTAAAGGATCGGCTTTCATCATTTAAAATCCTCGAACCCCCCTTCGGCAGCAGGAGAAGGGGGATCTTTTTCGGACTGTTTAAACCTGCAGAAGTGAGTTTAAAGTAAAGTAACTTTCCACCGTCCTGATCCTGGAGCGGGGTGTCAGGACTGACGTTTGAAGCTCATTGACCAGAGACAAACGTTTTTGACAGATAGCTAAAAGAAGAGAAACATAGTGATTCCAATGTTCCCTTTCGCATTTTAAAGGAACAAATATTGACAAAATATCTCAAAAAAGAAACTTTGTTGCAAGAACAATTAGAAGTTTCCCCCCCTAGAGGGAGACTGGGAAACTGTAACTAATTCCAGGGAGCTTGCAGCTGTCACAGATTACAATCGTGGGAAAAGGCTTGTGACTTTGTAGGACAATGTATTCAGAAGCTCTGTTGTGTGCTCTCTGTAAAATAAATGCTCTACTGGAACAGTTAACTGAGAAGACGGATTTGATGACTAATGCGGCCAGAATTTTTGAACAGGCAGTGGGAAACTATATGGAGCCCACCCAGGAATTAAATCAGGAGTGTGCCCTGACAGAACAGATGAGAGAAGAGGATGTTGCGGAATCTTGGGTGCCAGAGATGGAGGGAGCTGCGGCCCAGCAGGAACATGAGCTTTTGGATTTGACAAATGAACTTGGAAAAAGCCAGATTAGGAAAGATAAAGTTTGGACTGATTTGGAAATGGGGGGGTTGGATAGACCCCCCTATGCAGGGATGTTTGGACTTTCCGAGTCTGGCAATGGGCCGTGAGATGTTTGGAGCTGTGGGGGCTCTCAATTTCTAGCAAAAATGTTTAAAATAAGATTTAAGTTTTAAGGTTTTTTATAAGATAAGATGAAAATAGATAAAGGTAATGTAATGACAGAATATTATGAAATATGGAAAGGATTTGCTGCGATAATTAATAACTGGGATACAAAAAAAAGGGAGGAGGAGGTCAAAGAAAGAAGGTAATGAAAATTGAAGATTTGAGAATGTTGGTTTTATTTTTATATGTTTGTGGTGTATTTTTGTTTTTTGAATTTGTATTGTTGGATGTGGTTTGTTTTCTTTTTCTCTTTTTTGTTTCTTTTTTCTTTCTCTGCTTTGTCTTTTTTTGTAATTTTAAAAATTTTCAATAAATATCATTTTTTTTAAAAAAGGAATGGCTGTCTGGAACCTGGGATAGGAGGAGCACCCTGCTTTTTCTAGCTCTCACATGTCAGTATCTGGATCCCCTTTCGAGCTGACTGCTGAAGGTGATGGAGAACGAAGGCCTTTGATACCTGACACCTAGTAGAAAGGTGCAAGCTGTGCTGGGTCTGGCCATTGTCCAGATAAAAGACCCATCTAGGACCCAGATGCCAGCACCACACTGAGTCTCATCGTGGGAGAAAAGATGGAATACTAAATATTATAAGTAAACAAACCACTGGCTAGCATTTGTCACTTGAAAGCCTCTCTCAAGTTTCCACTCCACCATTCAGGAGTGCTACTTAATAAAAAGAGAAAGAAAGGTTTCCTAGGCACTGTTTTATATTTTATTTTATTTTATTTTATTTTATTTTATTTTATTTTATTTTATTTTATTTTATTTTATTTTATTTTATTTTATTTTATTTTATTTTATTTTATTTTACTTTACTCTACTCTACTCTACTCTGCTCTACTCTATGTTTTGCCTCCTTGCTAGTTAGAATGAAAGCCCAGAATCCTAGTGAATTCCAACGTGGAATAACTCCAGGCACTCATTTTGGGTTATTATGTTCAGGTAGCTCTTGCCTCGCTGTTTGTGTGTTTGTTTGGGTTTTTTTTTTTTTTTTAAAAAAAACACCCTCTTTTGCTGGGCATTCAACCAAAATTGCAATTGATAGTTTCAGGTGGATATGGGGACTGGCATTTTCTCTTTGCTGAAAGCAGATTATAGTTAAATAGGAGGCAACACACACAATGTTTCTTATGAAACAGGGAACAATAAAAATACTGTTAAAACTCCTTGCTCTGGAAGAAAGCAGTGAGCAATTTATTGTTGGTTGTTGTTTTTTTTTAAAAAAAATGAATAGTATTGATTTAAACTTTTCATTTATGCATGAAGCAGCCATTGCAAAAGTATCATTTCTTCATATTCAAGGAACCTTTCAAAAGAGCAGCCACATATATCTTTTTTTATCTTGCCTTAGTCTGACCTTTTTATACCACCTGCTACTTTGGTCTTACTGTGACTGTAAATTTAAGTTAGGAGAGAAAGAGTAAATAAAAACTGCTCACTATTTGGGGTTGGGCTGATTATATCTTTATGTATTGCTCTGTTCATTATTTCTGGCAAACTTTTTTACTATTGACTACTATTTACTAGGGACGCGGGTGGCGCTGTGGGTTAAACCACAGAGCCTAGGACTTGCCGATCAGAAGGTCGGCGGTTCGAATCCCCGCGACAGGGTGAGCTCCCATTGCTTGGTCCCTGCTCCTGCCAACCTAGCAGTTCGAAAGCACATAACAGTGCAAGTAGATAAATAGGTACCGCTCCAGCGGGAAGGTAAACGGCATTTCCGTGCGCTGCTCTGGTTCGCCAGAAGCAGCTTAGTCATGCTGGCCACATGACCCGGAAGCTGTACACCGGCTCCCTTGGCCAGTAAAGCGAGATGAGCGCCGCAACCCCAGAGTCGGCCACGACTGGACCTAATGGTCAGGGATCCCTTTACCTTTACCTTACTATTTACTAGTCCAACCCCCTAAAAATGCAGAATCTGTCTTACCACCACTGGTCTGCAAGACTGAACAAGACTGAATCCCTCCCCACCTGCTTTCTTGCACTTGCAGAATGTTATCATTTTTATCCCATTGTTGTTTCTTACTAGGTTCTTTTGCTCACAGCTCCCTTCCACAAAACAAACAAAAGCAATAATTATTCACATTCTTAGTCGGTCACTTGAAGCAGCATTCACAAATCTGTTCATTCAACTGCAGACAATAAATATTTTCCCAATATGTGCCATGACCTTAATGAGACTGTTTTTTTGTTTGGTTGGTTGGTTGGTTGGTTTTTTTTGCACAGCAGAGGAAATGGGGAGGGGTATAATGGTGTAATTACATCGTCTTTGTTTTGTGTGGGATGATCTGGCACTGTTCCGATGCAACACATGCCCCTTGTATATAATAGAGCGCATATATCATTCAGCAGCGCCCAGTGGCTTTCGTTCTCACTCGTTCAGAATGACAGCTTTGGAAAACAAGATTGCAGCCGGCGCCGTGTTTTTGAGTCTGGCTGTGGGCCAGATTCCCAGAAGGAGGGGAAACTCTGAACAATACCACCCTAAAAAGAAAAAGAAAGGGGAGGGGGAAATACAACAACATTGGCACACATTAACATGAAACCCAAGGCAACAGATGTGAATTTGACTCAGCAAAACTGCTGCGAATGTCCATGGTTTTTCTCTCCTCCAGGAAGGAGAAGTTGGGTTACATAATTTGTTACATAACAAAAATGAAATATTAACCAGATTCTCAAATGGCAAGGATTGACAATGGCGGTGAGGGGCAGTCCTCAGGAAATGGGAAGGCTAAAGGTGCTCTCTGTGGTTTGGATGTGCGTCAGCTCTATCAATGCCCAGCATCTTCAAATAGAAATGGGAATGTCCTCTGTCTGAAATGTTGGAGAACTGCTGTTATTCAGGGTGGACCACTGATCCTCAAGTGGTGAGTTGATGCCCACTAGTGGGTTATGGCCTGATCCAAGGTGGGTTGCAGTATCATCATCCAAATATATGGTAAAAGTTTAAGAGGTTGCCCAATGCGTGTTTGGCTTAAAAGTGGGTCCTGAGTCTGAAACGGTTGAAGATATCCAGTGTAGACAATATTGAGCTGAATGGGCCAGCAGTCTGACTTGATATAAGGTAGTTTCCTATGTCTTGAAGACGGAGACAGCTTTGTATCTGTTGCTGGGGACTACAATTGGGAAGAGTTGCTGTTGCACTCAGGTCCTCTTTTGGACATCTGGTTGTACACTGTTAGAACAGGATGCTGGACTCAGGCTCTTATGATGTTCTTATCCAAAGAACTGCATGAGCAGCAAGCTTGATGGTGCTTTGTATGTGTGTCCTTTGAAGACGAGCACAGGCAACATCCTTCAGATGTTGACAAAGATGTTGATCGGAAAGAACCCAAGAGAATTTCCAGCAGTTGGTGGGCTGCCATGGGTTTATCCCGTTCCAGTTTTTGGAAGTTAAGCATTTCACTAGACTCATTCGAGGTTGTGGTGCTTGCAGAATCAATTGGAAGAATGCTGAGCTGGTTAGAGCGTGGTGCTTGGGAAGACAGGCAAACTAATACCAGTGTACTGGAAGAAGCAAAGATCACCAGTGTTGAAGCAATGATTCCTCAACATCAACTTCGTTGGACTGGTGATGTTGTGCAGATACCTGATGATCGTCTTCCAAAGCAACTACTCTATTCCGAACTTAAAAATGGAAAGCGTAATGCTGGTGGTCAACAAAAGAGGTTGAAAGACTGTCTCAAGGCAAATCTAAAAAAATGTAGTATAAACACCGACAACTGGGAAGCACTGGCCTACGACTGCTCCAGTTGGAGAACAGCCTTTACCAAAGGTGTCATGGGCTTTGAAGACACTCAAACTCAGGACGCAAGGGAGAAACGTGCTAAGAGGAAGGCACGCTTGGCAAAACCACACCATGATCAACTCCTGCCCGGAAACCAACGTCCCCACTGTGGAAGGACGTGTGGATCCAGAACTGGCCTCCACAGTCACTTACGGACTCATTGTGAAAACCGTGTTTGTGGAAGACAATCTTACTTGGCCACGAGGGATTGCCAAAGAAGAAGAAGAAGGTCTGATCATGCCAAGGTTGCAGGTTTGATCCTCGTATGGAATAGCTGCATATTCCTGCATTTCAGGGGGATGGACTAGACGATGTTCAGTGTCCCTTCCAACTCTACAAGTCTATGATTCTAATGTAAGAAGAGCCTCACTGCTGAATCAGTCCAAAGGCCCATCAAATCCTGCCTCTTGGTGGCCAGCCAGATGCATATGGAAAGACCACTAGCAGAATCTGAGTGCAATGGCAGCTCTTCCAGCACTCGTTATTTCCTGCACCTACTATTCAAAGGCATACTACCTCCAACAGTGGACATAAAACATGATCATTATGCCATAGTCATAGCCTTATCCTCCATGAATTTGCCCGATCCTTTTGCAAAGCCAAGCCCAGATGGTGGCATCGCAATGTCATGTGGGAGCAAATTCCATAGTTTAACAGCACATTGTGTGAAATTTTTTAATTATTATTATTATTATTTATAAATTTTGACAAAGTAATAATCATGTATAAATAAGAATAAAAATGTGCACCCAACCCCCGAGACCATTTCATTGTAACTATCCAACCGCCCAAAATTTCAACACCTCTTGTGGTGGTTTGACCCCTTTCCATTTCATCAGTATAAATTCTACAAACACCCTCCATATCTCCTCAAAATCATTTCTCCTGCATATTCCCCGTCTTACCTTAATGGCACATGTTAATTTATTATTACGGGACATGGGTGGTGCTGTGGGTTAAACCACAGAGCCTAGGGCTTGCCGATCAGAAGGTTGGCGGTTCGAATCCCCGCAACGGGGTGAGCTCCCGTTGCTCGGTCCCTGCTCCTGCCAACCTAGCAGTTCGAAAGCACGTCAAAGTGCAAGTAGATAAATAGATACCACTCCGTCAGGAAGGTAAACGGCATTTCCGTGCACTGCTCTGGTTTGCCAGAAGCGACTTGGTCATGCTGGCCACATGACCCGGAAGCTGTCTGTGGACAAATGTTGGCTCCCTGAGCGCTGCAACTCCAGTGTCATCCATGACTGGAATTAATGGTCAGGGGTACCTTTACCTTTAATTTGTCTTTACCCCACACCTCTTTATATCATTATTCTCTGAAAAAAAAATTAAGAAAAAAGTAAGATCCTTGCCTTTATAAAATAAAATAAAATAATGCAGAAGAAAAACAGGCTCTCTTAAACACATGCTGACCCTCTCCTTAAAACTAAGCTTATTCCTGTAGGTTGTTTTATGAAGCATCCTGAATTACAGTCCCAAGTAAGCTGTTATGTGACATTTGACAAGCTTGGTTCCATTTAAAGTAAAATAATGGGACTTCAATTCTTGATAGAGATGTGCGAGGGCTCAAGGGTGATGGTGAAAAGAAAACAATTTGAACAGGAAAACACCAGCCAGGGTGGCAAACCAAGAATAGATACATCTTCAATACCTCTGGCATCAGTTCTGGACCACCTGACCCCCTCAAATACAAAACCAAATTGGGGGAAAAAACACCAAATTGGGAGAGCTCAATCTGCAGTAGCATTCACTTTCCTCAACATGGGAGAATCATTTAGTGGCATTTGACTGGGATCGCAGCCTGGAGGATAATGGAAAACATGTCACACATGTCACAGCAGTGAATTAAAGATCTGCCGAGAGATTTTGGTGCTGTCTGAAGAGCCCAGACCTTAATGAAAGAATCCATTTGAATGCTGTTGTCAAAAATAAAAATGATGGTGTGATGGTCTGGGATTCAGACTCGGATGCTGAACCTCAGGAATCCCAGCCTGCACAGGATTCCCCGCCTCCAGAACCAGCTGAGCCGGGGCTGGGGCATGAGCCTGAAGGGTCCTCACCTGTGCTGGATCCTCAGATGCAGGCATCAGCTGAGTCTGCTCTGGCTCCTGAGGTGATGGAGGACCCATTGCCTGCAGGTGCTCCACTCTCAGCCCCGTCAGGGGAAGCTGAGGTTGCCTCTGGGTCTGGTAAGCCTCCAGCCTCTCCTGAGCTGCAGAGGCTCAGGGCAGAGAGGCGGAGGGAAGTAAGTTCCTGCAGGAGGAGTACTCGCCTCCAGGCCAGGAGGGGCGAATCACCTGTGGGCCGGAGCCACCCTATGCCTCAGGGCAGATAAAAGCCAGCCAGCCCCAGTCCCAAGTTGCAGGAGCAACATTGTTGAAAGCCAGTTCCTGCCTGAACCCTATGCTGCTTTCCTGCCAGCGCTCCTGACCTCGCCCGACTCCCTGCCCTGCACTCAGCTTTGACGGACTGCCTCCATACTGCACCTTTGACCTTGGACTGGACTCAGACCTCACCTCAGGGTTAACCCACGGGACCAGCACAGATTGTCATTCTTGCTTACCCTTTCTGAATGCACAACCTTGGAACCAAAGTTACCTTCTCGCTTGCTAAGTGCTTTCTGATGGACACCTTTCACATGCTGTAATAGCAGCCATTGATGAAAATATGGTTTTAGTTTTATCTTTTTATCTTTTTTTTAAATTTTATGATAAAATTAAAAAAAATTGGGGAAATATACATGAGGAATTGAAAAGAATGTTCAGAATAACAACTGGTAGAAAGCCGGAAGAATTCCTTTTAGGAATCGTAACAAATGACATCCCCGAAGACATGAAGATAATTTTTCTATATGCAACAGCCACCGCTAGGTTATTGGCTGCTAAAAATTGGAAATCAGAAGAAGTACCATCAGTGGCAGATTGGCAACATGAATTTTTTGAAATGGTCGAATTAGCAAAAATGATGGCAACAATTAGAATGCAATTTAACCAAAATCTCAAACAGGAATGGAAATGTGTAAAATATGATTAAAAGATGCTCCAACAAAATTTTATTGATATGTTTAGACTGATCTCACAATCTGAATTTAAATAGATATACAAGAATGTATGTTTAATTATTAAGATTCAAGAATACAATCACAATAATCAAGTTATAAAATAAAAATTAGGAAGTCACACACGGGTGAAGGGAAGACATAGGGTAAGATAAGAAGCAAGTAAGAAATGACTAAATGTTGGTACATAATGAAATGAAAAATGTGAATTTACAGGTATAATGTATATGTAATATTATGTAAACATTTTGTATATGTATTGAGATCAATCAGTCAATCAAATATTGTTTTACTTCCCATTTCTTCTTAGAGGGAATATGGCTTATACGGCAAACCTCAGAATTTGATGGGGTTAGGAGGAGAGGGCACCTATACATTTGCTACAGAAAAAATACCACTCTTACTGCTAGGGTGTCATGATAAATGAAGTTACGAGCTAACATTCCTCTGGGGGCTCTTCCAGACACCCCTTTTATTGTGCATCCATCATCATTTGTGCTCATGAAAGTATTGAGGCAGTTATGTATGATCTCACTTTCAACACTGTTTGTGCTTGCAAACGTTTTGGGGCGGATATTGTGCTTTATTTTCCAAGCAGTGGGTGCTCAATTGCTTCCTGCTGAAATCCTGTAAGGTTTTTCTACCACGAATGGTCTGAGGGATTGTCCTGCTTTTGTTGCATTCTAGTGCAAGGATGACTCTTCTAATACAGGTGAATGGGTGGACAGCCCAGTATAAATCCACCACCAATGTATTGTTATTGCATCTATGACATATTACAGGTCACAAACACACATCCCTGAGCCCAGAAGCACTGCCAGGACCTGGTTGTATCTGGAGATGGGTTCTCCTTATTAGCAGATGACCCCACCGTGGATGCCAGCAGGAACCAGCTGAGGGAGAGATGGAGTGGAGGAGGGAATCTCTCTCAGCATGTCAGGAAAGCCAGGAGCTCATATTGCTGACATCTTCTGACTAGATCATGCTGCCACCAAAGAGCCCAGTCCAAGACCACAAAATCAACTGTCCTACCCCCCATGCTATTGGAGCCAACAGGTGTTAAATCAGATAAGACCCCCATTTGAGTATTGGAGACTTTCTCCAGTGGCAGAAGAGCTCACCTAGACTGGGCTGCAGCCTTATTTAACCTCCACTCTAGCATTTTCTGTTGGTGAAGCAACATTTGTGCCTCCTGCGCCTGTGTGTATGTGTCTCCACTTGAAACTGTCCATGGTCCTGCCTGAACTTGGAGCTGTCCCAGGTCCTGAATGCCTAAAAGAACTGACACCCAGGCTTGAACAACCTTGCAGTTGTGACCATGCCTAGAACAGAACAGGCTGTGATGATAATATGTCCAATTGTTTCCAAAGGTAGCATATTCACACACACACACACACACACACACACACACTTGAGTGCTTTGCCTTGTTGGCAGTTTCTTGGTCATTGTGTTTTCAACTCATGACAAATACCAAATGTCATAAGGCTGTCAATGATCAAACGCCACCAAAGGTTTAGAGTTCACTGCCCAATATGAAATACCACTTCATGGCCATGCATTAACTACTGTCAAATACTCGAGTCTACACTTGAACTTTTCTAGTCATATGTTTTAGAAGGAAACATTTGAGAAATGTAATAGCAGCATAAAATCTCCTGTGCTGCGTCTTGGGATCTGTTTTTTCCTAGATAAAATCTCACTAGCCATCTATTTACAAACCCTTAAGACAGGATTGTTTTCCAATCTGTTGCACAAAATGAGGTTTTTATCTGGGTAATCCCCAACATTTGTTTAATTACATAAAACCCTTTTTATTTACTTTTACTTTTATTGATTTATTAACAACAACAACAAATGCAAACATAACATATTTTTTAAAAATATGTATATTAAAAAGTGTAAACGACAAAGCATCATAGCCTGGAAGGACAAAAATACAAAGATACAATACAGCTCCAAAGGTATAATAAAGTATCAACTCATACAACTCATATAAAGTATCCCTCTACAAACAATAAAGATCACACAATCCCTGGTTCAAATGAAGCCAAGAGAAAAGGACTAAAAGACCAGGAATGCTAGCAACATTCACTGATCTTAAGTCACATGACTTTCAAAGGTAAAAGGTAAAGGACCACTGGACGGTTAAGTCCAGTCAGAGACGACCATGGGGTGCAGTGCTCATCTCACTTCTCAGGCTGAAGGAGCCAGAATTTGTCCACAGACAGCTTTCCGGGTCATGTGGCCAGCATGATTAAACTGCCTCTGGCTCAACAGGACACTGTGATGGACGCCAGAGTGTACATGTTTATCTGCTCACACTGGTATGCTTTTGAACTGCTAGGTTGGCAGAAGCTGGGACAGAGCAATGGGAGCTCACCATCATTGTGTGGATTTGAACCGCCAACCTTCTGATCGGCAAGCCCAAGAGGCTCAGTGGTTTAGACCACAGTGCCACCTGGGTCCCTTACCACATGTAATAGATAAGCTTTAACAAGTCCCCAAATTCTTCTCCAGCTCAGAGTTAAATCCAGGCCAGAGAAGAATTCCCAGCTGATGCCCCCAGCAGCCCCAAACTTCTCTTCATCACCCAACATCCCAATCCCTTTCCATTTCAGTGTGACTCACCCATCTTAGCCATCAGTTGTGAAGGTGCTTCAGATGTGGTCAGAGGGAGATTCGATCTCGCTGTCCGATTTTACAGCAGGGGACATGTGCCTTTCAGATGGAGTCAGGGTGTGTGTTTCTGCTGGAGCTGACCTGAAGCAGAGTTTTAACAAAGCAGTCATATCACACTTGAAACCCCCCCCCCCCCATGCCTCAGCTGTAGGACGCATTTGGGATAGAAACCTGGCCATATCTGGAAATTCAAGATTTTTAAGCAGCTCGTGTGATTGGCATTTGGATAGGCATTAAATTTCACTGGTGTGTTTTTTTTAATAGTCTGACTCTTTTTAATAGCCTGACTTTTTTTAACAGTGAGTGACTCCACACAGCTAAGCCTAATAATTTCTGAGGACACTGCTGAGTTTCTGCAAGCACTCTGTTCCAACGTGTGACAAATGGGGATTGTGTGGGCTTGTTTTCGAGGCTGGCATTTGAGAAAGAGAGAGCAGGAGATTCCACTAGACTTGGATGAGAAAATACAAGGAGGCTGCAAAGCAGGGCATTGGGAGCTGATCAGCCTACTCTGGAGTCAGATTTCTGCGTGACAGCTGCAAATTTTAGGTGGAAGAGGCCAGCCAGGCATTCTCATCCTTGCTCAGGGCCAAAATGTATGGGATGGAATTAGCTGCCTTGTAGTGCATGTGTCCGTCATATGCATATAGAAGGTAAAGGTAAAGGGACCCCTGACCATTAGGTCCAGTCGTGGCCGACTCTGGGGTTGCGGCGCTCATCTCGCTTTATTGGCTGAGGGAGCTGGCATACAGCTTCCGGGTCATGTGGCCAGCATGACTAAGCCGCTTCTGGCGAACCAGAGCAGTGCACGGAAACGCCGTTTACCTTTCTGCCAGAGCGGTACCTATTTATCTACGTGCACTTTGATGTGCTTTCGAACTGCTAGGTTGGCAGGAGCTGGGACCGAGAAACAGGAGCTCACCCCGTCGCGGGAATTCGAACCACCAACCTTCTGATCGGCAAGTCCTAGGCTCTGTGGTTTAACTCACAGCGCCACCTGTGCCCCTATATAGAAGGCAATGTGTCTAATTTCCACAAGAAAAGATGCTCATGAGTAGGACCAAACTAAAACATCTCTCCTCTCCAGTGAAGGCCTGCCTCCATCCACCCCACACCTGCCTGCCTTCTGGCTTGTAACTAGTCCAGGGTCGGTGGCCTTGACTGTCAGCTTCCTGCTGCTCCTTCGTCTCAGTGTTGTCCTTGCAGAACTCAGCAGGGTGGAGGATGGGGACAAGCTAGAATTGATTGACATGGGATCTGGCTCAACTTTCTTCTGGGCCTCCTGTCTCCTGTGCCGCCAATCCCAATGGGCACCAGCCACCACTGCTCCTCTTCCTCTTTACCTCCCAGTGTTCCTTCATCGCAGACAGCCATGATCCTGCCTGGATCAAGGAAGTGGAGTTCAGCTAGGTCAGCTTTCTCCTACCTGCTGCCCTCGCAGTTATTGGAGCCTGTCTCTGACACTTCCACACTGCCCACCCCGGCGCCCTCACTGAGAATAACCCTGCCTTTGCAGAGGAGGATGTTCTGCTGGCCCAACCCACCTCTCAGGGGGCAGAGACGTCTTCCCCATCACCTAGATCCAGGAGGCACCAAAGGAGGAGGAATAGTGAGAGATTTCAGAACCACTTCCTGCACAAAGATACATAGGATAGCAAGGGGTGTGTGATGCCTAAAGCCTCTAGGATGAATTATGTGTGTTTCTCGCAGTGCCTTAAACCAGTGTTTTGCGTATGCATCACAGCGACCTAAACAATCAAAGCCTTTGGAAGGAATAATCATCCAAGTCCTTGTTCTTCAGCAAGTGGAAGCCAGGACTTATACCTGCCCTGGACCCCATGGCCAAAATGGCTCTGGCTGCCAAATGGGGTGATCTGGTGGGCCAGAGTTTCCTCAAAGGTGATAAGTAGTAAATAAGCATGCCAGAGACAGTATTATGTGTACCCTTTCAATTGAAGGGGATACATTTCAAATCAGGACATTTCCACCACCACCACCACCTAAAATGGTGCACCTAACACACAGTCACCTCATTTTCCAAGGTGTGCTGATTAGCTCTGAGTGAATGGCCATCGACCAGAGCATCTTACCGTGTTGACTTCAAATGCTGGGTAAAGCGTGACTTTTTCAGACTGATGAAAGGGAGTTTTGTCTCAAAGGCACTTGGACATCAAAATTGCAGGGGGTGACCAAATTGCAGTTAAGAGCCACCTTGATGGCTCCATGGCCTATTTTAAGAAAATGGGGCTCTCCAAATGGACCGAACACAGCCGAAAGCGCGTTGGCAGGTCCCCATTTGCTTAAATGTCTCCCCATTTTCTTTTGGCTTCTCCGGGGCTAATGGGGGAATGGAAAATGTGAAGAGGAGACATTACAGCTTCAATAAAGACGGGATGTAATGGCTTTGAGGGAATTTACTATTTGTTCCCAAACTTAAAAGGATGAATGCTGAAGCACTGGAAGATGATTGGTCTGCATGATGTTCTTTTGCTTAAAGAGCAGACTAAAGAACACCTCGTAAGAGCTGGAATCAGATTGTTATCCTCCCTCAGCATCCTCTCTCAGCATCCTGGGAATGTTAACGTTTATGTTTGGTCCTAAAATTCCCATCAAACTGATGGGAGTTGCATAGCCCCACTGGACGATACCACATTGGGAAAGTCTGGGTACTCCCACACTAAATCTCCCCCCCCCTTACGATGTGATATGATACGATACGATACAATACAATACAATAATATTTATTGTCATTGTCCCATACAGAACAACAAAATTGAAAAAAAAAAATCTACATAAGACATTCAAAACCAACAAACCTGCTATCCCAGCGATCCCAACCTGGTTAGCCCACTAAAAACTCGGATACCCCATTTCTTAAATACAATATACTCCCATAGAGACTCCTTAAACTGCATTTAAAACCAAAATCACATTTGGATAGAAACTGTTTCTCAGGCAGCTAGTCCTAGTCTTTATAACCCTGTACCTTCTTCCAGAAGGCAGAAGCTGAAAGAGATCATTTCTGGGGTGCGCACTATCCTGCGCTATCTCTGCAGCTTTCTTGTGACACTTGGAAGCATAGATTTGATCCAAGGTGGGAAGAGTGCACCCAATTATTCTCTCTGCAGTTTTTACAACCCTGGACAGCATTGTTTTTTCCCTGACCGTGCAGCTCCCAAACACACACAGAGACCATAAGTTAATACATTCTCAACAGTACAATGGTAAAATGCCATCAGCAGGTCCTTTGAGAGATTGTTTTTCTGGAGGATTCTCAGAAAATATAACCTTAATATAACAAGTGCTGAATGTGTATTATGTGGGACCTGTCACAATGCCAGTTAGGTAGGTTCACAGAATCAAAGAAACGTAGAATTGGTAAAGTAGGAAGGGAACCCAGGCGTCATCTAGTCCAAGCCCCTGCAATGCAGAAATCACAGAAAAGTAATCCCTGACAGATGGCCATCCAACCCTAGTTTTAAAAACTCAAATGAAAGAAAGTCCACCACCTTCTGAGGGAGTTTGTTCCACTGCCAAACAGCTCTTACTGTCAGAAAGCTTTTCCTGATGTTTAGTCGGAATCTCCTTCCTTGTATCTTGAGACCATTGATTCAGGTCCTACCCTCCAGAGCAGGAGAAACCAAGCTTGCTCCCTCTTCCATATGGTAGCCCTTCAGATATCTGAAGATGGCTATAATTGTTACCATAAAGCACCAATGCTGTAGCAAGCAAAGGCTTTAGCAGCTCAGCCAGCTGCTTGTGGCTGGAAAGCCAGACAGGATGTTTGTGACTGTTGCCATGGGAACAAAGGGGCAGTCCATTCTGTACTGAGCACCGGATGTTAGCTCAGTGTGTGTGTGTGTCATATGACCCGTACTGGATGTACTTGGGAGGAGTTTTCTTCTTGCTGTTGTTGAGTGCAGACATGATTCTCTGTACTGATGTAAGAGGCAGAAATAAGTGATGTAAATAGTTTTCTGTCTGCTTCTTTCCCCTCCCTGGGGACACCAAAGGGGAGAGAGGAAGAACGGTGTGTTCCTCTCATACATCTGAGAAGAATCGCCGGACCTCGCCTGCTTATCAGCAGAGGTTGGGAGACGCGGGGAGGTCGACAGGAATATCTGCCGGTGCCTACGTGTGGCACATTCCTCTGACCCAGGCAGAATTCCAACAGTGGCAGCCTTCGGATGGTTGCGATTCATCGGACATCTGCATGAGAGGCTGGTGGATTGTCCTCCTCTGCTCCAAGGAGGAAGAGAAAAGCGTCTGAGAAATGCCAGAGGCTCCACAGACAGCTGATGGAAAGAAGAGGTGTTTTCCAGAGCAACAAAGTTCAAGGTATGCTGCATTTCGGGCTAAAAGTGTGAACGCAGGAAGATTAATTCCCTGGTTCACGGAGCTGCGTTTCAAAGAAAACAAAAGCTCCGGAGGAAGAGGCCTGCAGCTTGAAGGCTGAAGCCTGCATTCCACAATTTTTTGTGGTAGATAAATGTCCTATTGAAATGCATTGTTGCTAGGTAACGGAAAGTTACTGGCAGAGGGGCTGGACTGTGAGCCTGGGAAAGCGAAACAAAATCAGAGAATGTTTCGGCTACAAGGTTTACGAGCTCTTGGAAGGGACTTTTCAATAGCAGCCTGAGTTTAGCTGCCAGGTGCAAAGAGCGTAAACAATTTGCAGTTTGCTGCGTGAGAAAGGAAAAAACAACTGTTGGATTTCACAGTTTGTTTGACATTGTGAGCTGGAGGCTTGGCTTCAAGATGGATGCCAAGAAAGGGGGAGGTTTGCCTTGCCCTCCTTCCTTAACCAATGACAATTATTCATCTTGGTCTGTAAAGATGAAGGCCCTGCTGCAGAATCAGAGGCTTTTTGATGTAATTGAAAACCCCATCCCTGCAGCACCAACCGGAGGTTGGGAATCACGGAACGTAAGGGCCAGGACTGCTATAATTCTGTGTGTCTCAGATGATCAGTTGGTGCATGTTCAGCATTTAGAAAATGCGAAAGAGGTATGGGACACGCTGCGAACAACGCATCAGAGAGATGCTGGTTCTTCAGCGTTGCTGTATTTTGAGAAATTGACCAATCTGAGACTTGCGCCTGATGGAGATGTTCAAGCGCACCTGACAGAAATGAAGTTTCTGCGTCAACAGATGGTGGAACGCAATTTTCGTCTTCAGGAGGAAGTGTTTTGCTTCATGATGATAAACAGCCTTAGCCGCACCTACAAGGTTGTTGCCAGTCAGCTTGGTTCCCTACCGGCCACGCAGCTGACCGCGGAGAGAGTTTGTGCTGTGGTCCTGAATGAACACGACAGACTTGCTGCACTGGAAGAAAAAGACAGGGGGAGGGAAGAACAGAGTTCTAATTCCCCCACTGCTGATGCTACTGGAGAGCATGGTGTAGCATTGAGTGCTGTCCGATGCTACAATTGTGGACAGACTGGGCATCTACAGCGAAACTGTAGGAAGCCGCGCCAGTCAAGAGGAGCAAAGAGCAGCTCTACGAAGCCTGAGGCGTCAGGCAAAAGCCGTACCAAGTGCCAGGTGAAACCTGCAAAGGCTATGATGGCGAAAGGAACCACGCCAGATGTTGGGAACGCATTCATAATCGACACGGGCTGTACAAAACATTTGTGCCCGCACAGAGGACTGTTTTCAACGTTGAAGAAGCAAAGCTTCACTGTGAAACAGGCCAACGGTCAAGAGTTGGAAGCGACTGGAATTGGGACTGTGTATCTTGAGAGTCTGAACTTGACTATAAGCAATGTTTACCTGGTTCCAGAACTGAAATTTAATCTGCTGAGCGTGTCGCAGATTGCAAAGAAAGGACTGAAACTGTCCTATGATGCTAAAAGCTGCAAGATCTACAAAGATGGAGAACTGTTTCTTACTGCCAAAGAGAAAGATGGACTGTATTTGTTGACTTTTGATCAAAGTGATTACATGAAATGTAATTCTTCTGTTTCTAACAAAATCTCTCTCGCAGGCGTGACCAGTGTGAGCACTAAGACCAAGAAGGTCGACAGAGCATTTCAGCGGGTGTATGCTGATGTGATTGGTCCTCTAGAACCATCTAGAGGCGGTGCACGATTTTACCTTTTGTGTGTGGATTGTTTCACTAATTATTCTTGGGTTCATATGATGGAGAAACCGCAAGAAACTTTAGAAAAGTTTCAGGAGTTTTGTGACAAGGTTAAAAGTATGCATGATGCTAACATTGATTGTCTTTTCACAGATGAGAAGCAAATTTTTCTGTTACAGAAGTTTCAGAAGTTCCTGGATGGAAAAGGGATAGACCACAAAGTGGCAGTTTCGCAAGAAGCGTGGAACAGGGGGGTCTGTGTAAAAGTGAACAAAGAATTGCAAAAGGGGATGCATGCGCAATTGCTGAGTTCACATTTGCCACATGAATATTGGGCCGAATCGCTAGCGTCCTATCTTCATGTGTGGTTGAGAAAGGTCTCAACAGAGTTGGGATGTTCTCCTTTTGAGAAGCTGTTCAATAGAAAACCTTCTGTTGCCTACTTTAAGGTTTTCGGGTCTCATGTGAGAACAGAAGCTCCAGGTGGTGTAAAGAATGCCAGAGGCATTTTTGTGGGTTATGAAAAGGGTCTCTACAGAGTAATTTTGTCTGAATCTGGTCAGGTGATTCTCACAAAGTTCCTAGAGAGTGCTCCAAAGCAAGAGCGGGTTGTAGAACAGACATTTCCCACAGGAAACGATTCTGATGATGATGATGATGAGTTTGATCTTATTGAGTTCAGTAGTACTGATGATGACAGCGATAGCTCAGACAGCTCAGTTGTCACAGTCATTGAGAGGAAATCTCACATAATGACTAGACCCTCAGAAGAGGAGGAAGAACCACTGATTGCTACTGGTTCTCGACAGAGTCCAAAGGTTGAACCAGTGAGCACAGAGGATCAGAACCTCATACGTAGGTCTGAGAGAGCAACGAAGGGTGTACCACCCAAGAGGTATTCAAAGGAGTTTGCTAACCTTGCATATGTTGCTATTGTAAACGACCAAGGACAGATTGAAGCTGTGTCTGAGTCAGAGACAAAGGCACAACAGAGAGGTGTTAACCAAGGTAATGCGAAGTCACACAACCAGAGAGGTACATTGGTTAAACCAGTGGCGGGTAGTTCCAAGGGTGGAACTGAAACAACAGGGGAATGTTATAAATATAACAACTGTTTGTTTTCTTCTCTGGATGACGCTTTGCTCGCAGCACACATTGATACTTTAGGGGGAGTATGTTACCATAAAGCACCAATGCTGTAGCAAGCAAAGGCTTTAGCAGCTCAGCCAGCTGCTTGTGGCTGGAAAGCCAGACAGGATGTTTGTGACTGTTGCCATGGGAACAAAGGGGCAGTCCATTCTGTACTGAGCACCGGATGTTAGCTCAGTGTGTGTGTGTGTCATATGACCCGTACTGGATGTACTTGGGAGGAGTTTTCTTCTTGCTGTTGTTGAGTGCAGACATGATTCTCTGTACTGATGTAAGAGGCAGAAATAAGTGATGTAAATAGTTTTCTGTCTGCTTCTTTCCCCTCCCTGGGGACACCAAAGGGGAGAGAGGAAGAACGGTGTGTTCCTCTCATACATCTGAGAAGAATCGCCGGACCTCGCCTGCTTATCAGCAGAGGTTGGGAGACGCGGGGAGGTCGACAGGAATATCTGCCGGTGCCTACGTGTGGCACATTCCTCTGACCCAGGCAGAATTCCAACAATAATATCTCCTCTCAAGTCTCCTCTTATCCAGGCTAAACATACCCAACTCCCTCAATTTTTCTTCATAAGGCTGGTTTCCAGACCTTTCATCATCTTGGTTGCCATCATTTGCACATGTTCCAGCTTGTCAATATCCCCCTTAAATTGTGGTGCCCAGAACTGGACATAGTATTCCAGGTGTGGTCTGACCAAGGTGCTGTTACATTCCCAGATCTGGACACTATACTGTGGTACCTCGGGTTACAGATGCTTCAGGTTACAGACTCCGCTAACCCGGAAGTAGTATCTCAGGTTAAGAACTTTGCTTCTGGATGAGAACAGAAATTGTGTGGCAGCAGCATGGCTGCAGAAGGAGACCCCATTAGCTAAAGTGGTACCTCAGATTAAGAAGAGTTTCAGGTTAAGAACAGACCTCCAGAACGAATTACGTTCTTAACCCGAGGTACCACTGTACTTCTGTTAATGCAGCCTAGAATAACAGCAGTGATTTTTTGCTGCTGCATCACACTGTTAAGGTGTGTTAAGCTTGTGGTCTACCAATGCCCCAACGGTGGAGGAAGCTGCTCAGGCACCAGGGCGGTGTGCCCAGGGGTGGGGCGAGCCACCCATAGGAGCGGAGTGAGGGTGGGGCGAGCTGCCCATGGGGTGGCGTGCACCGTGGGGCCTCTGGAGTCTGCCTGCCTCCTCCCGCTCAGCCACCCTACAGCTGGGTGGGAGGCAGCGGGCAGACCTGCAGGAGAGATATATGGCTCAGGCGCTCTGCAAGCCCCGCAGTGAGTGCCACCCGGCATTTTGTCACCCCCCTCAGTGGTGACACCAGGGGCAGACCGCACCCACCACGCCCTTCTTCCTCTGCCCCTGAATCCTTTCCCCATGTAATGCTGACAAGTCAGGTGTTTCTGATCCTATATTTGTGCATCTGGCTCTCAGAACTTCACCAAATTTCTCCCCCATCCATGAGCACAAATTTTGTCTCTTGGGTACAATGTTGTGCCAGTGAGACCTGGCCCCTCTGAGCAGTTTTATATTCTCCTCTCCCACTGTGCTTTAACATGCATAAGGATGCCTGATGCGCTCAGGAGATGAGATCCACTCTCCGCTGGCTGAAGAAAAACAAAGAGAAAAGGAGGGGGCAGATGGATTCTTTGAAGCACATATTGATGTCTCCTAGGCGACCCTTTGCAAAGATTGCCACAGCTAATTGGCTTTGCTGCAAATATTTACAATTGCAGAAAGATATCTGGGGGCTGAAGAAAGGTAGGCCTGGTTCCCCAGCCTCCTGCCTGCTATGCTTTGGGTTCTGAGACGTGTTAATGGGTTGCTGACAACTCAGGCATTTGCCGAAGAAGGTTTTCCAGTCAAAGAGTTGAGGCCAATTAAAAACCTGCAGAGCTTGGCCTTAGTTTTCGTGTCACATTTGTAATCCATGCCCTCCTCTCTCTCATCTCCTTTGTGTCCCTTATTCCAGAAGCACATCTGATGAGAGAGGGGCTGAGGGTCTTGCACATAACGTCTGAGAGGGATATGGCACGTGTAGGACCTTAAGGCTTTGAGCTGACATGCAGGGAGCATTTAATCCTGTGCTGGGGCAGAGCAGAGAGGGACTGGAACAAAGCACCGCCAATGGTATCGCAGCAAGGGAGAACAACAGCATCTCCTTGGGTGCTGCTTGTTAACATCCTGCCTGCCTTTTCTCAGAGGAATATCTCAGGGTACGTTCTGACGGCACATGAGGGCACCAGGTTCCTATAGCTGAGCATGTCTGCTTCTTACAGTGATGCTCATCAACCTGTTGTTGTTTAGTCGTGCCCGACTCTTCATGACCCCATGGACCAGAGCACGCCAGGCACTTCTGACTTCCACTGCCTCCCACAGTTTGGTCAAACTCATGCTGGTAGCTTCGAGAACACTGTCCAACCATCTCGTCCTCTGTCGTCCCCTTCTCCTTGTGCCCTCCATCTTTCCCAACATCAGGGTCTTTTCTAGGGAGTCTTCTCTTCTCATGAGGTGGCCAAAGTATTGGAGCCTCAGCTTCACGATCTGTTCTTCCAGTGAGCACTCAGGGCTGATTTCCTTCAGAATGGATAGATTTGATCTTCTTGCAGTCCATGGGACTCTCAAGAGTCTCCTCCAGCACCATAATTCAAAAGCATCAATTCTTCGGCGATCAACCTTCTTTATGGTCCAGCTCTCACTACTGGGAAAACCATAGCTTTAACTATACAGACCTTGCTCATCAACCTAGATGGCTTTAAAAGAGGATTAGGCAGCTCCATGGAGGAGATGGCTATTGATGGTGCTTTGCCTCTACAGTTGTGTGTCTAGACCCCGCAACCACCCCCTCGTAAAGAAGACACCATGACACAGATATTTTGTTAATGTTATTGGGCAAATTTTGGCCGCAACTTTATTGATTACAGACTGTGAGCGGTATTGGCTTAGAACCCAACTATATCTGACTCCTGCCCGATGTGCAGGAAGTCCGATAAGGGTAAACCACCAGAAAGGGGAGCCCCATTGATGCAGACCAACTCGAGCTCCCCCAGATGTTCCCGTCGGGGTCGTGGTATGGCCCTAGCCCCACCCCAGGCTTCGGACTAGGTCCACAACCCCAGATTTCTTTAACGGAATACCCTTAAGGTTGGAGGGGCAGGTGATGGCCACACCTCACCTCCCCCATCAAAAGGTCAAACAATGCCTAACTGCAAAACCTTACAAAGTTGTGACGATTGCTACGAGGTAGGCGAAAACCAAATGGCTCCATGCCAATTTTGCCAAGTGGAAATATTCCTACCACGCCCCTTAACGGTGACCAACTGAGGTCCATAGCAAGGCCAAAGAAACAGCAACCTGTAAAATAGCGTGGGAGAAGAAGAAGAAGAAGAGTTTGGATTTGATATCCCGCTTTATCACTACCCGAAGGAGTCTCAAAGCGGCTAACATTCTCCTTTCCCTTCCTCCCCCACAACAAACACTCTGTGAGGTGAGTGAGGCTGAGAGACTTCAAAGAAGTGTGTCTAGGCCAAGGTCACCCAGCAGCTGCATGTGGAGGAACGGGGAAGCGAACCCGGTTCACCAGATTACGAGTCCACCGCTCTTAACCACTACACCACACTGGCTCTCTGGGAGGACAGGAGTTTGAAGAAGTGAGTCCCTCTGGCTCATGCCAAAGCTTAAATTGCCCCAGCCATGCCCCCCCCAGCCACCGGATTGGTCAGCTGGGCGATGACGTGGCTGGGATCCCGGAGGAGAGTGGGTGGCCACGTGGTCCACCCATGGTGAAGTGGAGCGGACTTGGAGACAGCAATGCTCTTGAATACCTGTTTCTGGAAACCATGGGAGGAGAAAGGACTGTGTTCGAATCCTGCTTGTGAGTTTCCCGTGGTGAGAACAGGATGCTGGGCTACGGGGGCTATTGGTCTGATACTGTCTGGGATAGAGGCACTCATTTTCTGCCAGAGAGTCACATACATGTACATCTTCTGGGGTTCTGTGATGGAAGAAAGCTTCAGAAAGGCTTTTGGAAAGGCTTTAAAAAAGAAAATCTGTTTTTATTGATATGTTATTAAAGTATTACTGTTATTTCCATAGTATCATGTTGTTATGTCGTATTCAAATAAATAAATAAAAACCTCCACCCCCTCTTCACCATTTTGCAGCTGTTCCAAGGTGTCTAGCATCCGCTATCAAAATCCAATTTGACATTTACCAAGGCACAAAAAGCAATGGGTCTGTTGTTCCGTTCGCTTGCGGTACGAAAGATTTAATGAGCCCCAATTATAGGTCACATGAAATGAGGCATCTCCGGTAGAAAGAGGGTCATCACTCTCTGGCTGTTTTTCCCCCAGAAGCATTTAAAAATGTCCTTTTACAAAAGGAGATGACCTTTTGTTGAAACACCTTCTTCATGACAGCCTTCCTTAAAATCCCGAACGAAAGTTTCCTAATGTTTGATGTTGTATTGTGTTTCAGTTTGTTGGAAGTCACCTAGAGTGGTTGGGGTAACCCAGCCAGATGGGCAGCATATAAATTATTATTATTATTATTATTATTATTATTATTATTATTGCAGTCACGGGCATAGTATCATTTGCCGGTGTCCAGGGCAGGTGTGCACACCTGTATCCCTGGCAAAGATGGAGCACCTTTGCATCCACTGCTGCCGGGCAGGTGCTTTTCACCCTCTGCTCCCTAGCAGGGGACACCTGTTTCATCCCCCCTGGCCCCCCTGGCCCCCCTCCACGCTACCCCACTGAGTACAGCATCCTGTTCTCACATTGACCAACCAGATCCCTCTGGAAAGCCCACAGAGAGGAACTGAGCACGGGAGCACAAACTGAGCACTGGTACTTAGAGGCATTCTTGCCTTCAAGTATAGAGGCAAAGCATAAACATCATGGCTAGTAGCTATTCATAGACTTCATAAATTGGTCCTCTTTTGAAGCCACCCGAGTTGGTAGTTGCCACTGCCTTCTGTGGCAGTGAGTGCTATAGTTCAACTCTAGATGTCCTGAACCTTTCAACATTCAGCTTCATTTGGCACAGAAATGGAAACAAAAAGAACTACCAATGAAAGAAGAACGGCAGACGAAATTAATGAACTATGCAGAATTAGATAAAATGACAGGAAGGATTCGAAACCTGCGGAATCAGAGATTCTCAGAGGACTGGAGTAAATATGTGCATTATTTGAAAAGCAATTGTAATCAACAGATTATGCTAGTAGGACTGCAAGAAGTTTTGTAAGGAGGACTATGTGACATATTGAAGAAAAGCATGGCGAGAATTATTAGCGAAGGGCTATTAAAAGTAACAATGAAACTAATGAAATGCAGATTAAGTGATAAAGACTGAAAAATCTTCAGATGTGGTTGATGGAAGTCCAAAACATTGTATAAGATAAGAAAATATGTTGTATGTTTTTTGGAAACTTTATGTAAAAATTAATAAAAATATATATATTAAAAAAAACACACATTCAGCTTCATTGGCTTGGCCTATCGCTCAACATCCAAAAAACCAAACTGCTGCACCAGCAAGTACAAAATAACCCCTCTGCAGCGCCACAAATCCAACTCAATGGTGTAACGTTGGAAAATGTCGATCACTTCTCCTACCTGGGCAGTTATCTTTCCACAAGGGCCAACACTGATGCCAAATTCCAGCATTGCCTGAGCTCTGCGAGTGCAGCTTTCTCCCAATTGAAGTGCAGAGTGTTTGAGGACTGGGACATTCGCAGGGAAACCCAAATGCTTGTTTACAAAGCTATTGTACTACCAACCTTACTGTATGCTTGTGAAACATGGACCACTTATAAACGCCATCTCCAGCTCCTCGAAAGATTCCATCAAAGGTGTCTCTGAAAAATTTTACACATCACTTGGGAAGACAGGCGAACTAATACCAGTGTACTGGAAGAAGCAAAGATCACTAGTGTTGAAGCAATGATTCTTCAACATCAACTTTGTTGGACTGGTCATGTTGTGCGGATGCCTGATGATCGTCTTCCAAACAACTACTCTATTCCGAACTTAAAAATGGAAAGCGTAATGCTGGTGGTCAACAAAAGAGGTTGAAAGACTGTCTCAAGGCAAATCTTAAAAAATGTAGTATAAACCCCAACAATTGGGAAACACTGGCCTGTGGGTGCTCCAGTTGGAGAACAGCCTTTACCAAAGGTGTCATGGGCTTTAAAGACGCTTCAATTCAGGATGCAAGGGAGAAATGTGCTAAGAGGAAGGCACACTTGGCAAACTCTCACCGTGATCAACTTCCTCCTGGAAACCAATGTCCCCACTGTGGAAGGACATGTGGATCCAGAATTGACCTCCACAGTCACTTACAGACTCATTGTTAAAACCGTGTTTATGAAATACAATCTTACTCGGCTATGAGTGATCGCAAAGAGCAAGAAGAGGGGCTGGACTGAGCAGGAATCGTGGAGTCTGCCTCCTCCTCCTCCTGAACCTTCCAGAGAAGAGGAAGATAGCATAGATTTACACCAGCGGTTTGCAGAAGGTCACGGCTCAGAGGTAGATGAGGGGCAAAGCTGGGAAATAATGGGAGAAGAAGAGGTGGGGGAAGCAGAGCCTGAGCAGCTGGCTGACACGTTATCACTAGAAAGCATTCCAGATCCTCCATCTCCCAGAACCCGGTGAGCATTGAAAGCAGGAGAGCAAAGAGCTCAGAGACAAATGGCCCTAAGCAGCCACCATCAGCCGGGTGGTGCTGTTGACGATTGAGGAGAGAAGGGGGGGGGTGGAGATTACACAGAACAACGCCATTACTCCAAGTGCCTACATTTCCAAGCCTCTCTCTGTGAATATTGAATAAAAGACTTTGGTAAGCGCTTTCCTTGTGTATCTATTCCTGGCAGCCTGTCATGGGGGGGATCGGATTCCCTGATGCCTGACATTGGATGCCCATGACTTCCCGTGTTGTTGTTGTTGTTTAGTCATTTAGTCATGTCCGACTCCATGGATCAGAGCATTCCAGGCACTCCTGTCTTCCACTGCCTCCCGCAATTTGGTCAAACTCATGCTGGTAGCTTCGAGAACACTGTCCCACCATCTCGTCCTCTGTCGTCCCCTTCTCCTTGTGCCCTCCATCTTTCCCAACATCGGGTCTTTTCCAGGGAGTCTTCTCTTCTCATGAGGTGGCCAAAGTATTGGAGCCTCAGCTTCAGGATCTGTCCTTCCAGTGAGCACTCTGGGCTGATTTCCTTCAGAATGGATCGCTTTGATCTTCTTGCAGTCCATGGGACTCTCAAGAGTCTCCTCCAGCACCATAATTCAAAAGCATCCATTCTTCGGCGATCAGCCTTCTTTATGGTCCAGCTCTCACTTCCATACATCACTACTGGGAAAACCATAGCTTGAACTATACGGACCTTTGTTGGCAAGGTGATGTCTCTGCTTCACCTTGATGTATTACAAAAGGAGAAAAACCTTCCTCTAGCGATGCTATGTATAATTTTATGAACTTCTATCATGTTGCCTTTTGACTTTTTTCTAAACTAAAAATGCTGCACAACCCTACCAAGCACGTGTTTCCTGGGAGTAGGGGAAGGAGAGAGAGGGAGACCATGCCTTTCTAAGCCTCTAATAATTTTCCTTAGCTTTACCAATATTTTTCCTGAAATTTCTCTTGACATTCTCTGGCTCTTTCCCTTTAGTAACCGCTGAATTCATCTCAGTTCTTAGTTTTCAGCAAAATTCAGTGGCAATGCTAATCTAAGCCTAATCACTCCAATGACACAAGGAGACATGATTAATCCTTGGTGTCCATTGCCTGCTTTCCCTCCTGCTGCTATGATATCTATGGGCAAAACTGCTCTCATTTTCCCATGTAAAGAAGTAGTTTATCTCCTTCTCCCTGAAAGCGCTTTTCCTGATGCAACCCTCTGACCAGATGCAGAAGAGATCGCTGCTGTCACCCAGATACCATTAATGGGAAAATTAGTGCCACTGTTCTGTAGGGCTTCACCATCCTAGCATCTTACCAAGATTCATTAACAGGCCAACCTCGGAGGCAGAAACCAATAAACAAACACTTGTGCCATCTGCCAACCATTTCCCCAATGTGCAAATCATGCGGCCAACATGAAAAATGCTCACAGTCATCTTCTGCCGATGCTGTGGCAGATGCTTGAGGATGCTTTGAAGTTGGCCAGGATTGTCGTCGATGCAAAAGGACCAGAAGATTAGCATGATTAGATGTCCGTCCGCTATTTTTTTTTTTTTTACAAACTGATCATATTGTAAGAGCTTGGCTTAGAGATGCTCTGAAATGCTCTCCCCTTTCCAATTTCTCACTGGAATAGGATGTTCCAACATGCCTTGCTGCGCATGTGGAAAGGAACCAAATTGTGACAGCTGGACACTCTTTTTCCTGGCGATATTTTCTAGTCCCCTTAAGCAAGGACCGTCATTTTGATTGCTTTCTGCCACTCGGTTCCCCCACCTGACTCCAGTGTGTATTGTTATGCTGCTAGCTGACTGCCCACTATTCCTTTGTTAGGCAAATTGCTGGTTGAAAGCCCAAAATGCTTTGCTAATGGAAGCTAATGGCCAGGAGCTGTCTGCTATGTTAAGCACCTGCCACCAGGACCTGCAAGAAAATACTGTTGTGTGGAGTGCACCTGCTCAGTGTTCCAGCATGCCAGTCATGTCCACTTAAAGGCTATACCATTCTATCTCCATTCCACCTACCACTTTCTCCTGCTCCAATCATCAATAAAAATAAGCAATAATGATTTTATTATTTATACCCCATCCATCTGGGTTTCCCCAGCCACTCTGGGCAGCTTACAGCATATATAAAAACATAGTCAAACATCAAGCATTAAAAACTTCCTGATACAGGACTGCCTACAGATGTCTTTTAAAAGTTGTGTAGTTCTTTATCTCCTTGACATCTGAAGGGAGGGCGTTCCACAGGGAGGGCACCACTACCGAGGAGGCCCTCTGCCTGGTTCCCTGTAACTTCACTTCTCAAAGTGAGGGAACCAGCAGAAGACCCTCAGAGGAGGACCTCAGTGTCCGGGCTGAGTGATGGGGGTTGTGTTGTATGGCCACTGACCATGTTCAGTCTTCACTGGGCTATTTTTGGGACCTTCCTTTAATGTTCCTTCCCCCATATTTTGGGGAGGAGGTACTTCTGCAGAACTTTGGGTTCTCACAAATCTGCTGGTACCTCCCTTATGTATGTGATTGATACATTTTTTTATTATATAACAACTGGACTCGAAGAATGGAGTTACTATGTGTTCTGGCTCCCACTCGGCTGCAACAACAGAGGTTCATGCTTAAGGGTAAGGGAGAGATAGAATCGTAGAGTTGTAAGGGATCCTGGGGGGTCATCTGATCCAACCTCCTGCAATACAGGAATATGCCACTGCCCCATATGGGGATCGAACCTGTGACCTTGGTATTATCAGCACCACAATCTAACCAACGGAGCTATCCAGATCTTTATTGAGGCAGAGTAAAGGTGGTTTACCAACAGGCAATGAATCACAGTGGCCTCAAAGCTCGGACTAGAGGATGGAAATGGCAGGACTCACTGGGTAGATTCTATGGTCTAAATCTAAGTGGTTGGAGATTGAAGAAAGGAGTTCAGAACCACATGGAAGCAATGAAGTTGGTCCAATGGGTTGGCATACCCACCCACCAACTTTTTTATATTTTGAAAAATGGTTTTTATTGAGTTTTGCAGATCATAGAGAAAGGTAAGAGAATTCAGGAACACCGGACAGGGCATACATCTGACCTTATAGCACATCAAGGTGGACAGATCAGGTAAGTCATATTTCATAATCCATTAAAATATAAAGAAAATGGATCTTAAATTATGACTTATACAATGGAAAATATTTATAATTTATTGGACTCCACTTTGTTTGAATAGCAAAGGTCTGTCTAAGACAGCATATTGTTGGAGATGTAGTAAAGATAATGCTTCTTTAAAACACATGTTTTCACAATGCCGTACACTTACTATGTTTTGGGAGAAAGCAATTGCCCTAGACCAGCCTTCACTGAGCTGGTGCCCTCTGGATATTCCTGGATGACAACTTTCATCAGCCCCAACCAGCATGGTCAAAGGCCAGAGATGATGGGAGCAGGAGACCTGCAACATCTGGACTACATGGAGCTTTGGCCCAATCCAAATAGGTTTACATCCATCTAATATGCAGAACCAGCCTAGGCAGGTTTATTGAGAAGGAGAACCATATCCAGCTGTATAAGTTTGGCTACCAGTCATGTTGGCTATGTTCTGCCTCTGCAGAGTTAAACTGTAGGAGTTTAACAAGCCATCAGGCAAGGCCTCTTTCCACCTGCCTTGCTCCACCCTCTAGTCTCTGCTTGTCAATTTGTATTGTATTATTTTATGTACTGTGGCTTGCCATTGTTTTATTGACTATACTTTAGAAATTATTTATTGTAACTGTTGAGTGGATTTCTGTTGAACTTTTATATGTTATTATTATTTAATACTATTCTAATGATTGTTGAGTAGGGACGCGGGTGGCGCTGTGTGTTAAACCACAGAGCCTAGGACTTGCCGATCAGAAGGTCAGCGGTTCAAATCCCCGCAATGGGGTGAGCTCCAGTTCCTCAATCCCAGCTCCTGTCAACCTAGCAGTTCGAAAGCACCTCAAAGTGCAAGTAGATAAATAGGTACCGCTCTGGCGGGAAGATAAACGGCGTTTCCGTGCGCTGCTCTGGTTCGCCAGAAGCAGCTTAGTCATGCTGGCCACATGACCCGGAAGCTGTACGCCGGCTCCCTCGGCCAGTAAAGCGAGATGAGCGCTGCAACCCCAGAGTTGGTCACGACTGGACCTAATGGTCAGGGGTCCCTTTACCTTTACCTTTAAGTCATCCTTGGAACAGACCCACTGAAGTTGCTCAAGATCATTGATTTCAATGGGCTTGCTCAGAGTTTGACTAACCCTGGATGCCTACCTAAATCTTGAGCGTCGCACTTTTAAACCTGCCTGAGAATGTTCCTCCCGCTTCCCTGCCAAACTTTGAAAAAGCAACCTTGAAAACTGTAAGAGTTTAACAAGCCAACTGAGCAAAATTCCGAAGCCCTATTAGTTGTGCAGTTACATTTAAAGTGGTGGACTTTGGGGAGCCAGTAGAGGAGGAGAAGCAATGGCCAGCATGGCTAATTTGATTAGGGACAATTCCACAACGGTCTTTAAGCATTCCATGGACATGTTGACTGATCAGTGGGCCCCTTGAGCAGAGGGAGGTGGAAAATTTGCCCACCCATCTTCTGTGGCTTTTTCCAGTGGCCTTGGGGGATCTTGCATAATTAGACAAGATGCTTCCTGCAGACCAGCACATCCATTCAAACAGAGAGACTGAGATTGCACATTTCACAAGCCGCAGGAGGCAGATCAGCACAAGCCAAGATGCTGCACAGAACCAGCAGGGATCTCATGTCTCTGCTAACTAGGCAACCCCAGTGATAGAATTACAAACCAGCGTTTCTCAAAGAACCCTGGGATTTCTTGGAACCCTGTCGAGGGTCTTACAACAAAACACAGCTTGCGCACCATGACTGATGTTCCCCCGAGGGGTGCAGACGCCCATCGCGGAAATGTAGGCAGCCTATAAATGTAGGTCTGTCTAGTATAATACTGTCTGCACTGACTGGCAGCCTCTCGCCAGAGTTTCAGGCAATGGACATTCCCAGGATTGAACCAAATCCCTTCTGCGTTCAAAGCAGATACTTCAGAACTGTCCCTTCTCCATCACACTGCCTGTGTTTGGGGCGGTACGTTAGAATTCATGCAGTGATGAAGCCTACCAAGACCAGCCACTGCCCTGTGTTGAGTATGTGCCTGTCACAGGAATGTGCGGGTCAGTCATCCACACAGTTCAAAGTCAGAGTTAACTCTTCATTAGCAAAAACACAATCTCCGCAGACTTGGTTGAGTGTCAGGACTAACGGGCAGAGCAGTTTATTCCTATTGGTCTTACTCCATGAAAATCAGTTGCTGAGACTAAAAATTATCACCGCCCCACAGCCATCTAAGTCCCCTCCTCTCCAGAGCTTTCCCCCCAAGCAACCAGATACTGCAACTAGGTGCAGCCAACCTCTCCTCTGCCCTTTTCATGCCTCTTCTGGTTCTGGGAGACCAGGGGGGAGGGGAGTTTGCTGCAGCAGGAGGGGGAGACACCAGTGACTCTTCACCAGCCTGACTCATCTCTGCCTCTTGGCCTCCTCTCATACTTCAGTTTCTGCCTCTTGCTCTAGACTTCTCTCTGACACAGACTCTCCCTGCTCACTAAACCCTGTTACCCTGTTAAAAAAAAAAGTTTAGGGGTACTCTCATTTTCCTACTCATATTGAAATGCTGCCCCTCAATGGGGCCAAACTTAGATTCACAAAATGTTTAGGGGTATGCGTACCCCTAAATGATGGAGACCGCCTCTCCAGCCTGACCCTTCCAGGGAAGAAGAAGACAGTTCAGAATTACAGCAGGGGTTTGAGGGAAGTCACAGCTCAGAGGCAGATGAAGGGGAAAGTTGGGAAATAATGGGAGAGGAGGAGGAGGAGGAGGAGGAGGAGGAGGAGGAAGAAGAAGAAGAAGAAGAAGAAGAAGGGGAGAGACAGCTGACAGGCTCAGTGTCTTTAGAAAGCATTCCAGACACACACACATCTCCCAGAACCTGGGGGGCATTGAAAATAGGAGAGCAGTGAGCTCAAAGGCAGAAGGCACAGCTCAGCACCCATAGTGATGATGCATAATGGGAGAGATGGAAGGGGTGGGGTTTCAAGAAGCTGCATTTCTAAGCCTCTTAGAAAGTAAGAACATTCCTTCTCTTATCCATTCCTGGCAACCTACCGTGGCGGGTAGCCACCATGGAGAGACCTGGTCTGAATAGAGACACTGGATTCTTATCGCATTATACATGATTAAGCTATTTTTGGCCATCTCATCCCTTGCTGTTTCCTGTAAGACCAATTGCAGTTGTTAACAGTCGGCCACAGGTTTACCACACCTATCAGCCAATCACCCATTCCCACCACCCTTCTGAGTAATACCCCTCCTCACCCTCTCACTATATATAAAGGTCTGGTGACTTCTGTTTCAGTGTATCTGAAGAAGTGTGCATGCACACGAAAGCTCATACCAAGAACAAACTTAATTGGTCTCTAAGGTGTTACTGGACAATTTTTTTTATCTCCCTTAGCTGTCATCCAGACTGTTGGGATGTGCAGGGAGCTTCCCCTCCTTCCCTGGGAATGTCACAGGGACTAGTAACTTGGGGTGCCAAATCATCAGAGAGGAGATCTCAGAGTACTTAACAACAACAACCACAACAACAACCACCACAACAACAGACTTAAAATATTCAACTTTAATTCCTTCTGCCTTCCCTTTACATATAAAAAAGGTCAGAGCAGACCCCTTACTCCTGTCTTCAGTTCAGGATTAGACCTTGTGCGGTGTGAACCAAGAGGAGTTTACACAGAAGTATGTCCCACTGAAGTCAGTGAGGTTTGCCCCAATTAAAGATCACAACCTGAGTTTATTTCCTCCTCTAGCCAGATCTGATTGGCTATGGAGCATAATGACATCATCCCATTCATTGCATGATCCCTGATTGGCTTGGCTTACTGATGTGGATATCCTAGAAAGGAGGAAGAAAGCACACTAGTGCAAGTAGATAAATAGGTACCAATGTGGTGGGAAGGTAAACAGCGTTTCCGTGCACTCTGGCACTCATCGCGGTCCTCCATGCGCCAGTAGAAGTTTAGTCCTGCTGGCCAAATGACCTAGAAAGCTGTCTGTGGACAAACGCCTGCTCCCTCGGCCTGAAAGTGAGATGAATGCCGCAACCCCAGAGTAGCCTGTGACTGGACTTAACTGGTCCTTTACCTTTACCTTTTTACTGATGTGGATATGCCAGAAAGGAGGAAGAAAGTAAAGTAAAGTAAAGTAAAGTAAAGTAAAGTAAAGTAATAAAATAAAGAAACCTTGCTTCTGAATGATCAGCAACATGTTCAGGAAAAACTGAGTATTGTTGACACAATCTATATATTGTGGAGGAGGACATTTCTCCCCACTGAAATTGTTCTTTTCTACCATAGTATTGACACTGAGAAATATCTGGTATTTTATTCCTTTGGTGGTGGTTGGGTTTAAAACATAAACACACACACACACACACAACGAACTGGCAGCAAATTTATATTACCACAGCCTCCTTTTTGTGATCCCCTTAGGATCATGCAGTAAAGGCCTGATGGATAGAGATTAATTGCCTTTTAGCTATAATGGCCATTTGAGTCCCTCTGAGGTGAACTTCCAGACTTTTTCTGCTTTGATGTGGGATCTTCGGTGGTTGCAAGCCACTTACATCTAGCTCAGGGATGTCGAACTCCAAATGACTTGGAGGACCAGGATTCTACACCTAGCAATCGCCCTCAAGGCAATAATTTCCCACAATCCTTCACTGAAAAAGAGAAAAATCAATGGCTTTGTTGAGGGATGAGCCGGTAGAAGAAAAAACAGTGACAACAGTTATTTATGGCTATTTATTTGCTTATATCATTTCACCCCTTCTTCCCTGATATAAATGCAAGAATATAAATGACTAACATATTTTGGGGGGTGGGGCTTTGTCTGATTCCCACCCCTTCCCCTAATGGCAAATTATCATCAGTGCAAGTCACTTTAGTCACAAAGAGTGATGGGTCAAGCAAATGTCATTATTATCAGTCCACCTCTTGCATGGAGGCATTGTCCCAGAAAGGGCAATTCGGAATACAGTAGTACCTTGGTTCTCAAACGCCTTGGTACTCAAATGCCTTGGTTCCCAAACACCGAAAACTCAGAATCAAGTGTTTCAGTTTTCGAATGTTTTTCGGAAGCCAAACGTCTGGTGCGGCTGTCGGCTATTGTTTCTGGGGCATCTGCACCAATCAGAAGCTGCACCTTGGTTTTCGAACATTTCAGAAGTCAAACGGACTTCTGGAACAGATTCAGTTTGGCACTTTTGTTTTTGCTATTTATTTTGCGTTTTTGTTTTTGAGGCTTTTTCGGTTAATTTGTTTTTGTGACTATGTGGAACCCAATTCAGCTACTGATGGATTGTGTGACTTCGGAAATGGATAAAAGCCCCCCATCCAAACACAGTGCAGGTAAGAAACAAAATGTAATTTAGATTTTAATCATCTACAATACTGTCTTATTTCTTTTATAGCACAGTATGTTGATTATTGCTTTCATTTTATGGATCAATGGTCTCGTTAGATAGTAAGATTTTCCTTCTCTTCCTGGCTATATCTGGTCCTCTGTATTTCATCAGGACTGATTCCTGAAGTCCTAACCCTCTGCCCTTTCCCCCACTTCCCCAACTCATGTCAATCCAAGCAGGAGTATGCAAATGCCTCATATTATGCAAATATCTTAATTTCCATAATTATTCTAAGCACAACGTTTGCCTGTTCGGGTCTTGGTGTTTCGCTTTGGAGGAGGATGCAGAGAACAGCTTGCTATTTTTTTTTAAAAATTAACCGCGTTCCAAAATAGGAGCCATATTATTTTTACAGACCTCGGCAGTGTTTTGAGAGCTCAAATTGATTCCCGTTTGGAACACTGGCTGGGTCTCATGAAAAGCGCTTGCCAATGTGTTTTGTTATGCAATTCCTTTTTCTCTTTCTTCTGCCTGGCTTTTGCCTTTGAATTTGATTCCAGGTGAGAGTTTGCCATTAACATCCTGACGCTCCTTCTCAGGTGGAGATCGAAATTAGTCGGCAGTATTTTGTTTTGTAAGGCCAGGAAGCCACCCAGGGGCTTAGAGGAGAAAACTAAACATCACCTGGCTATTGTTGTTGTTTTAATGTATACACAAAAGGAAGCATGGCTAAGAATGCAAAGAGCATCACTGTAAAATGAGAGATTTTTTGGCCACCTGATCCAGCAAATTTTGAATTCTGGTGCTGGAGGAGACTCTTGAGAGTCCCATGGACCGCAAGAAGATCAAACCAATCCATTCTGAAGAAAATCAGCCCTGAGTGCTCACTGGAAGGACAGATCCTGAAGCTGAGGCTCCAATACTTTGGCCACCTCATGAGAAGAGAAGACTCCCTGGAAAAGACCCTGATGTTGGGAAAGATGGAGGACACAAGGAGAAGGGGACGACGGAGGACGAGATGGCTGGACAGTGTTCTCGAAGCTACCAGCATGAGTTTGACCAAACTGTGGGAGGCAGTGGAAGACAGAAGTGCCTGACGTGCTCTGGTCCATGGGGTCACGAAGAGTCGGACACTAAACAACAACGATCCAGCAAAACGCTCCTGCAAAATCTGGAGCCAATTTGGAAATCTGGTGGTGAAATATCTATTGCGTAAATCCACCCCCCTTGCTTTGCACTGCATAGCCAGAGGGCAAAACTGGAGTGTCCATTTCTTCGTTGTTATTATTATTATTATTATTATTATTATTATTATTATTATTTTAGTAGAAAGGTGGTCGTAGTTACTGGCTACAGGGGTGCAGGGCAGGGGAAACTACTATGGCCTAAGAGACGCATTCCCTTCTAAGCAAACTTGCGGAGTCCACATTCCAGCAGTGGGCAGAAGTCCGTGGGAAAAACTGATGGTGTGGACCACCCCCACCGCACCCCCCTTCGTACGCCCCTGAGTAAGTGGTGTGTCAGGAGTAGGGGATGGACATCCCTGTGAGCCTGGTAGAGGTCTGCAGTTCTCTACCTCTGACTTACTGAATACTGTTAGAGCTCATGACCTTCTGAGATATACTCAGCAAAGTACCGTATTTTTCGCCCTATAGGACGCACTTTTCCCCCTCCAAAAATGAAGGGGAAATGTGTGTGCGTCCTATGGGGCGAATGCAGGCTTTCGCTGAAGCCTGGAGAGCTGAAGCCCTCTCGCTCTCCAGGCTTCAGGAAGCTATCCGCAAGCCGTGGGAGGCTTTGGGCTTAGCGCAGCTCTCTGCAAGCCGTGGGAGGGCTGCACAAAGTCCCGCAGCTCTCCCACGGCTAGCGGAGAGCTTGCCTGCACCCAGAAGCTTGGGGCGCGCTGAGCTCAGCACGCCCCAAGCTTCGGGCTTCACGCAGCTCTCCCACGGCTAGCGGATAGCAGCCTGTTCTGGGGGCTGGGGTCGGGGGAAGCTCGGGCTTCCCCCGCCCCAGCCCCGCACCTGGGGGGAAAATATTTTTTTCCCCTTTATTCCCCCCCCCCCCCAGAAAACTAGGTGCGTCCTATGGGCCGGTGCGCCCTATGGGGCGAAAAATACGGTATATCCCTGGAAAAGTTCTGCCAACCCATGGAAACATCTAAGTTTGCATGCGGAGGGAGGGGAAAACGAGACAATCTCAGGTCTTACTAAGGCACTTCCAGTTTCTAAGCAACCTTCTCGGTGTGATTTGCTCCTTCAAAACAGCTTGATGCAGCAACAAATTCTAGCTGGAAGCAACTCACTTTAAGTATTCAAATCCTATTCAGACATACATGAAAGGGAAAATGAGTTGTTTAGGTGTTTGTCTGATAAAAGCACAAAGCTATAAGGAATTATGGTATGAATATATGGCGTGAGAGAGAGCCCTTTTCAAACTATCACAGACTTTGCAGATTAAACCCAGCCGCCTGCATTGCTGAGTGATCAGCACAATTGTTTATTTGTAAGAGGCTCCCTTTGAACTAGGGATGGCTAAATTTGTCAATTTCAGGTTCTCCCATTTGCACATTTTCCCCCATCTGAAATTTGTTAGCTACATTTCTACATCGTTTTGCAAATCCTCATGAACATTCAACACCGCTTTAGCACACTGACATTTTTTTTTAATACACTCTTGCCTGACGCACAGATTTTTGCAAGCAATTTGCCCTAACAGAATGCATCCTTGATTTCCATTCCCCTGCTAAACAGATTTTTGCGCACATTATTTGATTGGCGAACTGCGTAGCTAAATCTGGAGAAGTTTGGATTTCAAATGACAGCTATGTTTTGCTTTGGCGCTGCTTTGGGAAGTTTGAATGAGGCTTCTTTGCATTCAGATGAAAACTCAGCTGAATTTCTCCCCCAGCTCTGCTTTGGAATGCAGTGGTGCCTCAGGTTAAGTACTTAATTCGTTCCGGAGGTCCGTACTTAACCTGAAACTGTTCTTAACCTGAAGCACCACTTTAGCTAATGGGGCCTCCTGCTGCCACCGCAGCACGATTTCTGTTCTCTTCCTGAAGCAACATTCTTAACCTGAAGCACTATTTCTGGGTTAGTAGAGTCTGTAACCTGAAGCGTATGTAACCTGAAGCGTATGTAACCTGGGGTACCACTGTAGTCACCAGCAAGTTCCTCTAGGATCAGTGTAGGCAAGCTTAGAACAATTCTAAGGATTCAGGATAGAGTGAGAAAAGTACTAGTTCACCCAGTGCAGAGCTAAACTATGGGATTTGCTTCTGTAACATGTTGTGGTGGCTACTAACATTAGGGTCAGTTTGCATTTCTTGGTACAGAAAGTATTGATCTGATGTGTAGAGATCTTTCCTATTCTACTTAATTCAAGAGGGTTCTGGAAGCTTCTCTGCGTGAAAGAAACAAGCAGAAGGTTCATGATGTTTGGGTTATTCCTTCAGAGAAGCTGAGTATAGCTGGCGTAAACTGGTTCTCTTATCTCTTTCTGTCAAGGTCATGCTGGCTATAAAAGTAAGGCCAGAAGGAGTCTGGGTTTTACCTTTCTCTTTCTATCTCTCTTCCTTCTGGTGTGGTGTTCTGTATATAGTGTTAAGTTATAGGTTTATTATAAGTTATTGTAGGTTTAAGTTAAGTTTGCTGCAACTGGATTTCTTATGGACAGGGCCAATCCTGAATGTATTGGATTTGTGACCATTACTCTCATTTGCCTTCAGTAGCAGTAAAGCTCTGCTGGATGAAATATAATTTCCTCTGTGCTATTTTGGAGGAATCCTGCGAGGTGTTTAAGTTTTTACTCTGCTAACTATGCGTTAAGGGACGCAGGTGGCACTGTGGTCTAAACCACAGAGCCTAGGGCTTGCTGATCAGAAGGTCAGCGGTTCAAAACCCCATGACGGGGTGAGCTCCCATTGCTCAGTCCCTGCTCCTGCCAGCCAACCTAGCAGTTCAAAAGCACATCAAAGTGCAAGTAGATAAATAGGTACCACTCCAGCGGGAAGGTAAACGGCGTTTCCATGCACTGCTCAGGTTCACCAGAAGCAGCTTAATCATGCTGGCCACTTGACCCGGAAGCTGTACGCTGGCTCCCTCGGCCTATAGAGCGAGATGAGTGCGCAACCCCAGAGTCATCCACGACTGGACCTAACGGTCAGGGGTACCTTTACCTTTACCTTTAACTATACGTTGGAATCTTCTCTGGATCAATACTGAGTAGAATTTCATGACCAGGGGCAACAGAGGTTAGTAGCCATTGAAAGCCTTATCTTCTATGAACTGGCTATAAGAAATCACTCTGATGGGACTTCTGAAGCAGGTGTTGGTGCCCCTGGACTCAGGACAATTTCATGATCTCATCAATGGGCAAGATTCTTGCATTTCAGAGGGTGACTCTTGGGGTCCCTTCAACTCCACAGTTCAATGATTCTATATGGCATTGCTGGGGGGGGGGGGACTTTGAGGAGAAAATAAATTGCAGCCAATGGGAGGAGATCCACCAAGCTTGTTAAATCCCTTCATTTTCACTCTCAAAGTCCCACAGGACTTTGTTATTCATTTTGCCACTCCAGCTCAGAAACATAGGAACATAAGAGCTTCCTGGACCACACCAGTGGCCATCTAACCTAGCTTCCTTTTCTCACAGTGGGAAAGCAGATGTCTGTGGGGGACCTTTGACTAGGACTTGAGGACTTTCCTCATCCTTTGGTTTCCACCAACTTATTACTCAGAGGCATTACTGTTGCTGAACATGGATGTAGAGCTCATCCATCATAATGGCTAGTAGCCATCAATAGCCCTCTCCTCCATGAATTTATCTAATCCTCTTTTGAAGCCACCTAGATTGGTGACCATCTGTGCTTCCTGCAGAAGAGAGTTCCATCGTTTAATTGCCGGTATGTGGTGAATGAAGGAGGTCCGTCTTTGTATCTGTCCTGAATCTTCTAACATTCTGCTCTGCTGGAAAACCAAAGCTAGATTTCTCAAGAGAGAGAGAGCTGTCCTCTCATGCTTAGCCAGGACTGCATGAAAGGTTTTGTTGCTCCTTCATGTCAATCAAAGGACCCTTCATCTCCATGGCAGATTGACAAGAGGACACGGTGACCCTGATCACCGTTTTTTGATGCTGGAGAGGACGAAATAAATAAATAAGAATTCTGCATGCCAACCGGCATCACAGCTCCAGATTGTGCAAATGTTTGTTCCCTGCATGTAAATAATGGTAAGGATCTGAAGGTTTGATGGCCTGCTCTTTGGGGAATTTATTCAGGTGAAAGGAAAATGTCAGCCTCCAGCAGTAATTGCATACGCGTGCTTCAGCTGTGAAGTTACTAGAAACTCTAATGAGCAAAAATGCTTAAGGGAGATGCCTTGGGTATAAGCAAGAAGCGATCAAGCTATTTACTGGCTTTCTTCCCACCCAGATATGAGGCTTGAGCTGAGAAAAGACAGTTTAGTAGTCTTATGTGCCTGCAGCATATTGATTTGCCCTGGCCTCTAGGGGGAGCTCATCATGAAATGGCCAGATACCTGAGAGTAGTGACCAGCTGTAGTTCCAGGACCTTGGATAGCTGCTACCTGACAACTGCCTCCCATATGTGGGATGTGAAACACAAGAGCAGTCAAGTACAACATTCCTAGAGTGAACATGTTTACACATGGGGAGGAATGTTTGTCCAGCCAGCAGGTAAACTTCCTGTTTCCTTCTGGGCTGGGACAGACTTCCTCTGCATGTGACTAGAGGTGAGCGTGGCCTCACCTGTGCAGGTAACGACAAAAGCACAGGGCAGGGCAGGGCAGCCATCTCTCTCTCTCTGACTACATTCATCAAAGAAGCAACATCTGCTTAGCCAAAGATGCTCTCTTGGCCTCCAGCCAAGAGAGGAGAAAGGGACTGTCTCCTTATGAGATAGTTTCCAGGTGTATGTTATTTTTCTAAGCTAAGTCTGCCTTCTGGGATCTGACTGTGAACAGAATGTGAGTAAACTTTTTTTATACTTTTATAGAAGACTGTGTCATGTCTTATCTTTTATGAGGGAATAAGGGGAAAATACCAGAACAGTTATTATAGAGGCTTTAGCAATCCTGAGCAAACACATCTGAGTTTAAAAAATACTTTCCATTTAGCCATCGGTCGGTCCTGTGGGATGTGATACCTAAGTAGCAGTCAGGTACAGGGGACGCCCGGGTTGCAAACGTGATCCGTGTGGGAGGCACGTTTGCAACCCACAGTGTTTGCAACCCGCAGCGCACGTGCGGGTCACAATTCAGCACTTCTGCGCATGCACAAAGCGTGATTTAGTGATTCTGCACAAGCGCCCAAACTCGGAAATAACCCTTTGCCATCACCACACCTTGCGGTAGGGAATTCCATATATGATGTGTTTGATGAAGAAGAAGAAGGAAATATACCAGCAGCAGAAAAGAAAGCTGGCCTCTTGGCAGATCTATTGGAAAAGCCAGAACTTTGACCCATCTGTCTACACTGGCTTCAAAATAATAAAACATATTTTGTAAAATCTTGCCAAAGTCCGGTGTGGCAAACTCCTTACCTCCCAAATGTCAGCAGAAGGTGGGCACTGCTGTCAGGATGGTGTGCAGGAGCCAGGCCCTGTGACCAGTAGGGCTTTCCAGGACTGGGGCTTTCCTAAGTTTGTTCTGAAGAGTCAAGGTGCGGCTGCACAGAAGAAGAAGAAGAAGGGTTTGGATTTGATATCCCGCCTTTCACTCCCTTTAAGGAGTCTCAAAGCGGCTAACACTCTCCTTTTCCCTTCCTCCCCCACAACAAACACTCTGTGAGGTAAGTGGGGCTGAGAGACTTCAAAGAAGTATGACTGGCCCAAGGTCACCCAGCAGCTGCATGTGGAGGAGCGGAGACGCGAACCCGGTTCCCCAGATTACGAGACTACCGCTCTTAACCACTACACCACACTGGCCGCACAGGTGAGGCCGATTGGTGTTAGGATATTTCCGTTCCACCTTAAAAGGGAGCAGGCTGTGAGTCACAGAGTCTGCGTATTTCCTGTTCACAGGATGTTTATGTTTTCTGTTGCTTTCGTTTCCTCTCTGTGTCGCAGACACTAAAGCAGGCAGTCATGTTTTTCTGTGTTCTGATCAACGCTGAATAAACTTGTAAATAATGCTCTCCTGAGTGCAACTTTTGGCTGTGCATTATCTGCTGATAGAGCGTGCATGAGCTCTGGAATGTGGCAAGATATTTTCTAGAAACTCATGTCGCTGCGTGCCTACGGGAGGTCGATGGATCGTCCGGCAGACGGCTTGGGGGCCTTGATGGACCTTATCTCCCTGGCAGTATCCCAACAATAGGTAACTCACAGCACCTGGTGGCAAGAGCCGGGAAGGGATATAAGGGCAGCATTTCCCTTCAGCTCTTTGCCACAGCAACACACTTCCTGCCTTGGGCTTCTTGACTCCTTGCTTCCTGATCCTCGGACCCTCGGCTCCTTGGCTCCTGGTTTCCTGACCCTCAGACTCCTGGCTTCCAGACTTCTGGCTTCCAGACTCTCACTCCTGCTACCACCCCGCCATCTTGCCCCCAGTCCAGACGTCCTCAGCCGGGACTTTAACCGCCCGTAAACCAGACCGAGACAACTGCCTTCAACCATTCCACCAACATAAGGACTAGAAACTTGTTTTCTTAAATGGTTCTGAGCGCTATGGGGATTCTTTTCCAATGACAAAACAGGAGAGCTTGGCTTCTCAGAAAACTGATACACGCACAAGAATGGCAAATTCTGAAATTTATAGTCTTATGAAACCATGTTTTGCCCCTGAAAGGACAGAACATTTTGGCCTGATGTTGTTTTTTTCTTTTCAACCCCCACCCCCCCCCCCAATAATCTCACAAATAAATGAGCCATAATGTGCCTTGATGGATTTTTCCACTTTTGCTCACTCCTCACCTGTAAACACAGTTTGCTATTTGTTCCAGCCTCATAATTATCACCCCAGCAACTAACAGAGACTCACAAAATAGAGACGATGATTGTTTTGGATGGAGACTAACCAGTGGGAGAGGATTGTTTGCTGGAAGCAACAAGAAGATCGGTTAGCTTGGCTTTCCGAGGAGCTGAGACCCTCCAGTGCCCATTGATTGAAAAAAGGAGGGGCAGCTCTTACTGATTTAAACCTGGCTGCGGATCAAAAGTCCAACTGAGCTGCCAGATGACACAGATTATAGTTGCTCAAAAGCAGAAGCAGAACTGCCATGTGGAAACTTCAATGGGCAGGACCTATGGGATAGATGAAGAGTCACAGCAGGGAAGAGGGAGAGCAAAGGTCTCTGGGAGATCTCCTAGTCCAGCTCCCCTGCCCAGTGGAGGAGTCTGCAAACACTCCATCCCTGAGAGATGGACATCCCAGTCTCTGGTCTAAAGCATGCAGTAAGAAAAGTCCATTGCCTCTGGAGAGAGTCTTTTCCCCTGTCAATTTTACCTTATTTTCTGCTTTCTGTAATGTAGCTTTAAAAAAGCAGAGACATCACCTTGCCAACAAAGGTCCGTATAGTTAAAGCCATGGTTTTCCCAGTAGTGATGTATGGAAGTGAGAGCTGGACCATAAAGAAGGCTGATCGCCGAAGAATGGATGCTTTTGAATTATGGTGCTGGAAGAGACTCTTGAGAGTCCCATGGACTGCAAGAAGATCAAACCTATCGATTCTGAAGGAAATCAGCCCTGAGTGCTCACTGGAAGGACAGATCCTGAAGCTGAGGTTCCAATACTTTGGCCACCTCATGAGAAGAGACGACTCCCTGGAAAAGACCCTGATGTTGGGAAAGATGGAGGGCACAAGGAGAAGGGGACGACAGAGGACGAGATGGTTAGACAGTGTTCTTGAAGCTACCAGCATGAGTTTGACCAAACTGCGGGAGGCAGTGGAAGACAGGAGTGCCTGGTATGCTCTGGTCCATGGGGTCATGAAGAGTCAGACATGACTAAACGACTAAACAACAACAATGTAGCTTTTATTCATCTTCATCTTTAAATTGTTTGGCATGGTTGCACAGAGAGAGATCTTTGTTCATATTAGAGTGTATGGCATGCCCCAGTTAAATAAAATCAAAAATTAAAATAAAGCAACAATAAACACTCAGATGAATGCTTCTGAATAGTTGGTGAGAACGTAGTGCCGATAATGCCAAGCTTGCAGGTTCTATCCCTGTATTGCCAGGGGTTGGACTAGTTGAGCCTAAGGATCATTTTCCAACTCTACAATTCTATGATTCTATGAGGTCCAGCTCCGAGGGTCTTCTGGCGGTTCCCTTATTGCGAGAAGTGAGGTTACAGGGAACCAGGCAGAGGGCCTTCTCGGTAGTGGCACTCACCCTGTGGAACGCCCTCCCATCAGATGTTAAGGAAATAAACAACTATCTGACTTTTAGAAGACATCTGAAGGCAGCCCTGTATAGGGAAGTTTTTGATGTTTTATTATGCTTTTATATTTGTTGGAAGCTGCCCAGAGTTGCTTGGGCAACCCAGTCAGATGGGTAGGGTACAATTATTAGAGAGCCAGTGTGGTGTAGTGGTTAAGAGTGGTAGACTCGTAATCTGGTGAACCAGGTTCGCTTCCCCGCTCCTCCACATGCAGCTGCTGGGTGACCTTGGGCTAGTCACACTTCTCTGAAGTCTCTCAGCCCCACTCACCTCACAGAGTGTTTGTTGTGGGGGAGGAAGGGAAAGGAGAATGTTAGCCGCTTTGAGACTCCTTTGGGTAGTGATAAAGCGGGATATCAAATCCAAACTCCTCCTCCTCCTCCTATTAGTAGTAGCAATATTATTAGTATTTTATTAAAGTTGTGTCAACATGTATATAGCAAATTATTTCCATGCCGCCCTTCATGATGGGCTTTTTACTTAGATACAACAAATAGACACACAGGACTTCCAATCTGCCACAAAACATGGAAATTGTCCTAATTGTCCTAATTCTCATAAGTTCTCTACCAACCTAATATTAAGTCACTTTTGAATATACTGCACTGCCTTTCTTGTACAGTGGTGCCCCGCAAGACAAATGCCCCGCAAGACGGAAAACCCGCTAGACGAAAGGGTTTTCCGTTTTTGAGTTGCTTCGCAGGACGAATTTCCCTATGGGCTTGCTTCGCAAGACGAAAATGTCTTGCGAGTCTAGAGATTTTTTTTCCGCTTCCCCCCCCCCTTTATCTAATCTGCTAAGCCTTTAATAGCCTTTAATAGCCTTTTAGCAGCTAATCCCCTAAGCCTTTAAGCCTTTAATAGCCGCTAAACCGCTAATAGCGCTAATCCGTTAAGCCGCTAATAGGGTTGCTTCGCAAGACGAAAAAACCGCTAGACGAAGACTCTCGCGGAACGGATTAATTTCGTCTTGCGAGGCACCACTGTACTTCCACTGTTTTTTATTGTATCGGTTTGACTTACTTCAATAAAATCTTTAAAATATGTGTGTATTTCTCCCAAGGAGGAGAAATCCACTTGATTTAGGATTTCAAGAGCGCCCATCAATATCAGTCCAGCGGAGGCCTAAATCTCTACCGCTCAGCTCCCTCGATGCATTCGTGCACTGGGAAAAGTCACGCTTTGTGGTGACAATATTTAGCCTGGCATATTTGTGGTAGGTTTAATATGTAACAGATGTCAGCATTCACGCATCGAGGCACGAGCACCCGAGGGACTCACAGACGATTCCAGACACATCTCAATAAGCAATTGCACCTGTTCCCCTGTGCTTGTATCAGCTTGTCAAAGGATCTGAGCAGCTTCCGGCCCATTAATCCTCCTCAACCAGATGAGAGAAAGTCACATTCTTCAAAACAGAGATGCTTTTGCTAACTCAGCAATGTCACTCCATCAGCGCTAAGCACTTTGCAGTCCATTGTGGTGAACGGGGTGCTGCCCGACCAATCTCAACCTGTTCCCATCTGTCAAGGTCTGGGCAGATGGGGAGGAGCCGTGGAGACCCCAAGAGGCACCCAGGCAGGAGGAAGATCACGATAGTATGGACCCAGATTCGTGGTGGTGGTGGTGGTGGTGAACAGGACACGCCCCAGAAACCAGGTAGAGCATAATCCAGGGGTAGGGGCAAAGAGTGAGTGAGTAAGAGAGAAATTTCTTACCTGCCTGTGGTTTAAGATGTAAGTTTAATTTGCATAAAATGTAATGTCTGTATGCGCTGTGTTTGAAAACATTTTGCAAAAAGAAGTTCACATTAGGCAAGATGTTTCACTACAGCAAATATGACAAGGAGACTGTTTGAGACTAATGGATGACTCATTCCGGAAACCCGAGCAGAGATCTCTCACAGCAGGAGATGAAACCTGAGAACTCAGCCTCTGAATTAGCTGTTGGAATCAGCAACAGGAGAAGCTCAGCTCAGCGATCCTGTACAGGGAAGATGCTTCCATAGGAACTCTCCTATGCAGCGAGAGGAAAGTTGCTGAACTGTATTAAGGACTTGAAGAAGATGGGGCCGCACTGCTTGCTTGCTTGCTTGCTTAAGAGCAATGTGTCCTTTTGTATTTTGCAACATTTAATTATAACTATTTTAAGACTGTTTCCGGCAAAGTTTTGAAGCTCTTTCTTCCGGTGGACAGCATTCATTCCTACTCTGCACAAGGTGCAAATCAGGGATTCTGCTTGCAGCAACTCTAACACCTATGACTGGAATAACAGCATGGATTGCTGAAATGAGCAGATGTTTCATGTATCGCTTCTGATATTTAGCATGCTGATAATAGGTGCGTGAACCATGCATCTCATTGATCAATGCTGCACCCCTGTCAAGTTAGAAGACCAGCCCTGCCTGTGGAGAGCTGTGATCCTTGCACTGGCCACAGAATTTAGGCTGATGCAACAAAGCTGAGCAAGCAGCAAGGAGTTTGCTCTGATTCCCTTGGAGATGCTGAAGAAATGAGAGCAGAGGACAAAGAAGAAAGAGGCAAGGAGGGGGTGATGGTGAAAGAGATATGGATTGCCTCAATTTGCCAGGAACAGCTATTCCTGGATGCTGGCTGTCTGGTACATCCCTAGCTTGGCAGTGAGATCTAGTAATTAAATAAAATCTCGTGGAGAGGTGGCTGGCTTCCCGTGAAGAACTGCCCTCTCGAGGAGAGCAGGATGCAGTGACCCTGTGTCATTGGCTCAGCTGTGTATCTAGAGTTGCCAGGTCAGGAGCATCCCGAACCCTGAGAATTTCAGGGTCCAAACCTGAGACCTAGGAGCAGCTCCTGGAGACGGAGGTTAATTGGGAGAAGAGGGGGGAGAAGGGCAGATGGGCCCAGAGTGTCGGAGCTATCTTTGGAAGCCAGCTTCTGCTGTGCTGGAGCTGGCAAACTGCATGCAGGGTCTTCGTAACAATTCTTTTTCTTTCCTTTTTCTTTTTTATTACAGATTTTATTGATTTACAAAAGTGTATGCAATGTGGCGCTGTGGGTTAAACCACAGAGCCTAGGACTTGCCAATCATAAGGTTGGCGGTTCAAATCCCCACAACAGGGTGATCTCCCATTGTTCACTCCCTGCTCCTGCCAACCTAGCAGTTCAAAAGCACCTCAAAGTGCAAGTAGATAAATAGGTGGGAAGGTAAACGGCGTTTCCGTGCGCTGCTCTGGTTCGCCGGAAGTGGCTTAGTCATGCTGGCCACATGACCCGGAAGCTGTATGCCGGCTCCCTTGGCCAATAAAGCGAGATGAGCGCCGCAACCCCAGAGTCGTCTGTGACTGGACCTAATGGTCAGGGGTCCCTTTACCTTTACCTTTTTATGCAATGTCTCTCACTTGTATTATTTTTCCCCCCATGTAGCATTTTTACAAATCAGTTTCATTTGTTGAGACATTAGGAAGAAAAGGGGGAAAGAGATGGGTGAGGGTGGGGTCGGGTGGCGATGTTTCTATTTTACTTACTATATGTAGGGGTTGGTGTCAGCATTGCTTGTGCAGGTTCTTTGCTGTTCACTTGTGTTCCTTTGGTGGTGAGAGAGGTTGGGGTTGGCCTAGGGTGTGGCTGTTCATTTGTGGTTGGCTGTGGTGGTCTTTGCTTTCATGTGTGAGTGGGGTGGGTGGGTGTTTTGGATCAGGTTAGCCATATTGATTTGTATGCTGTTGGTGGATTTCTGTTGTTGTCTTGTTGGGCTGTGTGTGTGATAAAGGGGAGCCACACCGGGGTGAAGGCGTCTTCTTCTATTTGTCCTTTTTATTTGTTAAAGACACAGGAGATTCAAGCCCTCCACCTGCCACTTGGAGAGGCCTAGGGGAAGCTGGAGACTTCCGATCAGGCCTGAGGGTCTGACAACCCTGTTGTACAGCAGGAGCTTGTTTTTATGGACCAGCCCTGTGAGGAGATTTCACCCCTCCCATACACAAGAATCTCCTGATCATCTCCTGATGGTCTCTGCTGACTCTCCAGAGAGAAGGAGGCGTGTCCTGCCTATCTACTTATTCTGCCCAGCAACATATCTGTGTGTGTGTGAGAGAGAGAGTCAGTCAGTCAGTCAGTGTATCGGAGAGAGTGAGAGTGTTGGAGATCCTAGAGATAAGATTGCTGTTAGAGCAGCTGCAGACTCTCAGTGTAGCATTGATTTATGCTTAGAATATTCAGCTCTGTATATAGTTTTGTATCATAGTTGTAGTTATAGAATAAAAGGAAGATATTCTACAGAGCTGCTCTCCGAGTGGTTTATACTCTGCAAGACTCTGCAAAACTCTGCTGCACAACGACTGTATTATTGAGACAGTGAATCCGGTGCTCTCAGCTCTGAGCTGTGAGTCCACAGCACTGTGACCGTTTCCTGTGAGAAAGGAGGTCTCTGGCGGTGCTACCCAGCTCGCCTAGCCCAGTCGGGGTTGAGGTGCATGAGTCCAGTTGGTGCACTGGCTCTAGGGCGATGCTGACACCCTGAAGGCAGCTGTCACAACAGCTTATCATGAGAAGATATGGGTTTTCTGGGATCCTCATGCTGGGGAGCAATGGGCAGGGGTGATCATGCTAACTTGGTAAGATTATATCCCATCAAATGAAAACACATATGCGTATGCCTCTGAGAAGCCTGTAAGCAGGTCCTGAGCGCAACAGCGCTCTCCGTACTTGCAATTCCCTGTGACTGGCACTCAATATACAAGCCTTCTCTCCAAACCCCCATTGCCCACCCCATGCTAACAATAATGAAAAGAGGCAGAAGCAGAACATACAGGATGCGTGTAACCTGCATCCTGTATGTTCCCTCTCCCCACTCACCTCCACAACACCTAAGAGGACTCTACTCAGCTATGGTTTTCCCAGTAGTGATGTATGGAAGTGAAAGCTGGACCATAAAGAAGGCTGATCGCCGAAGAATGGATGCTTTTGAATTCTGGTGCTGGAGGAGACTCTTGAGAGTCCCATGGACTGCAAGAAGATCAAACCTATCCATTCTCAAGGAAATCAGCCCTGAGGGCTCACTGGAAGGACAGATCCTGAAGCTGAGACTCCAATACTTTGGCCACCTCATGAGAAGAGAAGACTCCCTGGAAAAGACCCTGATGTTGGGAAAGATGGAGGGCACAAGGAGAAGGGGACGACAGAGGACGAGATGGTTGGACAGTGTTCTCTAAGCTACCAGCATGAGTTTGACCAAACTGTGGGAGGCAGTGGAAGACAGGTGTGCCTGGCGTGCTCTGGTCCATGGGGTCACGAAGAGTTAGACACGACTAAATGACTAAACAACAACAACTCCTCTGCAGGCTTATTTTCTTTTACAGTGTTAACGGAGAAATCTGAGGGCTCCCTTGGACCAAAAACAAGGACACCAGCCTGGAATACCAGAGCAAAACAGCAGCCAGTAGGCTTGGTCTTTATTGAAGACCGTCATGGCGGGACTCCCACCTGCCACAAGGTGGAACAATATGGAAGCCCCAAACAAAAGAGCCCCCAAACTTTTATTAGCTGCTAATCTCCATGTTACATTCCCCCCTAAACTACATCACTAATACATCATGGTTACATCATGAAGGGGGAGGTCTGGTGGCAGTAATCTAAGCACCCTGGACCCTGTCCCATGGTTCTCCTTGTCCTCCACCAAACACCCATCAAGTGTAACAAAAGAAATATTTACATTTCCCTGTTTCCCAGCCAAGTCAGTCACACCCTTTTGTCTTCATCTGGGTTTGTTATTTCTGGAATGGCTACCTGTCTGGCACTCAGGTATCAGGAGGCCATGAATTATCACTCAGGCAGAGGGGCTGCTGAGTAGCTGAGCTCACATGTCTATATGAATTTCTGAAGTTTTCCCAGTGAGCCAGCACATAGATACATTTATCAGTGAATTCTTACATTTGGTATCGTGCAGCAAAGGCCCTATGAATAGATAGGAAGAAACTGTGATGAAGTGTTTTGTGGGGGCTGCATGTGAATGATATCTGCTGGAGGGGCTACCCACCCCACAACCTATACATAAATTCCTGCAACAACAGGAAAAGTCTGTACCAGCTTTCAATGCAATAAACCTAAAGTCCGGATTAGTGGTCCTCATATGCATGGGGAGGAGCAAAATGAGTTTAAATCTCGACACTCCACATGCGATCACAGTTCAGTACAGCCACAGTTGGCAGAGAAATGCACAAAACAAAAAGGAAGGCAAGAAGTTCACAGCCTTTATTGATTTAAAATCGTCCTTTGATCTTATTTCTCGTGAGAGCAGGCTGACTCAGACTGCTATGGGCAAGAGCCTGCTACTCCTGGACCAATGTTTTATATCAAAGCTCATCACCAGTTAGGGAGGGATGAATCTGTCAGTTTTGGTTACTCTGTTTTTCTAATCTTAAATTCAGTTCTCGACATTTGCACATCAATCTGCATTTTTTAAAAAACTCCTGGTGGAAATTTACCAGTCTTTTCAAGTGAATTTCTCCTAATCGACACATTTCTGAATGCAATGTTGCCCTTTTCTATATCTATCTATCTATCTATCTATCTATCTATCTATCTATCTATCTATCTATCATCTATCTATCTATCTATCATCATCTATCTATCTATCTATCTATCTATCTATCTATCTATCTATCATCTATCTATCATCTATCTATCTATCTATCTATCTATCTATCTATCTATCTATCTATCTATCATCTATCTATCTATCTATCTATCATCTATCTATCATCTTCTATCTATCTATCTATCTATCTATCTATCTATCTATCTATCTATTTATCTATATCATGGGTAGGCAAACTAAGACCTAGGGGCCGGATCCAACCCAATTGCCTTCCAAATGTGGCCCGCAGACAGTCCAGGAATCAGCGTATTTTTACATGAGTAGAATGTGTCCTTTTATTTATATATTTATAAATATTATTTATATTATAATATTATTTATATTATGTTTACTAATACAATGGTACCTTGGGTTACATGCACTTCAGGTTACAGACGCTTCAGGTTACAGACTCCACTAACCCAGAAATAGTGCCTCAGGCTAAGAAGTTTGCTTCAGGATGAGAACAGAAATCGTGCTCTGGCGGCACGGCAGCAGCAGGAGGCCCCTTTAGCTAAAGTGGTGCTTCAGGTTAAGAACAGTTTCATGTTAAGAACGGACCTCCGGAATGAATTAAGTACTTAACCCAAGGTACCACTGTATATGCATTTTTACACACACTTTACTTGAGTATATACATCTTTGCACACATTACCTGCCTAGAGAACTGCATTGCAAAATTCAGAGAAAGTGCAAATTTCTGAAGATGGCTGTGTATCTATTCACACATATTGGTTTGGAAAGCGTGAATTGGATTTAAATCTCTCTTAAGTAGTTTTCCCCACCTATGGAGTAAGGCAAGGATATGTCCTTTCTCCCACTTTATTTAATTTATACTTTGGCGATCTTCCCACAAATTTGGGGTATCCTCCTCATTATATCACCACCCCCAATGAAACGCCACTATAATTTAAATCTCATTATATGCAGATGGTGCTGTTTCAATTTCAAAAACGCCTTTGGAGTGAGTGCTAGTCAAATCAATTGTTGAACAGTAAAATATACAGATGTCTAAGAACTACATATGGCAGCTAATGGACCATGTAAACCATGATCTCCAGGCCTGACTTGGTCTGCTTCTAACAAATGAATGCCGTAGCTCAATGTTCTGTGATACCTAAGAGTAGATACGTTTTTAAACAGTCGTAATAATAATAATAATAATAATAATAATAATAATAATAATAATTTATTATACCCCACCCTTCCTGTTTAAAAACCGGGCTCAGGGCGGCTAACAGCATATATAAAACATTGATTAAAATGCAACTTAAAAAAAGCATAAAACAGCATAGAATACAACATAAAATGCAGCATCAATATCAATAAAATTCTAAAATTCAGGGGTCATTTTTTTGGGGGGGAAACCAACCCCAGTCAGTAGACACTGAATGATCACCAGGGCTAACTGGCCAAGCTGTTACTACTAGGGCCACCAAGGAGGTGTATGAATAAGAATTTAAATGTGGGGTTTCTTCATAGAAGAGGAAAGGGAAAAGGGAATAAAGGATCAGGCTAATTCAAATTGAAGGCCAGGCAGAATAGCTCTGTCTTACAGGCCCTGCGGAAGGAGATCAAGTCCTGCAGGGCCCATGTCTTGTGGGGCAGAGCATTCCACCAGGTCAGAGCCATCACTGAGAAGGCCCTTGCCCTGGCCCTGGTGGAGGATGGTCTGGCTTCCTTAGGCCCCGGGACCTTCAAACTATTATTATTCATGGACCTTAGGGTCCTCTGCGGGACATACCAGGAGAGGTAAAGGTAAAGGGATGCCTGACCATTAGGTCCAGTTGTGGCCGACTATGGGGTTGCGGTGCTCATCTTGCTTTATTGGCCGAGGGAGCCGGCGTACAGCTTCTGGGTCATGTGGCCAGCATGACTAAGCCACTTCTGGCGAACCAGAGCAGTGCACGGAAACGCCGTTTACCTTCCCGCCGGAGCAGTACCTTTTTATCTACTTGCACTTTGACATGCTTTCGAACTGCTAGGTTGACAGGAGCAGGAACCGAGCAACAGGAGCTCACCCCGTTGCGGGGATTCGAACTGCCAACCTTCTGATTGGCAAGTCCTAGGCTCTGTGGTTTAACCCACAGTGCCACCCGCGTCCCTAGCGGTCCCATAAGTACAAGGGATAATGATGAAGATGATTTCCACATGAAATATATTCCAGCAATAGCTGGGATAGCTCAGTTGGTGTCAGGGGCTGGACTGAGGAAGAATGGTGGGGACCCCCCACTTCTCCTGAACCTTCCTGGGAACAGGAGGACAGTATAGATCAGTGGTTCTGAACCTGGGAGTCCCCAGATGTTGTTGGACTACAGCTCCCATCATCCCTGAGCTCTGGCCTTGCTAGCTATGGGTGATGGGAGTTGCAGTTCAACAACATCTGAGGACCCACAGGTTGAGAAAAGCTGGTATAGATTTAGAACAGTGGTTTGCTGAAGGGCATAGTTCAGAGGCTGCAGAGGACAGAAGCTGGGAGATATTGGAAGAAGAAGAAGCACCAGGGGAGAGACAGCTTGCAGACTCTGTCTTTGGAGAGCATTCCTGAGCCCCCCTCTGACCAGGACTAGGTGGGCATTGGGGGTAGTAGAACAAAAAGTTCAGAAGCAGAAAGCTCAGATCAGCCAGTGCAGGGATGACACAGGATAAGGGAGATGGAAGGGGTTGGGCTTTACTCGGAGCAACCGTCGTTATCTAGAGAGAGGTCGCATTTCTTTGTCTCTTGCTCTGATTATTGAATAAACTAATTGGTAAGAACTCTTTTTTAAAAAATCTGCTTCTTTGCTGCTACCGTGGGAGGAGGAGGATTCCCTGTGTGGGAATGTTCAGGGATGCAGGAGAGGATATATTGTCTGATTACAGCCTTTCCAACTTGTGTCAACAAGTTCACAATTTTAGCAGAGTAACATTCCCCTTTTTAAGCTCAGCGGATATGTTTGCTCAGGCTCGCGAAAGCCTCTATAATAACTGTTCTGGTATTTTCCCCTTATTCCCTCATATAAGATAAGACATGACACAGCCTTCTATAAAAGTATAAAAAGAGTTTACTCACTCACATTCTGTTCACAATCGGATCCCAGAAGGCAGACTTATCTTAGAAAAGTAACATACACCTGGAAACTATTTCATGAGGAGACAGTGCCTTTGTCCTCTCTTGGCTGGAGGCCAAGAGAGCATCTTTGGCTATGCAGACTTCTTTGATGCATGTAGTCAAAAAGAGAGAGATGGCTGCCTTGCCCTGTGCTTTTGTCGTTACCTGCACAGGTGAGGCCACACCCACCTCTAGTCACAAGCAGAGGAAGTCTGTCCCAGCCCAGAAGGAAACAGGAAGTTTACCTGCTGGCTGGACAAACACCCCTCCCCATGTGTAAACATGTTCACTCTAGGAATGTTGTACTTGACTGCTCTTGCATTTCACATTCCACACCCTGAAGCCTGACAGTTGGTAGAATAAGAGGCTCTTAATCTCAGGGTCATGGGTGTGAGCCCCACGTTGCACAAAAGATTCCTGCATTGCAAGGGGTTGATCCACAGGATCCCTTACAACTCAACCATTCTATGAAATGCGAAAAAAGACTACTAACAACAGAAGCAATAATAATTCCACATTTTTAAGCCACAGTAATTCCGCAGCAGTAAATATATCCAAACAACATGCTTCGTTAAATGCACAGAAGTAAAAAGGAAATAAATATGGGTGTGGGGGGAAGAACCACAAAAGCAAATCACGTTTCCTTGAAGGGCAGTTTCTTTCCTTGCAACGACTCGGCACTTGAAACAATCTCTCATGTGTTCGTCTCCTAAAGATTCAATCAAGATGGTCAGAATGCATCACTCATCTCCCTCTTGAGCCAGTTTCCTGGTTGATCCTTGGAGACCCTTCTGAGTATCTTCCTCGAGGGGAAGCTAATAAATCCATTACCGAACATGTGGCAATATATCCAAATGTGATAATACCTCTTAGACCTGCTAGGATGGTTCCTAATGTGTCACCCTTAACCATTAATAGCTGGTTCCTCACAAAGCAGGATTACTTTGTACAGTGGTACCTCGGGGAAAGAAATTAATTCATTCTGGAGGTCCGTTCTTAACCTGAAACTGTTCTTAACCTGAGGTACCACTTTAGCTAATGGGCCCTCCTGCTGCCGCCACATGATTTCTGTTCTCATCCTGCAGCAAAGTTCTTAACCTGAGATACTATTTCTGGGTTAGCGGAGTCTGTAACCTGAAGCATCTGTAACCTGAAGCGTCTGTAACCCGAGGTACCACTGTACAGTGGAACCTCTACTTACAACCATAATCTGTTCCAGACGTCGGGTCATAACTAGAAACATACATAAGTAGAGGTGCACTTTTCCATAGAAAGTAATGGAAAAGTGACTGGATCTGTTCTAGATGATGAAAAACAGCAATTTGACACGGATTTTACTGTCTAACGAGACCATAGATCCATAAAATGAAGGCAATAATCAAGGTAAAGGTAAAAGTAAAGGGACTAGGTGGGTCTGATGCAACAGGACTCTTTCATTTCTATGGAGTATTTAAAGGTAAAGGGAACCCTGACCATTAGGTCCACTCATGACCAACTGTGGGGTTGTGGCACTCATCACGCTTTATTGGCCAAGGGAGCCGGCGTACAGCTTCCAGGTCATGTGGCCAGCATGACTAAGCCGCTTCTGGCAAACCAGAGCAGCGCACACAAACGCCGTTTACCTTCCCGCTGGAGTGGTACCTATTTATCTACTTGCACTTTGATGTGCTTTTGAACTGCTAGGTTGGCAGGAGCTGGGACTGAGCAATGGGAGCTCACCCCATCGCAGGGATTCGAACCGCGACCTTCTGATCGGCAAGTCCTAGGCTTTGTGGGCTAACCCACAGCACCACCCGCGTCCCTTAATAATCAATGTACTGTACTATAAAATAAATAAGACAGTGTTGTAGATGACTGAGGGTGCACTGAGGGTTGGTGGGCTTACCTGGCTACAAGCTGGGGGTGGGGCAAGGGTCAGTAAAGAGCTGATTCACTTTGGCCAGGGTCACTTTTTTTTCTTGCCAGGCCAGGTTCTTCTCTGGACTTCCTCAAGTTAGTTCCTCAGCGGGGTTTGGGGCAGCAGTGTGCCCTGCTGTGCCTCTTGCAGGAGGCACCTCTTCTACAGCTTCGGGGCTGGGATGGGGCCCTCTCCCTGGCAGCAGAGGCCTCAGTGCTGCTCTACAGCCGGTGGGGTGAGCTCTGGCAAAGTGGAGGCCTCTTCCTGGCAGCGGAGGCCCCAGCGCTGCCCCACAGACAGCCAGGCGAGCGCTGGGCTGCTGGCAAGGCCTCTGTTCATACCTTGAGGAACGTTCATAAGTCGAAGCACCTACTGAAGGTCATAACTGGAATCGTACATAAGTAGAACCGTACGTAAGTCGAGGTTCCACTGTATTTTGCACTTGGTTCAATGGTCGCTGACCACTGATGGGTTGAGACTGCCAATTCCGGTTCAGCGCCGCTGACACTTGGAAGTCTGCCTTGAACCTCCCATTTCCTTGTATTCTGCTATCCTCCCTTTGATCAGAAACGTGCGTCCCTCCCTCGCCTTCTGCGGCAAGTGCCCTAGCAAAGCGCTTTCTCACGGTCGCGAGATAAAAACAACAAACCAACCAGAAAAGAAAAGGAAAAAAGGGATCTTCATCCATCCTGGAACATAATGCTCCTTTCCCCCACTTCTGCGCATCTGACCCGTTGCCAACAAGGGGATTAAAAAGGATGACTTGGCGTGCATTTTAATTCACTCCATTTGTATGCAATTTGCAGGACCACCCTGCTCCAAAAATCAGGCAAGTTTTGCAAACAGCAACAAAGGACATGACTGGGGAATACGCCCACTCCGTGGGGGAGGGAGAAAAGCAGTGCTCCATGTCCTTGGACACAAATGCCGTCCCTTATGGGGCAAGCATCATTTGTAGTGTTTTTGGATGAAAGGTTCTCAGGCTATTCAAATGGTTTCACACCCACCAGTTGTCATTTAAAGGACACGGATGGTGCTGTAGTCTAAACCACTGAGCCTCTTGGGCTTGCTGATCAGAAGGTTGGTGGTTCAAATCCCCACAATGGGGGTGAGCTCCCATTGCTCTGTCCCAGCTCCTGCCAACCAAGCAGTTTGAAAGCACACCAGTGCAAGTAGATAAATAGGTACCACTGCAGCGGGAAGGTAAACAACGTTTCTGTGCACTCTGGTTTCCGTCACGGTGTCCCATTGTGCCAGTAGTGGTTTAGTTCTGCTGGCCACATGACCTGGAGAGCTGTCTGTGGACAAACGCCGGCTCCCTTGGCCTGAAAGTGAGATGAGCGCCACAACCCCATAGTCACCTTTGACTGGACTTAACCATCCAGGGGTCCTTTACCTTTTACCTTACTGGAAGGGCAGAGTCACAACCAATGGTGCAGAGTCAAGATCGGCTATATAAGATCACAAAAGTTATGGCAGAGCACAGTTGGTCAGGACCCTGGCAAACCCTGAATTAGAAAAGGACAAATACAACTGGAAGTAAAGCTATGCTAGTCTATCTTCTTCATTTTTATTTCTGCTGACACCCAATGCGGAGGTATTAAAATATAGATGAATACGCTATTTAAAACCATCACGAATGCTGGCAAAATAGTTTCTCCTACCTTTCATAATAAAAAAGTAACTCTGTTCGTATGGGTGTGAGAAGAGTTATTTATGACCCATACAGTGGTACCTCGGGTTACATACGCTTCAGGTTACAGACTCCCCTAACCCAGAAATAGTGCTTCAGGTTAAGAACTTTGCTTCAGGATGAGAACAGAAATCGTGCTCCGGCAGCGTGGCAGCAGCAGGAGGTCCCATTAGTTAAAGTGGTGCTTCAAGTTAAGAACAGTTTCAGGTTAAGAACGGACCACCGGAACAAATTAAGTACTTAACGCAAGGTACCACAGTACCTTTTTTTTACCATTTAAGCTGCCTATGGTGTACTGCCATGGATGGAGGGGAGGAGGCAGTCAAAAGCCTTGGGGCAAGGCACAGTTTGGGGGACATACAAAGAGGTCTTCTACATTTAGTCTCTCTAGCTTAGAATGGTCTATGATGATTGGCAGTTGCATCTCCAGGATCACAGGCAGAGTTCTCTCGCAGCCCTACCTGGAGATGTCAGGATTGGACCTGGGAACTTTGGCATGAAAAGCAGATGCTCTAACCACTGAGCTATGGCCCTCTCCAAGGTTTCAGACAGGCGACTCTGCCAGCCCTGCCTGGAGATGTCAGGATTGGACCTGGGACCTTCTTCATAAAATGCAGATGTTCTACCACTGAGCTGTGGTCTATTCCCTGGAAGAAAAATTCTCGCCTTCACCGTCCTAAATATTAAGAGTTGTTTAAATAGGAACATAGGAAGTTGCCTTATACTGAGTCAGACCATAGGCCCATTTAGTTCAGTATTGTCTGCACTGACTGGCAGCTGATCTCCAGGTTTATGCAAAGGATTCCCCTCCCGTTTACACCCCTGTGAGGGAACGGGGAACAGTGAAGATTACAGTGTTTGCTGAGTACCTTCTGGGTACATGGCAGAGTCTCTACAACTGAGCTCCAAGAATTCAATCGGATGGGAATTATGATGTCAGGCCCTGTTTTGGCATAGATCTCTCGCAAGCTCATGACCTTGTGAACACATGGAGCTTTAAATATATGCACCAAAGCAGCAATGGTATATAGCACCGTGCCTCATTTATTAGAATCAGAATCGTGAGCTGGCGAAAGGTGGTTGGAATTCGGCTGCGTAGACTTGGGTCATCAACCCCAATCAGCCATGTGGTCTGACTGTCATCTTCTGCATAGTTACCTGGGAGTAAGGTAAAGGTAAAGCCCCTGACCATTAGGTTCAGTCGTGACCGACTCTGGGGTTACGGCGCTCATCTCGCTTTATTGGCCAAGGGAGCCGGCGTACAGCTTCCAGGTCATGTGGCCAGCATGACTAAGCCGCTTCTGGCGAACCAGAGCAGAGAAACGCCGTTTACCTTCCCTCCGGAGCGGTACCTATTTATCTACTTGCACTTTGACGTGCTTTCAAACTGCTAGGTTGGCAGGAGCAGGGACCGAGCAACGGGAGCTCACCCCGTTGTGGGGATTCAAACCGCCGACCTTCTGATTGGCAAGTCCTAGGCTCTGTGGTTTAGCCCACAGCGCCACCCGCGTCCCTACCTGGGAGTAAGCTGCAGCAAAATTTAGTATTACTGACCGCTGATTGCAAGGGTCCAACTTGGAAAACACACAGCACTTTCCCCCTTTCCTCTGTGAATGGGGGAAAATGGAGATTCTCCTTGGCTCACACAGGAGTCTGTGGGCAGAGCTCCCTTCCAAACGCACCCCTGTTCGAAACCTGACTCTGATCCCCAGCCTGACCACTGCTGCTCTTTATTCTGCACAGAACAAAGTGAGTCTTGGCAGCCGGAGAGGGCTTTGTGCAATCAAAGCTGGGGCCATGTTGTGTTTTCGGGGGAGAAATCTCACAGGGAGGCATCCGAGCCTTCAAAACATATGTTGAAACAAATGGCCAGCACATGGGTTAGTGGGAGGTTGACTGGGGGGCAGGCGGCGGGTTGTTGTACGATTCATCGTCTGTTTTCAAAGTTTCCTTTCGGCTTCTGTAAAGGAGCTTTTTAATGATGTTTTGACTGCTTTGTGTTTTCGTTCCTGCCGGACGATGCGTTCTGGGAAAGGCTGGCAAACAGCTGATGATTTAAAATGATTATATGCTCATATACTTCTAATTGGTCGAATCTTGTGTGATTTAATAAGTGGCGCAGCATTCTGCCTGCAAGAAAGCAGCCTCGCCTCGACCCTCCCCGCCTCCATTAAAATCTCAGGGCCATTTTATGCTGCTCAATTGAGCTCCTTCCACTTTGTCTAAACTGGGGGTGGGGAGCCCTTTCCCCATCCAAGGAAGTCCTTCTGGGGGCTGCATGCTACCAGGGGGTGGGGCCAGAAGCAAAAAGGGGCAGGGCAATGGATATGATCGCAGAATCATAGAGTTGAAGGGGACCATCTAGTCCATGGGTAGGCAAACTAAGACCTGGGGGCTGAATCCGGCCCAATCATCTTCTCAATCCAGCCTGCGGACGGTCCAGGAATCAGCATGTTTTTACATGAGTAGAATGTGTCCTTTTATTTAAAATGCATCTCTGGGTTATTTGTGGGGCATAGGAATTCGTTCATCCCCCCCCCAAAAAATATAGTCCGGCCCCCCACAAGGTCTGAGGGACAGTGGACCGGCCCCCTGCTGAAGAAGTTTACTGACCCCTGATCTAGTCCAACCCCCTGCAATGCAGGAATCTTTTGCCCAGCTGTGAGCCTTGAACCCATGACCCTGGGATTAAGAGCCTCATGTTCTACCATCTGAGACAATAATAAAAATAAATAAATAATAATAAATTTTATTTATACCCCGCCCTCCCCAGCCAAGGCTGGGCTCAGGGCGGCTAAGAAGCAATAATAAAAACAAGTTGAATACAGCTTTAAAAAAGATTAAATTCAACATTAAAACATTAAAATGACAAGAAGTGGATGTTCCAGCTACGCAAAAGTCTTGGGTTTCTACACATGCATCTCACTATCCAAGGAAACAAGAGATGTTGTCACAGTTCAAGGAAACATTCCAGCCAGGCGAAAACACTTACATCAGGTGTGGAGCAGGGCTGGGGTGGTTTGCGGCCTGGGGAGGGGACGCATCCTGAGATGAGGCCCAAGGGCAAGGCAAGCATGAAGGGCCACATTCAGCCACCAGGACTGAGGTCTCCCACCACCACTAGAACCTAAACACTGGTTCTAAGCAGAATTCTCAGGCAGGGCCTGAAGAATTCAGCAGGTGCTAAGCAAAGATCAGGACCATGGAGAGCTCAAAGGGAGCCAATCTGTTCTGCTTGTTCAAAGCAGTATCATGCCATTCTAAACAGTCATGGCTTCCCCGCCAATAAAAAAATCAAAAAATCCTGGAACATGTAGTTTGTGAAGGGTGCTGGGAGTTGTCGCAAGACCCCAGTTCTACTCAAAGAGCTACAATATGCAGAATGGTTGGAACAGCAATGCCTTTTCTCGCGAGCGACATCAGATGTTGTGAAGGCATGGTTCAACTGGACAAAAGCATCCAAACCACCTTAATTCGTCTTGCTATTAGATGCCCAAATAGAGCCAAGCCCACCCCTAGTATATGGCTATCGTTACTATCATACTCTTGAGTTCTGATTCTAAATGTGTGCTCAGAGAGAGGGTCTTTTCAGCGGTGGCGCCCTATCTGTGGAATGCTCTCCCCAGTGAGGTCCTCTTGGTGCCTTCACTGATATCATTTTAGTTGCAAGCAAAAGCCTAACTTTCCCCACAGGCCTTCAATGACCTGAGCTGATTCTCTTTTATACTTAAAGTGCTGCCCAAGCTTCCTTTAGCTGTAGTTGGGGGACAGGGGCTGTTTTTTGTAAGTTGTAGGAAAGATATATATATATATATATATATATATATATATATATATATATATATCCTATCATGTACAGTGGTACCTTGGGTTACATACGCTTCAGGTTACATATGCTTCAGGTTACAGACTCCACTAAACCAGAAATAGTACCCCGGGTTAAGAACTTTGCTTCAGGGTGAGAACAGAAATCGTGCTCTGGCAGTGCGGCAGCAGCAGGAGGCCCCATTAGCTAACGTGGTACCTCAGGTTAAGAACAGTTTCAGGTTAAGAACAGACCTCCGGAACGAATTAAGTTCTTAACCCGCGGTACCACTGTAATGTATTTATGTTTATCTTTTTAAATGAATAACAACAACAACAACAATTTATTATTTATCCTCCGCCCATCTGGCTGGGGTTCCCCAGCCACTCTGGGCGGCTCCTAACCGAATATTAAAAACATGATATAGCATTAAGCATTGAAAACTTCCCTAAACATGTCATGTCACATGTCACTTGGAGACCTGTAAGGCATCAAGCAACTAATAACTTTCAATAATACTACCCATCAATTTGACTGTAGCAGTTTACTCCTCCAGTGTATTTAATATAATCTCACACTGAATTTCTGGTTCAGAAAAACAAGTCTATATTCATCGGAATAAAATGGGGGGAAGATGCAGATAATATTGTTGCAGAACGAAGGTTGTCATCCTTGAAACTGCAGCTGGGAACTCTGCCGCACTTGTACAATATGTAGTATTTCTTGGCAAACTCCTTCAAGTGATTTAATTCTGTTCCAGTACATCAAGAAGGGTCTTCAACTACCCACGAGTGTTTATTGTGCATCTTCCCAGGGTCTTTTGTAATAGCTAATTTTTATAGCCACCAAGATCTACCAAGTACCATGAGGCCAATCATTCGCAGTAAGGCAAATATGTTTCATTCCAATATTTTGCAGCAAGAACAGAGACTGTAATTCACAGATTGTTTACAAGACACTGATGTTCAATGTTTCTGGCACAGAGATTGTTCAAAGATCCCTAATAAAACTTCGGGTTATCTTTGTCTGATCTCACGGTTCTTTCGGCTGCCCATTGTTTTAGAAAACAACAGCAATTCAGACACGGAATCATGGAGTTGCAAGGGGACACAAGGATCATTTAATCGACACCCCCCCCCCCCAATTCAGACTCCACAGCTCCCTGACAAAACCCAATGGTGGAGAGTTCACCACCTTCCTAGGGAACCCATTACATTGCCAAGCAGCTCTTAGTGTCAGAACGTTCTTCCTACTGTTTTGTAGGAATCTCATTCCTTATTATTTGAATGCCTTGGTTTGAGTCCTCCTCTCTGGAGCAGCAGAAAACAAGCTTGCTCCATCTTTCATGTGACTGCCCTTCAGATATCTGAAGGTTGCTATCCTAGCATCTCTCAATCTTCTCTTCTCCAGGCTAAACACAGCCAACTCCCTCAACCGTTCCTCAACAGGCTTGGTTTCCAGATCCTTGATCATCTTGACATGTTCCGACTTGTCAATATCCTCCTTAAACTGTGGTAGATAGCCCTGTGAGGTTGTTTTGGAATAAGCTGCACCGCTCTCTGTCCTGGAAGCCTTCCTACCAATCCTCCTGTCAGGGAACTGCCATCAGTCCCGGAGGGAGAGAGCAAAATCCAGAGGGATTCCAGAGAGCGTCCCGGGATTGGGAGAAGCAGCCCATCTTCTGGGGAGGAGAATCAGCGTAGCACGAGTGGAGAAGGGGGGCAGATGGGGGAAGCGGCGAGGCAATCCCATGACTCCTTGCTGGGGACCAGCGGGGAGAGTAGGGGTCCTCCGCTGCCTACGCCCTCCTTGCGCAGAAGGCTTTCGCGCAGAGAGAGTAGGAGGAGACTAGGCGTCAAAGAGCTTCTTTGCTGGAAGAAGTTTAAGAAACGCCCACTGACGGATTCTGCCAGCGATTGAGACAGCCACGGGTGAGTGGCTGTCCGGACAGAAAAGGTTCACTTAGGCAACCCAGCCAGGTGTTTGCACTGGCTTACGCACGAGCAACCCCTAGAACCATTACACCTCCCTTCCAAATTGTTATGCTGTAGTGATCCCTCAACTAATAATAATAATAAGTTTTTTAATAATATTTTTTTTATTTCTACCCTGCCCTTCCTGGCCAGGGCTGGGCTAAGGGTGGCTAACATCAAATATAAATTACAATAAAAGGTAATAGGGGGAAAAAACAGTTAATTAAAATACGGCTTAAAATACAGCTTAAAATGCAGCCTCATTTTAGTTGTAGCCCATAAATCAAGACCATAAAAGGAGGAAACATCAGCTAGTCACCCGAGCCAGCTATCCATGCTGGTCCTACATGGGCCAGCAAAAAAACAACAACCAAGGGAAAATGTATATACCAAATCCCATATAAGGGATCAGAGTGAGTCCAAGCCAAAGGCCAGGTGGAACAGCTCCAAGCAGTAAGGTCAATGTCCCCCAATGTCAAAATAAATGTAAAGGCACCCCTGACCATTAGGTCCAGTCGTGACCGACTCTGGGGTTGCTGCTCTCATCTCGCTTTATTGGCTGAGGGAGCCGGCGTACAGCTTCCGGGTCATGTGACCAGCATGACCAAGCTGCTTCTGGCGAACCAGAGCAGCGCATGGAAATGCCGTTTACCTTCCCGCCAGAGCAGTACCTATTTATCTACTTGCACTTTGACGTGCTTTCGAACTGCTAGGTTGGCAGGAGCAGGGACCGAGCAATGGGAGCTTACCCCGTTGCGGGGATTCGAACCACCGACCTTCTGATTGGCAAGTCCTAGGCTCTGTGGTTTAACCCACAGCGCCACCTGCATCCCAGTGTCAAAATGGGGACAGTCTATTACCATAAACACAGATAAAAAAGTGAGTCTCCTCTCTGGGAGAACAGGAGGGAGTAAGATAGCATGTTGGATCTCTCTATGAGCCTCATTGACCTCTAAGAGTTGTCATGAGGATAAAATGACAACACCCCGAGAAAGTCAGCCTGAGTTCATTAGAGGAAGGATGAGAAATGAAGGAAATCGCTTTATGCCAAGCAGACTTCTCACCCTGTCCCCAATTTTTTGGGATGCAGCCTCTTCTCCTTGGGGGGGAGAGATACCTCCATTGACTTGCATGGAGGGAGGAGCAACGGAAAAACAGCACCGATACCATGGAAACTCAGAGGTGAAGATAGTGTCACCCCCCCCCCCCGCGAATGCTGACCTTGGAATGAAATATATGAAGAAATCAAGGAGGCATTCCTTGAAGGTATAATCACAAATGATATTTCTGACAATTAAAGGAAAGTAGTCCTTCCTCTTCCGGGTTGGCGCCTCTGGCAATGGCGGATTTCCTCCGATCGGGAGGAATCCGCTCTGTGGAAAACAGGGTCTGAACCGCCACGGCGAGGCGGAGACCCATCAAAAACCACAGGCGGGAGAAGCCTGTGGACGTGGGATTCGGCCGGCACCTTTGCGCCCCCCCTACTCGCGGGGAAACCCGACTTCGGGGTTCCGGAGCGACGTGGGGTGAGTGGCGCGGTGCCTTGAATCGACTGCTTCTTTCACGGAGTGAAGCCGCATTGCTGTTGCCGGAGAGCGCTGACTTTTTCCTGTGGACAATTGGAGCTTAAATAACTGCCCGTGAGTAGAACGGAAAATTGGAATAAGAAATTTCCTTTAATTTGGCACTGAAGCGGAAAGGTCTAAACAGGAAGTCTGCCTTCCGCTTTTTGTAAATAGATTGAAGCAAAGACCCGGCAAGCTAGAGCTTAGAAAATCGTTTGTAAGGATCAATTTTCATCATTTAAAATTACTGAACCCCCCTTGGAAGCAGGAGAAGAGGGGGGAACTTTTTCTGGACTGATTAAACTTGCAGAAGACAAGTAAAGAAAAGCAATTCTCCACCGTCCTGAACCTGGGAGCGGGGTGTCAGGACAGATGTCTTTGGGACGTTCATTGACTATAGACAAACGTTTTTGACAGATAGTTAAAAGAAGAGAAACATATTGATTCCATTGTTCCCCTTCGCATCTAAAAGGAACAAAATATTGACAAAATATCTGAAAAAGGAAACTTTGTTGTTAGATTTGCTTTTTTTTAAAAAGAGAGAGAGAGAGATGGATACAAATAGAAGCTTTTTCCCCTAGAGGGAGCTTGTGAAACTGTTATTAAATTCGAACTGGGGAGCTTTGCAGCTGCAATAGATTAAGATCGTGGGAACAGACTTTGACCTTCAACAAGAATGTACTCGGAGGCTCTGGTGTTGGCCTTTTGTAAGACAAGTGCTTTATTGGAACAGTTACATGAGAAGATGGATTTGATGACTGTTGGGATCGGAAAGTTTGGACAGGCAGTGGGTACTTATTTAGAACCCACTCAGGAATTAACTCAGGAGTGTGCTTTGACAGATCAGATGAGGGAGGAGGTTGTTGCTGGACCTAGTGAGGCAGAGATGGAGGGAACTGTGGCCCAGCAGGAACATGAGTTGTTGGACTTGACGAACGAACCTGGAGAAAGCCAGATTTGGAGAGACAGAGTTCTGTTTGGCTTGGAGATGGGGGGCTGGATAGACCCCCCTATGCAGGGATGTTTCGACCTTTCAAGTCTGGCTTTGGGCCAGGAGGCGTTCGGAGTTGTGCGGGCCCTTAACTTTGGAGGGACTTTGAAACATGCTTTTAAATACCACATGGAGTTCAGTGTTGACTTTGGAAAAGGGGCTGATCTGTCGAGAAGGGACAAAAACATTGTCAAGCTGGAGTCTCCCCGAGTGAAAGGAGCAGAAGACAAAGTAAAGCACAGGTATAAATATGAAGAAGATCTGTGGATGGGACATGGAAGAGATCCAAGGGCCTCGGATATAAGGTTACCAGGTTGATGGACTAGATGGATGGGATAGAAAGGACTGACAAAACCCGAGACCAGGAGAAAGAGACGTTGGATGAAGATTTGAAGAAAGTTTTAAACAAATTATTTAGGAAAATCTTGTAAAAGTAAAGAGTATTAGAAAAATGTTGGAATGAAATTATTTGGCTTTAGCAGAAATGTTAAAAAGAATTATGTAAGAATATGTCATGGTTAAGAGAATTTGGTATAAATAAGATTTATACCTTTTATGGTAAGATAAGGTTAAAATAGATTAAGGTAATTTAAGATAAGGTTAAAATAGATTAAGGTAATTTAATGACAGAATATTATGAAAGATGGAAAGGATTTGCTGAGATAATTAACAACTAGAATACAAAAAAGGGAGGTGTGAGGAGGTCGATGAAACAAGGTAATGACAGTTAATGATTTGGGAATATTGGATTTGTTTTTAAATTTTTTGTCTATTTTTGCTTTTTGATTTTGATGTAATATGTGTTTTGTTTTTTTCTCTTTCTGACCTTGTTTTTTTTATTGATTCGTATTGTTTAAATGCTACTTGTTTTTTCCTTCTTCTTTTTTCTTTGTTTCTTTGTAATCTTAAAATTCTCAATAAATATTATTTTTTTAAAAAAAGGAAAGTATTCCTCTATGCGACAACAGCTGCCAGGATGCTCATAGCAAAAAATTGGAAAGGGAGAAAAATTCCATCAATGAAAGAATGACAGATTAAATTTTGTGAATATATATATCTGGCAAGACACACAGCATTCGTAAGGGGACAGTCGGACCAAAAATTATTAAAAGAATGGGGATGTGCTAAAGAGTATATGCAAGAACATTGTTCTGGAGTAAGTATATCGGTATGTAACAACTGAAGATTTTCAGGGTTAAAGAAAGAGAAAAAATGGTGCAAAAAGTATAAAGGTAGAGGTAATCTACATTAGACACAACAATTTAGAAAGAGTAAAAATTTCAAAGGGACGCAGGTGGCGCTGTGCGTTAAACCACAGAGCCTAGGACTTGCCGATTAGAAGGTCAGCAGTTCGAATCCCCGTGACGGGGTGAGCTCCCGTTGCTCGGTCCCTGCTCCTGCCAACCTAACAGTTCGAAAGCACATCAAAAGTGCAAGTAGATAAATAGGTACCACTCCGGCGGGAAGGTAAACGGCATTTCCATGCACTGCTCTGGTTCGCCAGAAGCGGCTTAGTCATGCTGGCCACGTGACCCAGAAGCTGTACTCCGGCTCCCTCGGCCAATAAAGCGAGATGAGCGCCACAACCCCAGAGTTGGCCATGACTGGACCTAATGGTCAGGGGTCCCTTTACCTTTTTAGAAATTTCAAGGTCTTAGAACAAAGGAAGGAAGTCAATTATGTGTATACGTATGTAACGATTAGAATGATGCTATGGTTTTGTTTGTAGATGTGTGTTTTTGTTTGTTTGTTGTGTGTTTGTTGCGTTTGTTTTTTCTTGTGTTTTGCTTTTTTCTTTTTGCTTGTTTGTACAGCTTTATTTTGGTTTCAATGTTTGTAATTTTTGTTATAATTTTTCATTGAAAATAAAAAATTTAAAGAAGAAGAAGATAGTGTCATCCCTCCAGCAAGGACTCTGTTTCCCCAAGAGTTTTTGAGGTGGTGGGTTCCCCTTCCCCAGCACACAGACACACACTGATCTTTCTGCAACCCACTTGAGACCTCACCATGGATTTGCACAGGCAAAGGCATAGATCCACATGAAAAAGAATCGTTTTTTCATCCCTCCCCCCAATCAATGTGATTGGAGCCTCCTGAGAAAACTCACTGGGATGAAAAGCTAAACTCTATCAAACTAAAATATTCCCTTTTGTTGCTTGTTGGGCTCCTTGTGTTTCTCCAGGCAACCTGGATTTGCTGAGGGGAAATATCGACAGTGATATGTTTGTTAGGTTCTAAAAATAAAAATGGTTGGCACATGAGAGTTTGAGAAGCTTGGAAGCTGGAGCTGCCAGGATTTGTTCAGTCCTACCACCCATTCTGTCTCATTCAGACATCACTAGCATTACTTAAAGGGGGAGGGAACACACTGGAGTCCGACTGGTAAAACAAAAGAGCTCTTTATTTACAGTTGCTTCATGGTCTTAAGGATGGCTTCGGATTTTTACTGCACAACTGGAGCCACCTTTGTGGCATTCTCACAGAAGAAAGAGGGAGAAGAGAGAGAGAGAGAGAGCAGAAGAAAAGGGCAGAGCTCAGTGGAAAACCACAAAGCGTATTTTCCCTGACTAACCGATAGCCCCAACCCTGCCCTCTGGTGACCGGAGGCATGCAAGGTTGCTGATCCCTAACAGTTTTTGGACAACTAGTAATAATAATAATAAATCTTATTTATACCCCACCTTGCCCAGCCAAGATAGGGCTCAGGGCGGCTAACACCAAATATAAAAACAACTGATTGAAATACAGCTTTAAAAACAAGATTAAAATACAACATTGAAACATTAAAATGCAGCCTCATTTCAGTGGAAACTCAATCAATACTTTTTTGAGAATAAAAACGTCAAGTCTTCACCAAGGCTGACTATCCAGACTGGTCCTACATGGGCCAGAAAAAAGCCAGGGAAGTCCCCAAATAGGAGTTCCAACACAGAAGGAGAAAGGAAAAAAGAAAGAGGGGGAGGGAATCAAACTGATTCCAAACCAAAGGCCAGGCAGAACAACTCTGTCTTACAGGCCCTGCGGAAAGAAATCAGATCCTGCAGGGCCCTGGTCTCATGAGACAGAGCGTTCCACCAGGCCGGAGCCAGTGTTGAAAAGGCCTTGGCTCTGGTTGAAGCTAATCTGACTTCCTTAGGGCCTGGGACCTCTAGAGTGTTGCAATTATGGACCTTAAGGTCCTCCATGGGGCATATTGGGAGAGGCGGTCTGGCTTGGAAATGACTCGAGACACTTGCTAATGCTGTGATCCACCTTGGAAATATGAGAACCTTTCACCTGTCTCCTCAATTTGTCCCATAATTCAAGGTATATGTGGAGCTGATCCTTTTCGACGTTGGCCCCAGCCTGGTGGAACGCTCTATCACAGGAGACCAGGGCCCTGCGGGACTTGACATCCTTCTGAGGGCCTGCAAGATGGAGCTGTTCTGCCTGTCCTTCGGTCTGGGCCCAGTTTTGACCTCCCTCTATGCAGGGGCAAAGGAAGGCATTGTGACACCCGGGGCTGGCGTCATGACATAGGGCACATGTGCGGCGTCGCTACGTATGGTGCATGCACTGTACATAGTGATGCTGCACATGCGCTGTATAGCTGTTTGCCGCCAGTGCCGGGATCCCTCCGTTGCCGCTACAGGCAACATAACACCGGTCTTGAAAGACCTACACTGGTTCCCAGTACATTTCCGAGCACAATTCAAAGTGTTGGTGCTGACATTTAAAGCCCTAAATGGCCTCGGCCCAGTATACCTGAAGGAACATCTCCACCCCCATTATCCAGCCCGGACACCGAGGTCCGGCTCTGAGGGCCTTCTGGCAGTTCCCTTATTGCGAGAAGCAAAGCTACAGGGAACCAGGCAGAGGGCCTTCTCAGTAGCGGCACCCGCCTTGTGGAACGCCCTCCCACCAGATGTCAAAGAAATAAACAACTACCTGACATTTAGAAGACATCTAAAGGCAGCCCTGTTCAGGGAAGTTTTTAATGTGTGATATTTTAATGTATTTTTAATCTTTGTTGAAAGCCGCCCAGAGTGGCTGGGGAAACCCAGCCAGATGGGTGGGGTACAAATAATAAATTATTATTATTATTATTATTATTATTATCATCATCATCATCATCATCAAAGGATACCAGAGGTATCAAATTCTTTGTGGGGTCACTGTTGGCTGGTTGCTTTGTAATAATAATAATAATAATAATAATAATAATAATAATAATAATAAATAGAAAATGAAATGTAACTGTGAGCTGGATCAGCATTGACCAGCCGATCCCTCCATGGGTGGGGGCAGATCTCTCTGACAACTTAAGTTAAGCATTGCACAGAGCTCTGCAAACTTCACCCCCCCTCCTCGCTTCATCCCCCTTGTGAAAAATTCATGCCATAATTAAAAACCTGCGTTTGGACGGCAGCAGAGCTCCAGTGGCTATCAATAAATGATGAGGCAGCAATTCATAGTCAAAAGGAATAAACTTCTGGAATATATCTGAAGAATAGTCTGTCACTGTATTAAACTTCCTCTTTCAGATTACCAGGCCGAGAACTGTCTACGCTAGAGGGGAAAAGTCGAGAGAGGATGCCTTTCCAAAATACCTTGTAGATCAGGAGCAAGAACAGGGCTGCATTTAGGTTTGATAAGGCCCTAAGCTACTGAAGGTAATGGGGCCCTTTATATGTCCAGCTGTCCTTTGTCAACAACAAATTTTCACTGTTTTTGTGTGTGTTGAGTATATGCTATATGGTAATTTATGGACCTCATAGGTATCTAAAGCCATTTACACATAAGAAAATATGTATTTTATCAAAGTAATTGTTGAACTGAAATACAATGAGGAAGAAGTATATTAATACTGAAATGCAATTAAGAAGGAGTATATTAATAGTGAAATAATAATTAAGCTCTAATTTAAAATGATTTTTTATTCATAACAAACTTAATAATGCAAACACATTGGCATTTGGCAATAATAAAAGTTCCTTTAGAAACACAATTTACAAAGACTCATAATCTAGTCTCTAGAAACTTGCTATAGCATAAAACAACAATAGGTGTAAATATATAATGCAAACTACTAATAATTATAAACAGCAGAACGTAGGCACCCTATATATAAAAATGAACAAATCAGTGGTATTTCAGGGACCAGGCTAGCAGCTGGGCCCATTACTTGCATCATAGAAGCCTATACAACAACTGTTGCTGTATGTAGGTTTTATTTTATTTGTTTTTTACCTTATATTTTAGAAATGTACATCCAGATTTTTCCCTCTCTAAATTTTTGGGGGGCCTCCAAGAGAGTAGGGCCCAAAGCTATAGCTTGTTTAACTTATACGTAAATCCAGCACTGAGCAAAAACATCAGAAGAGGCGGCTCTAACACAGCCTCCGCCATCATCAATCATAGTGACCCTTCTGAAGACTGCTTCCGGCGTGACCAGAAGCAACTGAACTTTCGCGTCGTATGTCTTTTGTTTTGCTTCCTATCTTGCAGCCCTCCCATTTGTCGAGATCTCAAACTGGGGGACTCAGCTCCCTCTTCTTCCCCATTCTCTGAGAGGCTGTCTCTTAACTATTTCCTGCCTATTTGTGCTTCCTGCGAGCTTTTCTAGCTTGCTCTCCTCTCCTCCATTCCCTTATCAGCTGGAATTCCTAGGGGCAGGGGAGTTGGCAGATGCTCATCCTGCCTGGCAGTTAACCCTCTCTGTTCCTTCAATTGGCAGCAACCCTTCCCTGGGAACTGGCTGCAAACCTTCGCTGGGAGCTGGCTCATTCATGACATGGCCTATGCCGCAGGTCTCAAATGCGAAATCAAGATGGCGGTCTCTTACAGATCCTGCTGCCTGGAATTGGGCGGCGGGGGGGGGGGGACAGAGCAGGTGTCTGAAGCTGGCTTTTTCCAGGGCAGTTGTTGGTGCACTGACAACTTCCTGAGGTAGCCTGGTATTGATCCGATCACTGCACTCTTTTATTGGTAAAGCTGAGCAGGTCTAAGTCTGGTTGACAATTGGAGAGGAACATGCCTGGGAGCAACACAAATGTTGCTCTCAAGCTTTCCGATAAGCAAATTGAATTTAGCTATGAAGGCTAATAGCAACTGGAGAGGCTGAACAGCCCTGAGGTCCCATCCAGTTCTGTGAATCTAACCAGGGGTTTGTGCAAATTCACACACAGACACACGCAAACTGGGAATATCTTTTGACAATCAGTGACATCCTATTGCACCAGATCATTTCCCCCAAGAGCATTGCCAGTACTGAATCTCTCTTTCGGGATTTCCAGACCATTATGCCCATTTAGACACACAACCGCACATGCACACATATAGCTCTTAATGGCAGAGCTATTAATGGAACGGCTTGTTTTACAGGGCAAAATAAAATAAAACACAGACGTAGCCATAGGAGCCTGCTGGCTCGGAAAACAGATTGTTGATCACAGAAACCCGCTGTTAACGCCGCAGCGACTGTTGATGGTTTGAGCTCCTTGCTGGAAAATTCAGCAACAAAATTGTCTTTCGTGACAGAGTTAAAGGCTAGAAGAAACCTTCTGCCCCATTTTCTGTCAGAGAGGGAAATAACGGCGTGAAAGTTACCACAGACAAAATGAGGTTGAAATGCAGCTCTTTGGCAGGCTATTTTCCACCATCCCTCTTTAAAGCTGAGCTGAGTGAAATTATGTTGTGATACTGTTTTCCCTTGTAGCAAAATTACCTGTATTTTCAGTTGTTCTTTGGGGCACCTGTAACTCCTGATATTTCCTGTGCGGCCGTCTCCATTCAGTTGCATTGTCGCATCAGGTATCGCTCCACAGCAGTATCTCATCCACGGGGGGGTGGGGGGATAATCAACCTGTTGAGATGAGGGGTGAATGGAGGCATTAGGTTAAGGTAACCAGATGTCCCCGTTTCCCGGGGACAGTCCCCGGATTTACAAATCAGTCCCCATACAAAATCCTATCCTTCCTACTGAAGTTGAAAAGTGTCCCCAGATTCCTTGAAAGAAAATCTGGTAACCTTACATTAGGTCCAATCTGAATATCAATCCGATGGCCTCAAACTCACTTGTGGGTCAGAATGCAACCACTGCGTGGATTGTACTCATCAGCAGATTTAGCGACGCAGTTTCCCCAGAACAAAAAAGGTGCATTTGGGTTTGTGCTTTATAATTAAAATGCATGTAAGGTGCATATTTTCAACAGGAAAAAAATGTAGTGAAAAATTATGCATTGGAGGGAAGTATACAAAAACAAACAAACAGTGGCGCGGTGCTGAGAGTCAACTGCTGCTTCCGTGGAGCGAAGCCGCACAGCCGTTGCCGGAGAGCACTGCCTTTTTCCTGGGACAATTTGGCTACTAAAATAACTACCCGTGAGTAGCCTAATTTCGGACAATTGGACTTTAAATAACGACTTGTGAGTAGAAAGGAAAATTGGACTAAGAAATTTTTCTTAATTTGGCACTGAAACGGGAAAGTCTAAACAGGAAGTCAGCCTTCTGTTTCTTGTAGATAGATTAAAGCAAAGACATGGCAAACTAGAGTTCAGAAAATCGTTTGTAAAGGATTAACTTTCATCATCTAAAATTGTTGAACCCCCTTCGGAAGTAGGAGAAGAGGGGGGATTTTTTCCAGACTGCTTAAACCTGCAGAAGAGAGTGTAAGAAAAGTAATTTTCCACTGTCTTGAACCTGGGAACGGGGTGTCAGGACTGACGTTTTTGGGAAGCTCATTGACTACAGAAAAACGTCTTTGACAGACAGTTAAAAGAAGAGAAACATAGTGATTCCACTGTTCTCCTTCGCATTTTAAAGGAAGAAATATTGACAAAATATCTGAAAAAGGAAACTTTGTTGTTAGATCTGCTTCTAAAAGAAAAGAAAAAAGAAAAGAGATGGATACAAATAGAAGTTCTTCCCCTAGAGGGAGCCTGTGAAACTGTTACTAAATTTTAACCGGGGAGCTCTGCAGCTGCAACAGATTAAGATCGTGGGAACAGACTTCCGACCTTGCATAACAATGTACTCAGAAGCTCTGGTGCGTGCTTTCTGTAAAACAAGTGTCCTATTGGAACAGCTACATGAGAAGACGGACTTGATGACTGTTGCGATCAGAAATTTTGGACAGGTAGTGGGTAATTATATAGAACCCACCCAGGAATCAACTCAGGAATATGCTCTGACAGATCAGATGAGGGAGGAGGATGTTGCTGGACCTCGGGTGGCAGAGATGGAGGGAGCTGTGGCCCAGCAGGAACATGAGTTGTTGGATCTGACAAATGAACTTGGAAAAAGCCAGATTTGGAGAGATAGAGTTTTGTTTGGTTTGGAAATGGGGGGTTGGATAGACCCCCCTATGCAGGGATGTTTTGACTTTTCAAGTCTGGCAATGGGCCGTGAGATGTTTGGGGTTGTGGGGGTTCTTAACTCTGGAGGGACTTTGAAACATGTTTTTAAATACCACATGGAGTTTAGTGTGGACTATGGAAAAGGGGCTGATTGGTTGAGAAGGGACAAAAATACTGTCAAGTTGGAGTTTCCACGAGTGAAAGGAGCAGGAGACAAAGTAAAGTACAGGTATAAATATGAAGAAGATCTGCGGAAGGGACATGGAAGAGACTTAAGGGCCTCGGACACAAGATTACCAGGTTAATGAGCTAAATGGATGGGATAGAAAGGACTGACAAAACCCGGGACCAGGGAAGAGATGCTGGATGAAGATTGGAAGAAAGTTTTAAAAATTTTTATTAGGATTGTTTTATAAAATTGATGAATGTTAGGAAAATGTTGGAACGAAATTATTTGGCTTTAGCAGAAATGTTAAAAGAATTATGTAAGAATATGTTATGGTTATGAGTTACAGATAGGTAGCCGTGTTATGGTTATGAGAAATTGGTATAAATAAGATCTAAGTTTTAAGTTTTAGGGTCTTTTGTAGTAAGATAAGGTTAAAATAGATTAAGGTAATTTAATGACAGAATACTATGAAAAATGGAAAGGATTTGCTGTGATAATTAACAACTAAAATACAAAAAAGGGAGGCGTGAGGAGGTTGATGAAATAAGGTAATGACAGTTAAGGATTTGGGAATATTGGATTTGTTTTTAATTTTTTTGTGGTCTATTTTTGCTTTTTGATTGTGATCTGTTACGTGTTGTTGTTTTTGGATTCTGATTTTTATCAATTTGTATTGTTTGATTGTGCTTTGTTTTTCTTTTCTTTTTCTTTTGTTTCTTTATTTTTTCTCCTTTTTTTCTCTTTGCTTTTCCTGTAATTTTTAAAATTCTTAATAAATATCATTTTTTAAAAAACAAACAAACATTCAAATGGGGTGATTAGAGGAGTTTTTGTGGAGGTTAAGATTTTGTGGGAATGTTCAGGGATGCAGGAGAGGATATATTGTTTGATTATAGCCTTTCCAACTTGTATGAACAAGTTCACAATTTAGCAGAGTAACATCCCCCTTTTTTAAAACTTGCAACGGATGCGTTTGCTCAGGCTCACTAAAGCCTCTATAATAACTGTTCTGGTATTTCCCCCTTATTCCATCATAAAAGATGAGACATGACACAGTCTTCTATAAAAGTATAAAAAGAGTTTACTCACATTCTGTTCACAGTCAGATCCCAGAAGGCAGACATAGTTTAGAAAAGTAACATACACCTGGAAACTATCTCATAAGAAGACAGTCCCTTTCTCCTCTCTTGGCTGGAGCCAAAAGAGCATCTTTGGCTAAGCAGATGTTGCTTCTCTGATGAAAGTAGTCACAGAGAGAGATGGCTGTCCTGCCCTGTGCTTTTGTCGTTACCTGCACAGGTGAGGCCACGCCCACCTCTAGTAACATGCAGAGGAAGTCTGTCCCAGCCCAGAAGGAAACAGGAAGTTTACCTGCTGGCTGGACAAACATTCCTCCCCATGCGTAAACATGTTCACTCTAGGAATGTTGTACTTGACTGCTCTTGTGTTTCACATCCCACAGATTTAACTTTAGAGCTGTTTGAAAGTGGAACAGGCCACCTTGGAAAGTGGTTGTCTCTCTTTCATTGGACGTTTTCCAGCACAGGTTGAATAGCCATCCGTCAAGGATTCTTTAGCTGTTAATACCTGCATTGTAGGAGGTTGGTCTAGATGACTCTTGGAGTCCCTCACAACCCTGCAACTCTATTATTCTCATGATAAATGTAGCATGACTGAAGTGGTGGAATGAATGAAGGAAATACTAATCATAAATCTTAAAGTAACACAAAGGTTGGTGTGACAGCAAAAAGTCTTTACTAGATGCTGAAAAGCCATTTGAAAATGGCTTAGCTTCCTGAGGCAGAGAGGTCGTCACATGAAGAGGTCAAGAGATTAAGAGCGATTTTGACCTGGCGCCGTTGACAGATGTGTCGGAGGAAAGGGATGGACATTGTTGGGTGGAAAGCCTAATCAGAAAGACATCTGTCACCGTCAAAACGATGAGGAAAGGTGAGTGGTCTGTGGTAGAAAATGCCTGCTGATGCATGAAGCCAGGATCAGAGTGGAAGAGAGACCTCTGCGTTTAGCCACAAGCCAGTCATTAATAAATCTGGAAAGGTCTGTCTGGGCAGAGCGTAATGCAGGAAGCAGATTAAACAACACACTGCCAAAGATGCGACGAAGAAACCTCGGTGTCAGAGATGGCTGGAAGCAAAGGATGAATTGGTCAATGGTGGGAGTTTTTTGGGTTCTAAAAGGGCCAGTTCTGCTTCAAACAGTATTGGGGGGCACGATCTGACGTCCGGCTATTGTGGAATGACATTCTGGCATTTTGAAGAGCCTGTCTTGCTTTCATAGAATCAATTACGTGCGGAGCCAAAAAGTTATCTGTATGCTTATGCATCATCACAGATGCAGCCTCAAGATCACAGAACCCATGTTTCAGCGAGAGCAGCCATTTATGCAGCCCTAAGACCATGGGTCGGCAAACTAAGGTCCACGGGCCAGATCAGGCCCAATTGCCTTCTAGATCTGGCCCATGGATGGTCTGGGAATTGGGAATCTGCCCCACTTGGATTGCCAGCGCACCTGTGTTCTTTCCCTCTCCCTTCCTCTCCCTCACATGGCGACGCTTTTCTTCTCAGGGATGGAGCAATCTTGTCCCATGCCAGGTCCTGTCGATGGCGGGAGTCAGCTTGCCCACCTGCCCACCTCAGCAGGGTGGCGCTGTGAAGGGGGCATGTGAGGCCGGCTGCCGGCTGCTGCTGAGTTTTCCTCCTGCTCCTCCTCCCTCTCCCTCAGTCCGCCCTTCCTTCCTTCTCTGTGCCCCTTTTCCGTGCTGCTTCCTCACACGCTTTCTTCATCACTGCCTGCCTGCCAGCCTGCCTCCCTCCTTCATTCCTCCCATGGCGCAGTGCCCACAGCTGCCACTTGTGAGTTGTCACTGGAGAGCCAGTGTGGTGTAGTGGTTAAGAGCAGTAGACTCGTAATCTGGGGAACCGGGTTCACTTACCCGCTCCTCCACATGCAGCTGCTGGGTGACCTTGGGCTAGTCACACTTCTCTGAAGTCTCTCAGCCTCACTCACCTCACAGAGTGTTTGTTGTGGGGGAGGAAGGGAAAGGAGAATGTTAGCCGCTTTGAGACTCCTTCAGGTAGTGATAAAGTGGGATATCAAATCCAAACTCCTCCTCCTCCTCCTCCTCCTCCTCCTCCTCCTCCTCCTCTTCTTCTTCTTCTTCTTCTTCTTCTTCTTCTTCTTCTTCTTCGCAGTGCCTCTCAGGAAGCAGCAGCAGCAGGCAGTGGGTAAAAGCTCTGACAACACCCCGGTTCCCCTGCCTCTTTCCGCTTCTCCTCCGTTGGGACTGCTGCTTCTGTTTTCGCTGGTCAACGCGGTCTCCTACTCCACCACAGCACCTGGCTGGCTGGAGAAGCCCAGCTGCAGCTATTGAGATGGCAACCAGGACAGCTAAAGTGAAGCATTTTCAGGCCTCTTTGCGGGCTGGCGAAAATAATTCACCCCCCCCCAAAAAATATAATCTGCCCCCCACAAGGTCTGAGGGACAGTGGACTGGCCCCCTGCTGTAAAAGTTTGCTGACCCCTGCCTAAGACTATAAAGCCCATAGTGCAGTCTAACTGCGAATGAAATCTACACGCACAAAAAGATCAGGTTGGCCCATAAAAGAATCATGTACTTGTCAGACAAATGTCTACATAAGAAGACCATCTCAAATCATAAGAGGTTGGTAGATATTGGGATGGGCAAAATCGATTTAAAGATAATTAAATGGGGGGAAAACGGGTTGCTTTCTAGAGAACATTGAGCCCCCCTGTTATGCATGGATATGTTGGAATCCCAGAAGGCTCTTCTATAATTTCCTCCCAAGTTTATTTCTTTATCTAACAAAATGTATATACCGTATTTTTTGCTCTATAAGTCTCACTTTTCCCTCCTAAAAAGTAAGGGGAAATGTGTGCGTGTCTTATGGAGCGAATGCAGGCTGCGCAGCTAGCCCAGAAGCCAGAGCAGTAAGAGGGATTGCTGCTTTCACTGCGCAGTGATCCCTCTTGCTGTTCTGGCTTCTGGGATTCAGAATATTTTTTTTCTTGTTTTCCTCCTCCAAAAACTAGGTGCGTCTTGTGGTCTGGTGCGTCTTATAGAGTGAAAAATACGGTACCACTTGATTGCAGTAAACCGCTAAGCAGTTTACAAGGAATGTTAATAATAATAATAATAATAATAATAATAATAATAATAATAATATATTTCTATCCTGCCCATTTGGCTGGATTTCCCCAGCCACTCTGGGCAGCTTTCAACAGAACCTTAAAAACAGAATAAAACTTCAAACATTAAAAACTGCCCTAAACAGTGCTGTCTTCAGATGTCTTCTAAAAGTCGGATAGTTGTTTACTTCCTTGACATCTGGTGGGAAGGTGTTCCATAGGGCAGGTGCCACTACCAAGAAGGCCCTCTGCCTGGTTCCCTCTAACTTCACTTCTCACAGGGAGAAAACCTCCAGAAGGCCCTCGGCATGTAAATAATCCCTTTTAAAAGCCTACAAACAGCTAAAGGCATTTGAAGATGATTATAGTTAACAGGAAAATAAATTAAAACACATTAACACCTATGTTGCTGGCCTAAACAGTTGAAGTCATTAAACTTTGTGCAGATCCAGAATTGTCATGCGACGCTACGAATCCCCCAATGGAGGCTGCTGGATACATTTTTATGTATATAGGAAGATACGAAGGAAGAAATGGGAACCAGCGACCCTCCAGAAGTTGCTTGGCTACCTCGCATCCTTGACCACCAACCACACTGGCTGGGGACGACCAGAGATGGCATCCTTCAACATCTGCAGGGCACCAGGTTGGCAAAAGCTGCAACCCACCTATCTTCTATAAAGAAACCATCCTCCCCCCCCCGGCACGATCTATTTCCCCTGCAACCCCCTGTGTCTTTGCTGAAAGGTCAACTCCCCCCTTTCACATCATTCCCCATGCACCCCTCTGGCTGTCACCTTTTTTGATCATGTTCCTAATATTGATTTCTGGCTAGACGGACAGAAAACCCGAAGGTCGAGCTGCTCATTGTCTTTTATTCATTTGAAGGCAACTTAACCTGGGGGTGGGGGGGTGGAACCTGGGAAGACAGTGGGAGACAGGCTTCTAGTGCTACACATTAAGCGCACTGAAGCATTATCAATTTTGATTAGGCAGATTTAAGATTGCTACCCAGCAATTACAGTACTGGTCCACATAGTGCCTTTGGATATCGTTGTTCCTTGCAAATATAGGGAAGAATCATTGGTTGCCCATTGCAACATACATCACTACAGTTTTTGTACATTTTTGCCAATCTGGCTGGGGTCAAGTACCATCTGAAGGTAAATGGCGTTTCCATGCGCTCTGGTTTCCGTCACAGTGTCCCATTGCTCCAGAAGTGGTTTGGTCATGCTGGCAACCCAGAAAGCTGCCTGTGGACAAACACCAGCTCCCTCGGCCTGAAAGCGAGATGAGCGCCGCAACCCCAGAGTCGTCTTTGACTGGACTTACAGTCCAGGGGTCCTTTTCCTTTACCTTTGTCTATTTGCACTTTAACGTCTTATATTGTGCTCCTGGCAGGAAAGCCACAGATGCTGCAATCATTGGGGAGGAGATGTAGGGCGAGACAGATGAGGGGCAAAAAGGCAGACATGGGTGGGAGAGGGACGTAAAGATAGGAAAGGGAGACCCCCCACCAATACCACTGCCAATGAGAAAAGAACATGAGGAGAGCCCCGCAGGATCCAACCAATGGCCCATCTAAGCCAAGCATCCTGTTTTCAAAGTGGCTGCTCTGATGGGCTGTTGGCCTGATCCTGCAGGCTCCTTTTATGTTCTTACGCTAAGCTACAACCTTCCTTCCCCCGTACAAATCACCTCCCTGCTTCTTTGCCAGTGGGAAGTCTTGCCTGAGATCCCCACACAAACACGTGCCCAAGGATTAAGGTTTTCTGGGAGATGATTTATAATGAATTAAAAAAGGTATTTAAATATACCTTCTTAAAGAAACCAGAGGCCTTTCTCCTGGGCATAGTCGGCCAATCGGTGTTAAAAAAGGATAGAACTTTCTTCATGTATGCAACAACAGCAGCAAGAATACTTATTGCAAAGCATTGGAAGACACAAGACCTACCCACACTGGAAGAATGGCAGATGAAAATGATGGACTACATGGAATTGGTGGAAATGACGGGCAGAATCCGAGACCAGGGAGACGAGTTGGTGGAAGAAGATTGGAAGAAATTTAAAGACTATTTACAGAAATATTGCAAAATTAATGAATGTTAGAATGATGTTGGATTGAAGTTAAGTGGTTTCTAGCTGTAATGGTAAAAGAATATGGAAAAATTGGATTTTCAATAGGTCAAAACTTAATGCTATAATATATTAAGATTAAAGATTAGGATATAATAAGGAGGGAAAGGAATTGCTGAACTAATAAATTAAACCGGAATACAAAAAAGGGAGGCATGAGGAGGTCCGGGAAACAAGTAAATGAAAGATAAGTGATGAAAAGATGGAATTGTTTTAAATTTTTTTTTGTATTTTGTATTTTTCTTTTCTTTCTTTTTCTTTTTCTTATCAATGTAATCTTTTTTTGAAACTTTAATAAATATTATTTTAAAAAAAAGAGAGAGATCCCCACACCAACAATGGTGCTCATATATAATGTTTCCTGCTTTCTGTGCTGCTTGTTGATATCAAGTCTGTGAAGGCCGCGAAACTACTGCCATTCAAAAAGTAAAACAATTATAAGTCAAATATTTACTCATATATATCCTCCAAGGATCTCAAAGTGGCATACAGTACAGTGGTACCTCGGGTTAAGAACTTAATTTGTTCTGGAGGCCCGTTCTTAACCTGAAACTGTTCTTAACCTGAGGTACCACTTTAGCTAATGGGGCCTCCTGCTGCCGCCGCACGATTTCTGTTCTCATCCTGAAGCAAAGTTCTTAACCCGAGGTATTATTTCTGGGTTAGCGGAGTCTGTAACCTGAAGCGTCTGTAACCCAAGGTACCACTGTACATGGACGGTTCTCTCCCTGCCCCTTAATTTATCCTCACAACAACCTTGTGGGGTAGGTTAAACTGAGGGAGAGTAGCTATCTTATGATTTCCCAGTGAGATTCAGGGCCTAGTGGAGATTTGAACCTGGGTCTTATAATCACTGCACCACACTAGCTCTCCAGGGTTCTTCTAATCTTAATTATCATTTGGAAAGCACAGCAAACCTCTAGATTGCTATCAATTTCAAGTAAAGTCCTATAAAAGGATGATTTGCTTGGGTCGGAGTCATACTCTCAGCGCACAGAAAAGGAACTATAGAGATCAGGAATCTCTTGAATGTTGAAGAGTAGTACTTGAATTTCACAGACTGAATGGAAATCTGAAGTCAAAACTTCATGACCCGTCAGAGTAAAGGGCACTGATTATTTTCACTGAGAATAAACTGCACTGGGTGACTCCTCCTCTTCCCATTATATCTATATATAGTTATATACAATCTCTTTTTCAGCCTCAGGTGGAAGATATTCCTCATTATATGTCCACTTGTCCTTTACGCAATGATCCAAAGAGGCACTTTCTAAAACAGGCTCTCCCTGATAGAAAGGGTTCAGGGGCTGTTGTTTGACAACAATGTCTTAGTGACACCTAAAGTAGCTCTTTTTCTCCAGTGGCAAAATAATAATACTAATAATTGGAAAATTAGGAACCAAATAAAATTGCTGTGAATTCTAAGGGGTTTTCCAAGGTCTAAACTGAAATTTAACTGTGTTGGTGGGACGCTGGTGACGCTGTGGGTTAAACCACAGAGCCTAGGACTCGCCGATCAGAAGGTCGGCGGTTCGAATCCCCGCGACGGGGTGAGCTCCCGTCACTCGGTCCCAGCTCCTGCCAACCTAGCAGTTCAAAAGCACGTCAAAGTGCAAGTAGATAAATAGGTACCGCTCCGGCGGGAAGGTAAACGGCGTTTCCGTGCGCTGCTCTGGTTTGCCAGAAGCGGCTTAGTCATGCTGGCCACATGACCCAGAAGCTGTACGCCAGCTCCCTCGGCCAATAAAGCGAGATGAGCGCCGCAACCCCAGAGTCGGTCTCGACTGGACCTAACAGTCAGGGGTTTCTTTACCTTTAACTGTGTTGGTATTGCTGTTATCAGTTGTCTTGGCTGCTGTTTTTATTTGCAGCTACAGATAGGTAGCCGTGTTGGTCTGCCATAGTCAAAATAAAAAAAATCCTTCCAGTAGCACCTTTAAGACCAACTAAGTTAGTTCTTGGTATGAGCTTTCGTGTGCAAGCACACTTCTTCAGATACACTGAAACAGAAGTTGCCAGATCCTTCTATATAGTGAGAAGGTGGGGAGGGGTATTACTCAGAAGGGTGGTGGGAATGGGAGATTGGCAGATAGCTGAGATGAGCCTGCTGACGACTCTTAACGACTGTAATAGGTCTTACAGGAAAAGGCAAGGGGTGAGAAGGTGAGAAATGGCAGCTGTTTGAGTTAAATTTTAAACTGATGGCATGGTACTGATTTGTCATGGCCTTTGGCTAGTACAGTAAACTGATGGATTGATATTCTCTCTCTCTTTCTCAAAGTCGAAGAAGACTTTCATGGCGGCAGTCCTCATGAAGCTATCATCCACTTTCCAGCTCCGCGCAACCTTTAACTCAGAGGGAAAGAATCTGGACGCAGTTTTGGATTCCAAGAGTTTGACTTAAACAGCTGGTTTGAATAGGCCACGCCTCTCCCTCCAGCCCATTGGCTCTCCCCTCTCTACCCCTCTCAAGCCATTGGCTCAGGCCTCTTCCCATCGCCTTCCCCCCCTTCTCTCCCCCTCCCCTCTCTTTGCAGGGCGAGGAAAAGCTTGGCAATTTTTCTGCAGGACGCGCGAGAGCCGGGCAGTCCTGTCTGGGCAGGTTTGCACACAGAGACCTGTCTTGTTAGATCCGGATTCGGCTTCGCATCTTGCTTGATCGGGATCAAACTCTCTTTAAAAAAAAAATAAAAAAATAGCGCGAAGCAAGCAAATGATACAATTTTTAAAAACCACTCCATTTCAAAGGAAATAAGTTTTAAAAACCCACAAAGCGCACCACCCTCAGTATAAATATTTTTTTGCGAGGCAAATGCCTTCGCGGGCACGTCCCAACGGCGTGGCAACTCCTGGTCTCTCTTTTCAAGGCGCTAGGCAGCGCTGAGGACTGGAAGTGAATGTTAATTCCTTCGTAGCCGAGTTGATTTCTGATTGATTTATTTATTTAAAAAATAATAATAGCGAGCTGTTATGTACTGAGTTGAATAGGATCCAAACTGTAGCAGTCTGATTGGTCCAATAGGATCCAAAAGGCAGCAGTCTGATTGGTCCTAGAACAATAGGATTCAGAATGCAGCAGTCTGATTGGTCCTAGAACAATGCAGCAGTATGATTGGTTGGCAGGAACCACCCAATCCTGCTCCAGATAGAAGTGAATCCACAACCTGATTGGCTTACAGTAGAATTCCAGAATTAGCCAATCATGTGCAGCCCATTGTGTAAATAATGTATATAAAGCAGATACTGTGAGGGGACAATTATTCATTCCTCCTCACCACTATGAGCTGAATAAAGAGCATGAAATCACTTTGCGACTCTGAGTATATTTCACTGGCGACGAAGGTGGGATCCCGCTGAGCTGACTGCCACACACAGCACCGCAGCACCGCCAACTGCCGCACCGCTGCCTCGCACCGTGTATCCAGGCTTCAGCTCCGGGGCACAAGGAACTCAGAATGGCAGCCAACAGCAGCTTCTCGCCATTCAACCCAGCATCTGGAGACTGGGAAGCGTACGCCTCCCGTTTCACCTTCCTCCTAGAAGCCAAAGGGGTCACCGACGAAGAAGACGCCAAGAAGAGGGCGATATTCTTCAGCGTCTGCGGAGAGGAGACGTTTGAAATCGCCCGGGCTCTCCTTGCGCCTGAAGACGTCGCTACTGTTCCATACAAAACAATAATGGAACAGCTGAAGGGGCACTTTTCGCCGCAGCCCTCAGTGGTGGCTCGTCGAAATGCCTTCTACGCAAAGCGGCAAGCCCCTGGGGAAACCATAACTGGGTTTGTGACCTCTCTCCGCCAAGCCGCCCGGTTCTGCAACTTCTCAGAGCTGGAGAACATGCTTCGTGACCGCCTCGTCGGTGGCCTGAAGGATGAGAAGCTGCAACGACGCCTCTACGCTAAGAAGGACCTAACGTTCCAGGTCGCTCTGGAGGAGGCCCTGGCAACAGAAGCTGCCGAGAGGTCGACCCAAGAGGCACGGCCGAGCCTGCCATCCCAACCGAGGGTCCACCATGAAGACCTCACCGACGACTCAGGATCCGACAGGGAGGAGGTGCACCGAGTACAGCAGCGCACTCAAGCAGCGCACAGACCACAGCTGCCTCGACGAGAAGGAGGGAACTGCGCAAGCTGCGGGGAGAGTCACGAGAGGAGGACCTGCCGTTTCCGCAACGCAGAGTGCAGGCAGTGCAGAAAATCGGGACACATCGCCCGGGTGTGTCGGGCTCGGCCCACCCGACACCAGGCATCAGATGACCAATCCAAGAGCCCCAGGTCCCGGGGCCCAACGCACCAAGGCAACTCGACGGAGCTCACGGACTTCCAGGTATACCAGTTGCCCCACCCCAACGTAGAGAAAATTTATGTAGAGGTACAGATAGAGGGGGCCCCATGCCGCATGGAGCTTGACACGGGTTCAACTCTATCCATAATCTCGGCAAGGACCTTAAGGAAACTGTGTCCCACTGGGGGTCCCAAACTCAGGCCGGCCCCATTCACCCTCCGGGACTTCCAGAAACGTAAGGTCCCCACAATGGGGGTGGGGACCTTCAGGGTGCAATACCGAGGGCGGACGCGGCAACTGGACTTGCTTGTGGTCAAGGGCCCCTACATTAGCTTACTGGGATTGGCATGGTTTGGACCACTGGGGCTAGCTGTCACCGGGGTGAACCACACTAGCTTACAAGTGGACGTGGACGCCATATGCAAGGAATTTCCAGGGGTTTTCGATGGGAAATTGGGACAGTATACGGGCCCCCCCATTGCGCTACAGCTTGACCCCGCAGTACGACCGGTCAGGCTCAAGGCCCGCCGGGTCCCGTTCGCCTTGAAACCCCGTATAGACGAGGAATTGGACCGACTCGTAGAGCAAGGAGTGCTGGAGCCGGTGCCTAATGCTCCCTGGGAAACCCCAATCGTCACACCCGTCAAGCCTAATGGTTCGGTCCGCATCTGCGCAGACTACAAATGTACCATAAACAAGGCCCTCACGGCCCACGCATACCCAGTGCCAGTGGTCAGCCATGTCCTTGCCACCCTGGCTGGGTCGAAAATTTTTGGCAAGCTGGACTTGGCCCAAGCATATCAACAGCTGCCAGTAGATGAGGCCACAGCAGAGGCACAGACGATTGTGACGCACAGAGGAGCGTTCAGGGTAAAGCGGCTGCAATTCGGTGTCAGCGTGGCACCAGGCATATTCCAGAATATAATGGACTCTCTCCTTAAAGGGATTCCTGGCGTCACCCCCTTCTTCGATGATGTGTTGATTGCCGGCCCCACACCAGAGGAGTTTGAGGACCGCCTCCGCACCGTTCTGCACCGTTTCCAGACGGCGGGTCTCAAGGTGAAGCGGGAAAAATGTCTACTAGGAGTGCCTCAGGTGGACTTTCTGGGATTTATGGTGGACGCAGAAGGGGTCCACCCGACTGGGGACAAGGTACGGGCCATTTGTGATGCCCCAGCGCCCAAGAGCAAGACTGAACTTCAGGCCTTCTTGGGGCTATTGAACTTTTACCATTCCTTCCTTCCCCACAAGGCGGCGGTAGCGGAGCCCCTACACAGACTCCTGGACAAGCGGGCCCCTTGGGTGTGGGGCCAGCGCCAGGAGGCCGCATTCCAGGCAGTCAAGGACTTGCTTGTCTCAAACTCGGTCTTGGCACACTTCGACGAGAGGCTGCCGGTGGTGCTAGCATGCGACGCCTCACCCTATGGCATTGGAGCTGTCCTGGGGCACCAACTCCCGGATGGAAGAGAGGTACCGGTGGCGTACTTTTCCCAGACACTCAACACAACCGAGCGGAACTACTCGCAAATCGACAAGGAGGGTCTGGCAATCGTAAAGGGAGTAAAAAAATTCCATGATTTCTTGTACGGGCGGCCCTTCACCGTGGTGACTGACCACAAGCCGTTGCTTGGCTTGTTTGCCCCCGAAAAGCAGACCCCCCAAGTGCTGTCTCCTCGCGTCCTCAGGTGGTCAATTTTCCTTGCCAGCTACCAGTATGCACTGATTCACCGACCTGGGAAGGCGATGGGCCATGCGGACGCCCTCAGCAGGCTACCACTACCGGAAACAGGCCCTGACCCAGCACCTGCACAAGAGGTTATGAGCCTGGAGCTGCTTCCCGACCGCCCCATTCAGGCACAAGAAGTTGCACACCATTCCAAGAAAGATAGGGTCATCTCCCGGGTCCTGGACTGGGTGTGGAGGGGATGGCCCAGCAGCAGCCCCGGGCCAGAATTCGCCGGCTACACAACCCGCAAACATGAACTGTCGGCCCACAAGGGGTGCCTGTTATGGGGAAGCAGAGTCGTTGTTCCCCAGCCCCTCTGCAAAAGGGTCCTCACAGCCCTACACGAGACACATCCAGGGGTAGTAAGAATGAAGGCCCTTGCCAGGAGTTATGTGTGGTGGCCGGGGATCGATGGAGAGATAGAGGCCTGGGTCAAACACTGCCAGGCCTGCCAAGAATCCCGCCCAGATCCCCCAAGGGCCCCAGTCCAGTCCTGGGAGTCCGCCCGAGCACCATGGTCACGCCTGCATGTGGATTTCGCTGGCCCCTTTCAGGGGAAAACATTCTTCATAGTGGTGGACTCCTACACCAAATGGCTGGAAGTCGCACTGGTACCGTCCACTTCCACGTCCGCAGCCATCCGGGTACTACGCAGGCTGTTTGCAACCCACGGGCTCCCTGACACTCTCGTCTCAGACAACGGGACTGCATTTACGTCAGGAGAATTCCAAACCTTCACAGCGCAGAACGCCATCCGCCACATCCGTTCGGCGCCGTTCCACCCTGCCACCAATGGCCAAGCAGAACGCATGGTGCGGACCACCAAGGACACCCTTCGCCGCATGACGCAAGGGGACTGGGAGTACCGCCTTGCCACATTCCTTCTAGCACAGCACAGCACCCCCAGCTCAACGACTGGCCGGAGCCCCGCTGAACTACTAATGGGTCGGCGCCTTGCAATCAGATTGGACCGCCTTCACCCCGATAGAGCTCAGGATGAGATAGTGGTGGGGGAAGGCAGGAACCCCCGGACCTTCGAGGCCCAGGACCCAGTGTACGCAAAGAATTTTGGGGCAGGCCCAGCATGGGTACCCGCCACAATCACCAGGGTCACTGGCCCCGTGTCGTACGAGGTGCTAACGGATGGGGGGCAATGCTGGCGCCGCCACTGCGACCAGATACGGCGACGATTCCCGGGAGAAAACCAGGAGGAGGACAGGTCAGAGGAGTCCCAAGGGAACAGCGGGGCAGTGAGGCCCATAGAGCAGGAGGGGCCAGCAGGAGAGGCAGAATCAGTAAATACAGAGAGGACCCGTGAGGCCGAAAGGACACCGGAACCAGAACCACGACTGAGCGAGCCGGTTGCACCAGACCAAACAGCCGCATCACAGCCAGCATCCTTGGAACACGAGCCAGAACCCGGAGCCCGGACCAGGGAACACCCCAGGCCACAACGCACACGTAGGCCGCCGGCATACCTTGAGGACTATGAATGCGACCTCCCGGGCAGGACTGGAACTTAGAGGGGAGGGGTGTTATGTACTGAGTTGAATAGGATCCAAACTGTAGCAGTCTGATTGGTCCTAGAACAATAGGATCCAAAAGGCAGCAGTCTGATTGGTCCTAGAACAATAGGATTCAGAATGCAGCAGTCTGATTGGTCCTAGAACAATGCAGCAGTATGATTGGTTGGCAGGAACCACCCAATCCTGCTCCAGATAGAAGTGAATCCACAACCTGATTGGCTTACAGTAGAATTCCAGAATTAGCCAATCATGTGCAGCCCATTGTGTAAATAATGTATATAAAGCAGATACTGTGAGGGGACAATTATTCATTCCTCCTCACCACTATGAGCTGAATAAAGAGCATGAAATCACTTTGCGACTCTGAGTATATTTCACGAGCACACACACATATCTTTCTCTGCTTGTCTGGACCGGGTTTTTTTTGCACTGCAATGCACTGATGCCATTGCAGCAGCTGTTCGCCAAGCCGTGGGGAGGAAAGACCCTTTTGAAATCTCTCTGGTTTCGCTAAAGGAGCCCCAGCCGCCGAGGACTGCTCCAGACAAGACTGCCGTTCGCCTTCCTCGGCTGGAGATCCAAGGGCGTCCAACTGCCGATCGTGGGATCTCCACCTCGGGACTGCAATGGTAAGGCAACCCTGCGCCCTCGAAGCTACGGGTCACCCCATCTATAGATAATTCACCCCATTCCCGTTGGGCTACAGGAGATTGGAGCGTGTGTATGTGTGTGTGTGTATTTTGGAGGCTAAGGAATCAGGGAAGATGAGAAAGAGAGAGAGAGTTGTTTGCACGAATCGCTTTTCTTGCAAAGTCGATGCTTTGAAGGGGGAAAAAAAATCTGGAAAGGTTTGCAAGAATTAAAACGGGGGAGGGAGACGAGCGAGCGACGAGCCGGCGCGGGCGGCGATACTGCAGGACGGCGGCGTGCTCTGGCTTCCACTTCTGCCTGGGAATTAAATTCTTGCATAGGGATCACACACAACGAGACACAAACACACAGCTGGAGGACGAATGCAACGGGCAGACGGAGATGCGCAAACGCGCGGGCGCGCTCTTTGGCGACCTCCGCAAGAACCATGCCGGGATGGCGAGGTGATATGGGCTTGGCTTTTTTAAAAATAATAACTGGGGTGATGAAAGTGGAGTGTGTCTAAATATATGGATTTTAGTGGGGGGAGGGGAGGAGATAAAGCCGAGCCAGGCTCCCAGGACAGCGTGTTGGTATGTAGCTCACGTCTCCTTTCGATGCAACATGGCTGGTAATTTGCAAATAAAACAAAACAAACACCCCAGACTGATAGGTAACAAATAACCCGATTCACAAACCGGTTAAGCCGTTGGTTTCTAGGGATTTTAGACCGCCACAGGGTTGGGTGTTTAGAAGGGGCTGCGTGGAAGGCACAGCCAGTCAAAGGAAATGGGAGTTATGACATTGACTTCGGCGTGAGATGAAGATTGCATTCAAACCTCTTCCGATTAACTAATTCCATTGCTTTTGAAAACAAATGGACGTTGCTGAAAGGGCTTGTTGTGGATCCAGCGAGATTTATTGGGGGCTGGGAATTAAACGCAGCGATTCTCCTTGAGGCGAGTAGGTTTGTTTTCTAAAAATAATTTGGAGGAGGAGGAGAAGGAATTCCTCTGAGGAGGAAAGGGTTAAAACTTCCTCCGAAATGGATCCGTGTGTGTTTTCGTGTGCGTGTTTTATGCGCTTCCCCACATCTCCGTTTGGGCAGCTGGTTCCGATGTTTCCAGCGCTTTTGGTGTGAAAATGATGGTCAAGGCTGGTTTGGCCTTTTGTGGATTTGTAAGGTGCTTCCAGGCATTTTTCCTTGGGGGAAAAGCAATGAATAAATGCAACTAACCATATTGTGCAGCTGCAGTTTAAATAAGTAAGGGAGTAAGGGAACCCTTTTGCAAAGATGTCCTAGTTTTTTGCTTAAGAAGGTGGATGTGTGGTGCTTAGGTCTGAAACTCCACTTGTGACTGATGCTCTCCTTAGTAGAACGATTCTAATATTTATCTCTTTCTGTGTCATCTTGAACTGGAACTCTGTGTGCAGGACCACAGCATGCATGGTAAGGAACACAGAGCAAAATTATTATCCCCCAGTAAATGCTCAGACTATGGCTTTGGGAAGCCTCTCTCTATATAATTAGGTATGGGAGCTCACAAAAACTCTCACCTAAGCCCAACAGTAGGAAACACAAGTTTTGCTTTATTTTTATGCTGGGATTGAATGTGGGCTTGTTGAAAAGTGTGGTTATTTCTTTATTGCATCTTGATTCCTCCTTTCCTTTAAGGAGCTCAAGGTGGTACATGCAGGTCTCTTCCCATTTTTCCCCAGTCACACCAACCCTGTGAGGTAGGTTAGGCCAAAAGACTGGGACTGGCCCAAGGTCACCCAGTGCATTACATGGCTGAGCCAGGATTTGAACCCTGGATTCCCCAGGTACAGCGTATAAGGAGTGGCTTGCTGGTTCAGGCCCAGCTAGTTTACAATCCCATTTCTCAAACTGGCCAGACAGACTTCTCCGGAAAACAAACCAGGTCTGAAGAACTGTGAGTGTTTCTAGGACTAAGGTGAAACTATGAAGCTCCCTTGTTAATTTTGCTATTAGATGCTGCTTGCTGCTATATTTATAGTACTGGAATGTGGTGGGTTTTTTCCGGGGGGGGGGGGTGAGTATGCCATTCTATTTGCTATTGTTTCCCTATGTTATAATGAAATGGTTATGTTGTTGTTGTTTAGTCGTTTAGTCGTGTCCGACTCTTCGTGACCCCATGGACCAGAGCATGCCAGGCACTTCTGTCTTCCACTGCCTCCCGCAGTTTGGTCAGGCTCATGTTTGTAGCTTCGAGAACACTGTCCAGAAATGGTTATAGTAGTGCTCGCTTGAAGTGCAGCCCTGTTTCTTTTCTGTAAGCCACTTGGAGTGTGATTTGTTTGCTCATGTGTGTATGTGTGTGTGTGTGTGTGTGTGTGTGCAAAAGTGGCATACAAATAAAATTAATGATTTTTTTAATAAGTGCAAGAAGCCCTCTTTTTTGCTTTTCCTCCAAAGCAAAGGGCATTCACCATGTCACGCTGCCTCTGATACTGAATGGAATATTTATCCCTTCAGATCAGTAGTCATTGTTTGTGTAATAATACTGTGAGCACCTTTGCATCTCCCAAGAGGGGGCATAGTCAAATATACATACCTTGTTTGTTTGTTTGTTTGTTTGTGTGTGGGTGTGGGTGTGTATTCATATTCACACACACACATATATGGGTGCTGGAGCAAGCTGTGTTCTACTGAGTCAGACTAATGGTCCATGCCTTTCAGTATCACCTACACTGCCTTGGCAGCTGCTCTCCAGGGTTTTGGGGATGTGAAGGCAGTGGAAACCCTGATCCACATAATCTGTGCAGCCCCAATCTAAAATGCAGCGCAGGTTAGCAACTGCTGAGCTCCAAAACAGCTTGCTTCCACGTTCAGGTTGGGCATTTGAATCCTGATGGGCTCAATGAACATTCTTAACGTGAGATGGCTGCAAGCGCGTTAGACCCTCTCTCCGGTGCTGAGATTGTTGGGCAATCAGTGTTTTGCACTTGCCTTCAAGCTCACTGAAGCACCAGCTGATTTGAGACTGCTGTTTTATGCACACTTAGTCAGAGTAAGCCCTACTCGTTGACCTCAGTGGGGCTGTGCTCATTGCGTATGATAAAATGCCCAGTGGGTCCAGATTCTCCTTATAAGCCATCTCAGCTGGCTAGACAATTGTGGATGTGCCAGTCGTATATTACTCTTTGGAGAGAATCTCCATGTGCTTCTAAGATTACCATTTGGTCCCTGACGTTACACAAATATCGCTGCTCATTTAAACAATACTTGCTGAATATTTGTGATGAGAAAAAGTGGGAGAGGAGAATATTAGGTGTGCTTTGAAACATGAACATAACGGAAAGGATGTTCCCATTTCTGGGAGCAATCTGGAGTCACTCCATCAAAGTTGTTCCTTGGTTCTGATATCAGTATATGAGCTCAGAAGGTCCCAGGTTAAATTTCTGGCATCTCCAGGTAGGGCAAGAAATGTTTCCCTGCTTTCAATACAAGGCAGATTTCGATGTTCTGGTCCTTTGATTGATCTGACGGTGGCTATGAAAATGGGCACATGCCTGTTAAACTGAATCAAAGCATATTTGGGTTATCCTTCTTGGCCTCAAGGCTGACCATCCTTACTTGGAAGTAAGTCCTGTTGGAACCGATGAGACTTAGTCCTGAGGAACAATTGCTACAACTGGACTTTCTTGTTGGCGTTTGTGTTATAGAAGTAAGCTCAATTTGCGGGTTTTAAGTTTTACATGCATTTGTCAAGGCAAATGCCGTAAGTTTGATCACTGTCCATATTTGTGTCCAAACATCTGAATGAGACTGAAAGGCAAACAGGTCAGCGGTGGCCAACGTGGTTGTGGACTAGAGTTTACGATCAGGTATATATGTCCATTGTGTGCACATGTACGGATAGGATATGCAAGAAGAAGGACTCAAACTCATGGAATACAAATGGCGTCGCTGGGGCAGTGTGTATAGCATACATTTAAAGTACATTTGCTCTGCCCCTCTCAAGAATCTTGGGATATGTGATTTTTAAGGGTGCTGAGCTGTGTGTAGGGTGGGTAGTAAACAACAGCCCCACAATTCTTTGCAGGGGGGTTGTTCTTTAAATGTGGCTCTGTGATATCTCTATCTGGAACCCATATGTATGCAATATAGGACCCATTTGCAGTATATAGTGGATAATCAACATCCTCCTAGCATTTATATGCTAGCCTGTCACTCATAGTGGGAATTGCATTTCTTCTGGTTATTTGCAGTCACATATAACTGAGCAAGATCCAGATGCATATTTATGAGTTTTAGACATTCCCAGAATTTACCTGAGATGGTCAGCATCCCCACTCGGATATAGATATTCCCCAATTGTTTTAGGTATTTGTGGAATGTGTTAGCTAAGCAGTTTGTGAGGCGTGTTGTGTCTTAGGTTGTATTTTTTTTTTTTTTTTTTGAGGAAAAAACAGGGCAGCTTTAGAGCATTGACTTTCAACCAGCCGGCTGCACCCAGTAACTGGATCGCACCCCAGTCTACTGAGGACCGCTCATGGGTTGTGATGGCTGTTTCCCTCTGTTTATGTTTATTAGGATAAAAAGAATTTATGGAAGGTGAAGAAGGGGGTAGACACTGTCAGACAGAGGAACACGAACATATCACTTTTGTGGTTGTGCTTTATTCTTCCTATGTAAGACATCCTGGAAATATTTATACGGAAATATGGCATGTGCGTACTTCAAATTAAATAAATGAAATATTAAAAGTGCTCCTGCCCGTTTTGTAGCTTGGGGGTCATAGGTGGGTCTCGGGTATGAAAAGCGTCAACATTATAAATTTAGAGCAGTAGTATACCTTCAGAATAAATATCTGAAATAAGTGTTCCCTGTAACTGTCTTATACTAGTAAAGGGGATATTCTGTGGAATATGTGGCTTGTTTTCCTCCACCAGATTTCTCAGGTTTTGATTCTCTGCATCATTCTACTTTCTGCTTTCTAAAAATGTAAATCCAGGATTCAGTCCCAACTATGACTGTTCTTCTGAAGCTATTCCCCCCCCCCCCATGGTCATTGTTAAACCCTGCAACATGTGGAATAGCTTCTGAGCATGCTAAGAGTGCATTTCCCTCCTCATCGATTAACCACAGCAAGGATTAGGGGAAAAATGGGATTCTGGGTCAGAAGGTGAGACCCACGGAAGGAATGTTAGAATTTGTATCGCCTGTTCGTTCTTTCGTAGAACAAGCATTACGTGCGAGTTGCTTACATTTGCTAATTTCATTTGGGCTTATCGGCAAAATCAGGGTACCTTTTGCCATGTAAACATCCCTGCTCACTTTGGTCTTCAGGTAAAAACAGAGCAAGGGGTTAAAGGATGGAGAGGAGATAGGCTTGCTGGGCATATAGTTCCTGCAAACAATTCTGAAATACTCAAGCATTTATCATAGAATCATAGAATCATAGAGTTGGAAGAGACCACAAGGGCCATCGAGTCCAACCCCCTGCCAAGCAGGAAACACCATCAGAGCACTCCTGACATATGGTTGTCAAGCCTCTGCTTAAAGACTTCCAAAGAAGGAGACTCCACCACACTCCTTGGCAGCAAATTCCACTGTCGAACAGCTCTTATTGTCAGGAAGTTCTTCCTAATGTTTAGGTGGAATCTTCTTTCTTGTAGTTTGGATCCATTGCTCCGTGTCCACTTCTCTGGAGCAGCAGAAAACAACCTTTCTCCCTCCTCTATGTGACATCCTTTTATATATTTGAACATGGCTATCATATCACCCCTTAACCTCCTCTTCTCCAGGCTAAACATGCCCAGCTCCCTTAGCCGTTCCTCATAAGGCATCGTTTCCAGGCCTTTGACCATTTTGGTTGCCCTCCTCTGGACACGTTATTTATTCTCTTTGTACATTTATTCTCTTTGTACTGCCTGCTAAAAGTAGCTTTTCCCAAATGCTGCAAAAATAGATAAGTCTCCTGATCCCTATGTGATTCTGTACGTGCATGTGCTTTCATTCCTTCCAGAGTAGCAACAACAGCCTTTTGGCTACCATGCAGACATTGCCCTTGTGCCAAGGCCCATGGCGTGGGAATATAACCAAACATCCAATAATTCAAGGGCTATTCCCAGGACCAAGTAACACGGGCAATGGCTTCTGTCCACAACGCGACCACTATAGGGCATGGCTGGATCATAGGTTTCAGTGATTCCCCTGGAGGGCAGGCTCCCTTGTGGTGTGTTTGATTGGAGCTGTGTTGTCTGTGTGTCTGGAACACAACACACGGTTTTCATCCATCGTTCTGGCACCGTTCCCCACAGACACAAATGCACACGCCAAACCTATGAACATTTGCAAAAGGGGCTTTTAGAAGTCACAGTGACCAATTGGGGAACAGGACGCCCTGTTCCAGGGTGCTTTTGTGTTCAAACACAGATATCTGGTTTTCACACAGCAAGGTTGTGCAACCATTCACAACCCTCACACGCCACCAAAGGATAAAATGGGGAAAGCCATAAGGCGCAGGGTTGCTATTTTAATGAAATAAAGCATAAAACATATCAGAGAGGCAAAACCAAGAAATGAATTGTGACGTTCCCATTCCCTTTCTTATTGGATCAGATATTTTGTATTATTAAGTACAAACCCATCCACCTGAATTTTGTGTGTGTGTGTGTGTGTGTGTGTGTGTGACAGTGACAGTTTCTTCCAGTTTTCAGCAAACCCAAGTCATCCTGTTACCTGAAAATGCCTTCATTTGCCAAGTGCAGACATCACTCCTTTAGCCGTAAAACATTTTGCCAATGTAAGAGCTACTTCTGTAACTTTCAAGATTCATGCTGGGTTTTGCTTTCCCCAACTTCTTCCCTCCCTGAATCTTTTTTCCTTTTGTGCCATGACTTTTTGATTGAAAGACTGTCTTGTTTTAATTGCTGGGATGCAAAACTGCTTTTTCTTTTTTTACTGAAGAGCAAATGCTCTAAATAAGCAAATACCCCAATTGTGTTTTATTTTTTGCAGAACAGATTTGCATTTGTCTTAACCACACACTGGTTTAATTGGGCAACATCCAGCCAGAACATTTTTTTAAAAAATGGAATTAACAATAATATTCTTAAACCTGCTGAATGCTCACCCACAAAGCAAATGTGAGGTCTATGCACAAGGCTCAGATAACCATCATGAACATTTATGCCGTTCTGTAAATTCAAGGTCGGCAAAAACATATTGTGTGTGCAAAGTAGCAAATTGAAATGCAATAAATTTATTGATTTATAATATAAAAAGGGGGTTTATCAAGGATAAGCAAGTACCAATTAAATTGTACTCAGAGTAGACCTATTGAAAGGGATGAACCTAAGCCGGCCGTGCCCATTAATTTCAATATTCCTCAAAACAAGAAGCATCATCACTGATCATGGTCACGTTCCAGTAGGGTGAGGCATGTGAACTGGGCACTCTCAGAGGCCACATAGAGAGACCTAGAGGGCCACAGCCAGCCCTCAGTCTAAGGTTCCCCAGCCTGATTTAAATTATCTGGGTATTATATACTAAACATTATGGACCCCAGCGTGGCTTAACTCAAGCAAGGGCAGATCCATACCATATTATCACCACAGTCCCCCAAAGAATTCTGGGGACTGTGGCTTTGCCCTCACAGAGCTACAACTCCTAGCAACCATATCGTACTACAGTTCCCAGGACTTTTCACAATTTACATGTGTGCTGCTGAATGAGCTTCAGTTGTGTGGTGCGGATCTGCCTAAAGTTCACAGAAGGAAAGTTCCCCATTCCATCCTCTCTGCTGCATCCTTGAAAAGCCCCACAAGAAGGTGGGGGGGCACACCGAGAGTGTTCAGAATCCATCTGGGTTGGGGTCGCAGGGAATCATCCCAAATCAGACTTGGGTGGAAGTTAACTTAAGGATGATGTTCAGGGAAGAAAACATTCCTGTCTTTCTCTGTGCCTCTCCACAACCCACCCCACTGAATTTAGGAAGATTTGGGACAGAGAAAATAAAAGCCTTCTCCCCTTCCCCTTATAATGCCGGCTCCCTTTGCCTGAAAGTGAGATGAGCGCCGCAACCCCATAGTCACCTTTGACTGGACTTAATCATCCAGGGCTCCTTTACCTTTCTTTACAGTCATACCTCGGGTTGAATGTGCTTCAGGTTGAGCGCTTTCGGGTTACGCTCCGTGGCAACCTGGAATTAACAGAGCACGTTACTTCCGGGTTTTGCCGCTCGCGCGTGCGCGGAAGTGGCAAAAAGCGACTCGCGCATGCGCAGATGCACCGTCGCATCTTACGTTCCATTCAGGATGCGAACGGGGCTCCGGAACGGATCCTGTTCGCATCCTGAGGTACCACTGTATATAGAGATAATAAGCAACAGTTCACTCCTGCCTCAAAACCAACTTGACCGCCTTTGTGGGTCAGCTGAAGACCTCAGCCTGCCTTATTTTGGTTGTTCCGTCCATGGGGATTATATCATAAGTCTTTCATGCGACTCAAACCCCATCATTACTAGAGAGCAGGGTGTTAGAGTGACTGACGGCCCCTTCCTAAAGGATCTCTCACTTAGAATATTCAGCGCTGAATTGAGTGGTGCCCATTGGGACCGGTAGGGTAGAAGGCGGGAGACCAGCAGTAGGTGGCGCTAGAGCCAAATGCCTGGGTAGACAGGGATGCTTTTACCTTCCTCCTGAACGAAGGGGACAAATGCACCTCTCTGGGGAGGGCATTCCACAAAAGGGGAAACACCACCAAAAAGACCCTGTCATGCATCTTCTCCTATATGAATTTGCTTGGGATTTGAGATCTTCAGTGAGGGGGACCTTCTTTCAGTCCTGCCACCCTCACAGACATGCTTGGTTGGGACCAGAGAAAGGACCCTGATTTGTGGCTGTTTCCACACCATGGAACTCTCTCCTCAGAGAAGCTAGACTAGCTTCCTTCTTGTGTTCTTCCAGCGGCAGGTGAAGACTGTTTTATTCTGACAGGCCTTTGGGAACTGATTTTTGTTTTTTGTTTTTTTTAAGGAAAGGGCTTTTAATTGTGCCGTGCTATTTTATTGTTTTTATTATCTGTATTTTAAAATTTTGCTTAACTCTATTACACTTTAATTATTACAGTGGTACCTCTGGTTACGAACTTAATTCGTTCCGGAGGTCCATTCTTAATCTGAAACCGTTCGTAACCTGAGGTACCACTTTAGCTAATGGGGCTTCCCGCTGCTGCTGGCGCACAATTTCTGTTCTCATCCTTTACCTGAGGTAAAGTTCTTAACCTGAGGTACTACTTCCGGGTTAGCAGAGCCTGTAACCCGAAGTGTTTGTAATCTGAGGTGTTTGTAACCCAAGGTACCACTGTATTTTTTTTTTAAATCTTCTGCTTGCTTTAAGCTTTTTGCATTTTTTTTGCCTTGTCTTAATTTGTGTAAGCCACCTTCAGTCCCAATCCAGGGAAAAGGCAATCAATCAATCAATCAATCAATCAATCAATCATGTCAGCCCCTAGTAATGGCACCATCAGGAAGCCTGACCTGCTAATCGTAAAGTCTCAGATTGTTGATATTGATGAAGGTGTCCTTTTAAGGACTGGAAACCTCCACCAATTTTAGGCATTATATGCTAATAGTAAGATTCTGAATAGGACTAGATAGCTCACTGCCACCCAGTGAAGTGTTTTCAAGACGGATGACAGAGTCCAATTAGGCAGCCTTTGATGACCCTCAGAGGTACTACTTAATGTCTATCTCTCTGTCCGTCTTTCAGCTAGTTATCCTTGGATTAAAAAAAACCCTCGCCTTTCCAAAATTCTTTCAATTTATTGGAGGCCTCTTTTGAATTTCGATACACCCTTCGCAGCTCGCCTGCCTGCCTCCCCTGTCACCGTTCAGAGAGCATCTGCCAGACATCTCTGAGTCCGTGAACCCTTTCTGCGCGGGTTTAAGTGGGGCTGCTTCAGAGTAAAGGGGAATTGCAGAGCCTGATTTGTTTGCCGCCTGTCTTGGAGAGCTCCTCTTGATCTTGATGAGACAGTTCCCAATGGAGAGGGTCTGAGAACAGGAGCCATGGGAGGCAAAGATCTCATTTCTAACAGAAACACAAATGCAGGGGAAATGAAAGATACGGCGACTCTCCAAAGCTTTTAGCAGAATAAGCCTATTTCTTCTCTGAGAGTCGGTGGGGCTTAGTGTTGTGGTTTTCAAACATTGGGGGCCGCTACCCAGTACCCCCTGCCCTATTAAAAGCATTATTCAGAACAGTTTCTACGACCCACTGAGGAAGATAGTAATAATACAGAAAACCTCAGTAGCAATTCATGGCACATTGATTCGAAATCCAAGGTCACTGGATGACCTTGGGCCAGTCGCTGCGTCTCAGCCTAACCTACCTCACAGGTTTGTTGTGGGAATTAGCTGAGGGTGGGGAAGATAACCATGAGCCCATTGGAGAAAAAGGCGGGATGCAATTGCAATAAATAATAGTGAATGATATGTATGGAGTGAGGAGAACAGAGTCAAATACAGTGGAAGCTTGGTTCTCAAATGCCTTGGTTCTCAAACGCCGAAAACTCAGAATTAAGTGTTTCGGTTTTCGAATGTTTTTTGGAAGCCGAACATCCGATGTGGCTGTCGGCTATTGTTTTTTGGGGCACCTGCACCAATCAGAAGCTGTGCTTTGGTTTTCGAACATTTTGGAAGTCAAACGGACTTCTGGAACGGATTAAGTTTGGCGCTTTTGTTTTTGCTATTTATTTTGAGCTTTTGTTTTTGAGGCTTTTTTATTTGGTTTTGTGACTGTGTGGAACCCAGTTCGGCTACTGATTGATTGATTGTGTGACTGAGGAAATGGATAAAAGCCCCCCCCCCCCAACAATGACTATCACCAGTGCAGGTAAGAATTTTTATTTTATTTTTAATTATCATCTACAATACTGTCTTATTTATTTTATAGTACAGTACATTGACTATTGCTTTCATTTTATGGATCAATGGTCTCTTCAGACAGTGAAATTCATGTTAAATAGCTGTTTTAGCTGTTGTTTTTAAAAGTCTGGAATGGAGTAATCCATTTTGCATTATTTTCTATGGGAAAGCACGCCTTGGTTTTGGAACCCTTTGGTTTTGGAACAGATTTCAGGAACGGATTAAGTTTGATAACCAAGGTACCACTGTACAGGAAGCTGCCTACTACTAGGTCAGCTCATTGGTCTTTCTGGCTCAGTGATGCATACACTGACTGGCAATGCTTTTCTGGGGTTTCAGACATGGAAATGCCAGGGATTGAATCTTCCACTGGTTTGGTGGGTTCTCTTCCACGGGGCTATGGCTCTTCCACTGTAAAATGAAATGACTGATTTTCAGATATCCTCTCCAATATTATAGCAGACCCTCCAAGTGTCTCTATGTTCCAGGAACAGTCCTGGATTAACTGAAGACATCCTGCTTTCTGATTTGATCCCCTAATGTCCAGCTTTTCCTTAGGACGTCCCTATTTTCATTGGCCTGCTTCTTGGGAGAAAAGCAATGATAAATCTAGACAGCATCTTAAAAAACAGAGACATCACCTTGCTGACAAAGGTCCGTATAGGTAAAGCTATGGTTTTCCCAGTAGTGATGTATGGAAGTGAGAGCTGGACCATAAAGAAGGTTGTTCGCTGAAGAATTGATGCTTTTGAATTATGGTGCTGGAGGAGACTGTTGAGAGTCCCATGGACTGCAAGAAGATCAAACCTATCCATTCTGAAGGAAATCAGCCCTGAGTGCTCACTGGAAGGACAGATCCTGAAGCTGAAGCTCCAATACTTTGGCCACCTCATGAGAAGAGAAGACTCCCTGGAAAAGACCCTGATGTTGGGAAAGATGGAGGGCACAAGGAGAAGGGGACGACAGAGGACGAGATGGTTGGACAGTGTTCTCGAAGCTACCAGCATGAGTTTAACCAAACTGCGGGAGGCGGTGGAAGACAGTAGTACCTGACGTGCTCTGGTCCATGGGGTCACAAAGAGTCGGACACGACTAAACAACAACAACATTTTCATCGGATAAATGTTGGAGGGGAAAGAGTTTTGCGACCCCTAAGTCAAGGAGATAAGTAACTATACAACCTTCAGAAGGTTTTTTAAAAAAATGTTTAATTTTTAAATATGTTTTTATATATGTTGGGAGCTGCCCAGAGTGGCTGGGGCAACCTAATCAGATGGGTGGGATGATATTATTGTTATTATACTAGTATAATAATTTATTATTTATACCCCACCCATCTGTTTTCCCCAGCCACTCTGGGTGGCTCCCAAGAGAATATTAAAAACACGATAAAACATCAAACATTAAAAATTTCCCTATACAGACCTGCCTTCAGATGTCTTCTACGCTGTCTTCAAATGTCTTCTATGCCTTTGGATTGTTGCTGCTGAATAGGGCATCCCTATTTTCACTGGAGAAATGTTGGAGTGTATGTTTCAGTTCTCCAAATCCCTATCAAGGTAGACAAGGTAGAATTCGCTTGCAGCCGACGTTGGCTATTAGAACAAAAAGATATGGGGGGGGGGGGGTTAACCGGGTTCCCGTTCCCTCCTTTAGAGCAAATCTTCCATCTCTTTTTATCTGATAGGAATGTAAGAAATGGCCTTTTACCGAGCCCAACCTTTGAGCCATCCAGCCCAGAACTATCAACATGGTTTGGCAGCGGCTCTCCGGGGTTTCAGACAGAAGTCTCTCCTAGCCCTACCTTGAAATGCTGGGGTTTTGAACCCGAAACCTTCTGCATTTGAAGCAGAAGCTCTCAGGCTTTGCACCCCAACTTAGCAGTCCTAGTCATTTCCTCGAAGCTCCTTACAATAGATGTCGAAAGTAACTACCCTGCTCCACCCACCCGCTGTTGTATTGCAATTGTCTCTTTTTCAGGGTTGTGATGGCCTGGGACTTGGGCTTGGACTCGGAGCCAGAGGAGTCTCAGTCCGCACCAGATCCTTGGCCTCAGGCGGCAGCTGAACCTAGTCTGGGGCCTGATCCTGAAGAGCCCCAGTCTGCACAGGTTCCCCTGCAACAAGCACCAGCTGGGCCAAGTCAGGGGCCTGAGCCTGCCCTGGCTCCAGATGCGGGGATTACCTCGTTGCCTTCAGTTGGGCCATCACTTAAAGCTGCTCCACTACTGGTTTGGTCAGGAGAGGCTGAGGCAGCCTCTGGGTCTAGTAACCCACCAACGTCTCCTGAGCTGCAGAGACTGAGGTCTGAGAGAAGGAGCGACCTGAGTACTTGCAGGAGGAGTGCTCATCTTCGGGCGAGACAGGGAGGTGAGTCACCGGGGGATCAGGACTAGCCATTACCTCGACAGAGATAAAAGGCTGCCGGACCCCGCCCCAGGTTGCGGGAGCAATGTTGCTGTTTGCTAGTACCTGCCTGTGATCCTGTGCCTGACCTTGCCTGGTTTCCTACCTCGTGTCCTGCCTTGGCCCTGTCAGACTGACTCCTCGTGGAACCCTTGGGTTTGGGACTGGACCTGGACTGTGTTGCTCAGGTTACCCCCGGGCCCAGCACAAGGGTGCACCTTGTGAATCCAAAATGAGATAAGACAAGTGTGCTGATAACTGGGTGTGCGTCCTCTTCAACCCCGTGTTTCTACAGAAGCCAAGAACATCTGTTTGCAGCAGCTGACATGATCAGCGTATTTAAAAATAGAGCACCCCGAATCGGGCTTGAATGGTGGAGCTTGGAGTGTGTACAACTCCCAATTGCTCCTTTTTCATTAAAGCGGAAAAAAGGAAGTTGCTCAGAGTTAGGGATGGGCTGATCTGTCAAGGCTGATCTCTCTCGGTTCCTGTTTTCTCATTCTTCCTATTTCCACATCAGTTGTGGAGGAAAGCTAATGAAAATTCATCAGCATTTTTGCGCAAATTTCTCCAAAGACACACATGGTTTATGCCATTTTGCCTAACATACACATCCTTGCAAAGAATGTGTGTCATTTGTAGTAAGAAATGTATTTTTATACAAACTTTACCTCAGTATAATGCAGAGAGCCTTCTCTGTAGTGGCACCTGCCCTGTGGAACGCCCTCCCATCAGATATTAAGGAAATAAACAGCTATCTGACTTTTAGAAGACATCTGAAAGCAGCCCTGTTCAGGGAAGTTTTTTAATGTTTGATGTTTTATCGTGTTTTTAATATTCTGTTGGGAGCTGCCCAGAGTGGCTGGGGAAACCCAGCCAGATGGGTGGGGGTATAAATATATATGTGTGTGTGTGTGTGTGTGTGTGTGTGTGTGTGTGTGTGTTATATACATACAATGGTACCTCAGGTTACATACGCTTCAGGTTGAAGACTCTGCTAACCCAGAAATAGTGCTTCAGGTTAAGAACTTTGCTTCAGGATGAGAATAGAAATCGTGCTCTGGCGGCAGGAGGCTCTATTAGCTAAAGTGGTGCTTCTGGTTAAGAACAGCTTCAGGTTAAGAACGGACCTCCGGAACGAATTAAGTACTTAACCCGAGGTACCACTCTGTGTGTGTGTGTGTATATAGAAGAGTCATCAGTCTCCCCAGAGAATCATGTGGTGTGGATTACAGCTGCTCTCTGCACCCTTAATAAACTATGCTTCCCAGAATCCTCAGATGGTATAATACAGCTTTGAAGAGTCCAAGAGAATCGGTTCCACTTCATAAGGAAGACCAGGAGTGCTGACACCTGGGGAGAAAGTTGGAAGAGACCCCCTCTGTCAGATGCCAGAGTCATGCATCGTTCGGGAATAAATAGCCTGATGTCAGTGAAGTTAACTTCTTATTCAAAGAAACCAAAGAACACAGGCCTAGTGATCACAGCAACTCTTCCCATTTTGGTCTTGCCCCAAGGATGCAGTTGCAAGGACTGAATGTCCTCACCTCCCCACTTCTCTCTAAGGCTCCGCCCCCAGTTCCTTCCTCGGCAGCCTAATACTCCTTCATCTAGTCTCTTTGCTCCACCCTTTCCATTCCTCTGTATGTTCTGTGAGACCAGGGAGGAGGGGAGCTGGTCACAACAGGAGGGAAAGACCTCCCTTGCTTCTTCAGCAGCCTGCCTCCACTCTGCCTCTTGGCCCTCTTCCTCACCAGTGTGGTGTAGTGGTTAAGAGCGGTAGACTCGTAATCTGGTGAACTAGGTTCGCGTCCCCGCTCCTCCGCATGCAGCTGCTGAGTGACCTTGGGCTAGTCACACTTCTTTGAAGTCTCTCAGCCCCACTCAGCTCACAGTTTGTTGTGAGAGAGGAAGGGAAAGGAGATTGTTAGCCGCTTTGAGACTCCTTAGGGTAGTGATAAAGCAGGATATCAAATCTAAATTCTTCTTCTTCTTCTTCTTCTTCTTCTTCTTCTTCTTCTTCTTCTTCTTCTTCACCAGCCTCCGCTTCTTCCTCTGATCCTGGACTGCTCTCTGCCACAGCCTCTTCCTGTGCACTAAACCCTGTTATCTCTTAAGCTTCTGACACCTCCTCCTCCCAGTCCTTTTTTGTGTAATATTTTTTATTAATTTTAGCATACAAAAATTTTAAGATATACCACACAAATTATTATACATATATCCTTATTTGGACTTCCTTCAGTATCTCTGATAGTCTTCTGTCTTAATTATTTCTCCTGCAATTCTTAACTTAATATTGCCTTTACATTTTCTAACAAATCATTTCTTCCTTTCCATTTTTACAATATTTCTTAAATTACTCCTCACAGAACTTCTTGTAGTCCTACAAACGTAATTTGATCATCGCAAATACTTTTCAGATACTCAGTAAATTTAGTCCAGTCTTCGGTAAACCTCTGGTCTCACCAGTCTCGGATCCTTCCTGTTAGCTTATCTAATTCTGCGTAGTCCATCAATTTCATCCTCCATTCTTCTAATGTTGGTAGTTCTTGCTTCCATTTTTGGGCCAATAATATTCTTGCTGCTGTTACTGCATATAAAAACAACTTACAGTCTTTCCTTTTTATATCATTTCCAACCATACCTAGAAGAAATGCTTCTAGCTTTTTAATAAAAGTATATTTCAACATTTTTTTCAACTCATTATATATCATCTCCCAGAAGCATTTCACCTTTTTACATTCCCACCAGATATGATAAAATAATCCTTCTTTTTCTTTACATTTCCAACATTTATTGCTGACTTTATACATTTTTGCTAACTTAACTGGTGTGATGTACCATCTATACATCATCTTCATCACATTTTCTTTCAATGCATCACATGCAGTAAATCTCAAACCTTCTTTCCATAATTTGACCACTCACTTAATTGCTCCTCCTCCCAGTCTTCTCCCTCTTCTCCCTCTGACCACTTGTCATCATTCCACCATCAGTTCCCTGGCCCTGGGCCTTCTTCCCCTGGGGGTTCCCTTGAGGGCCCATCAGCTGGTGCCTCCCACCATTCCTCTGTACCCAGCCAGTCCATGACACCCTCTTTTGGGAGTTCCCTCCTTTGTTGTATGATAACTGAGAAGACTGGTTTCTCTCTACCCCCCGGGGTGGGGAGTTGTGGGTGGCAGCAGCTGAGATCCACACAGGTGTGAGCAAATACCCAAATGCACCTTGAAGTACAGTAAGTCCACAAGTCACACACATTTAACTTGTGCGCATTCAGCATTACATCCTTGGCCGAACAAACAAACAAATAAATAGGGTGTGGACACCTGGGTGGGGGGAAGACTTCAGCAATCCTCTCATCTGCCATTGCACCCAATGTGTTTTGTCTATGCACAGTACTTTTTTTTTTGGTCTGAAAAAAAAATGTTTAGGGGTGCTTGTATTTTGACTCAAAAAAATCACCATTTTATAGTTCAAATCGGGGGGAAATAAATACAGTAAATGGATGAAAGTATAAAACACATGCATTGCCTCATATTACACAGCATGTTGGCATGAGGTTGTGTGCACTAACATCTTCCCGATTCCTCTGATGAAAAATAGTAATTTTCCAACTCCTATTGAAATATTGCCCCTCAATGAGGCCAAACTTTCATCAGTAAAGCACCACACATCCACATTCCACACTGCTTCACACATTAAACGCCCGCTTCCATCTGATACTAAGGAAACACAAGGAAAGGAAAGGAATCCGCCATCGGGGGTAGCAATGGAACCGACGATTCACCGTGCTAGAGAAGAAACTAAAAAAATTACTTTTTTTTAGTTTCTTCTCCTGTTAGATTCACAAAATGTTTAGGTGGTATGCGTACCCCTGCGTTCCCCCAGAAGAAAAGCACTGTCTATACACGATTTTGGCTTTAGACACAGTCCTGGGGAACGGAAGCTGCGGGTTTACTGTACTCTCTGCAAAGCTTAATTTCCCCATCGTTGGATTTGAGTAGCTCGCATTCAAATCGGTGGAAGTTACTCATTTCCTCTTGCAGTGGGAGAAGGAGGGGAGGGAGGCTGCAGGTGGGAGGAGAACCCGGCTTTTTAAAAACCCTCTCATTTTCCCCCAAACTAGCAATCAGCAGAAAGAGACAGAGCAAGAGAGAGAGAAAGTACAAAAATAATGTAGATGCCTAAACTGCAGAGAGCTGGGGAGACAGGCTGGTAATGACTAAGGCCTTGAGCTCCATCACAGCTGTCAGAAGTGCTCCGGCCCTCCGTAAATTTGTATTCATTCTCCCGAGTTGCTCTAAAGCTCAACGGTGGGCGAAGAGTGGTTGGAACCAGGCCAGTTTGGCCACAAGGAAATCGGAGGAATGCCAGCTCCTCCAATGAGTCTTAGCACAGTTGAAATTGGGAGCTTTCTGCTGCAGGTGATCATTAGGGTGGCACCTTACCTGTTGAAAAAGAAAGAAAGAGGCTGAAAAGTATTACAAAATCTGCTCCTTCGAATGTGTTTTTGCAGATGCAGATTAAGCTGTTGGTATGAATTGTTGGTGGGGAACTGGATCATAGGATTGTAGAGTTGGATAAATCATCTAGTCAGACTAGGGTTGCCACCTTTGGTCGGGCAAAATGTGCGACACATCAGGCAACATAAAGGACAGGTCGGGGTAAGAATTGGGGAATGGATGACACACATTTTCATGACACCAAATCCTCAAGGAGTAAAGGGACCCAGTTACTTTTTCCCCACCCACCCACTGAATTTGGTCTTGCTAGTAGCTTCGAGAACACTGTCCAACCATCTCATCCTCTGTCGTTCCCTTCTCCTTGTGCCCTCCATCTTTCCCAACATCAGGGTCTTTTCCAGGGAGTCTTCTCTTCTCATGAGGTGGCCAAAGTATTGGAGCCTCAGCTTCACGATCTGTCCTTCCAGTGAGCACTCAGGGCTGATTTCCTTCAGAATGGATAGGAAAGAAGCTTAGCCTTTATTTTTCCACTGGCCTCCAACCTCCCCTTCAGTACTCCAAATAATCAAAATCCTACCATTTATTAATTTCTAGTGTTTTAGAGGGGGTCCCTCCAGGACTTTTGTCCAGCTGCAACTCACCAGAACTCAGTTCTGGCACTTCTCAGGTGAGCGCAATTGCTGTGGTGTTCTGACACCTCTTTTCCTAGAAAAATAGTGCTGATCCCACTCAAGATATAACAATATATAGGCTAAGAATGAACACTAGTAAATTTTGTAGAGAAAAAACAAAGGGGTCGGAAGATGGTTAAGTGCTTCCCTCCTGGTTCAAGCTTTGCCTCACCCCCCTCGTTGGGGTACAAACACCGTTTCGCTGAGGTAGTGTGAAACTCTTCCATATGCAGCCAGATTGAGTTATTCCTAATGTAAATCCCTTCAAAGACCAAGAATTTTTTAATTTATTAAAAAAGAAAAAAGAAAATTCAGGAATGGCCCTCGAGAAGGCATGACCCTTGCAGGCCACCATACTTCATGGGAAAAAGCATTCTGTGGCAGAATCAGCCAACATGGTGCCTTTCTGATGTTGCTAGACTTCAACTCCCAATAGCCCCCGCCACCATGGCCAATGGCAAGGGATGCTGGGAGTTGTAGTCCAACAGTGTCTGGAGGGCGCCATGTTGAGCTACCCTTGATCTATTGCTGCCCTGACCAGCTGGAAGCCTGCTGTTATCCTTGCACCAGCCTTCACAAACCTTCATGCCACCTCGAAGGAGCTAGGCCATTTTTAGCCCATAAATCACAGCATTTTATTTTTAAAAATCTCTTCAGTGAGATAATTTATTAGTTCCACATTCTGCGACGTCGAGGAACCGCCTAAGTATTAAGTGTTTTAAAAGTTTATCCTCTGACGACTTGTCGGTTTCCGTTCTGTAATGAGTTGGGTAATTATCTATGCCTCTTCTCTGGTGACTCTTTCATTATATAATTATCATATAATGGCTTAAAATTCGATGGCGTCTGCTACTCTGAGCCATCTTTTCTCCATTTTGTTCCTCCTCAGGATTGGACTTTTACCTGCTTAAATGCACTTTTGAGTAGCCCACAGAGAAGGAGAATTAAGATGACATTTTATGCACAAATATGAATAAAAAGGGAATTTCCTTTTTTTTAGTATCTCTTTTGTGAAAAATTGATCTAGCTTCTAGTTTTCCATATTGACTGAATATGTTTCAGTTTGGCATTTGATTTTCTCCTGTGAAAATGTATCCCGCTGCAATGAGGCCATATCTGAAGAGCTGAAAAAAGCCTATTTCATACCCTCTAACATTTCCCCGATGAAAACAGGGACGTCATATTCAATAATAATAATAATAATAATAATAATAATAATAATAATATTTATACCCAGCCGTCTGACTGTGTTGCCCCAGCCAATCTGGACAGCTTCTGACATATATAAAAAATAATAATTAAACATTTAAAAACTTCCCTATACAGCCCTGCCTTCAGATGTCTAAAGGTTGGATAGGTACTTTTCCTTGGCTTGAGGGTCACATAACTCCACATCCTCCAACGTTTTGCCAATGAAAATAGGGACCGGGATGGCTTCTGAAAATCCAGGACTGTCCCTGAAAAATAGGGACATGTGGAGGGTCTACTGTTTTTTAAGGCACCCTTCCCCAACATGGTGCCCTCCAGATGTCCCATTGGCCTTAGCCAGCATAGGATGGCACAATGATTCATCTTAAAAAATCTTGTTTATATCCCACATTTTTTTCCTTTATGGATCTCGAGTTGGCATACATAGTTCCCCCCTCCCTGCCACATTTAATCCCCACGACAGCCCTGTGAGGTTGGCTAGCCTGAGAGGCAGACTAGCCCAAGGTCACCCGGTGAGCTCTGTGGACAAGTGGAGACTTTAACCTTGGTCTCCCATGTCCTCGTCTGGCACTCTAAGCACCACAGTGGATGGGTGCATGCACAGACTCCAGGGAAGAACTCCTAAGAAAAACACCTAAAGATTGAACCATAATCTTCATAAAAAGCAAGAAGGCAACATAATCTCCCCACTGATGAGCCAACTGAAATTCAGCAAGAATTTTAATTGCAGGAATTTATCAAAAGATTTCAAAAGCAGAGGTGAATGTAAAAGCTGTCCAAAAGTGGAAAAGACTACCTTCTTCTTTGGCGATCCCTCGCAGCCGAGTAAGGTTGTCTTCCATAAACACGGTTTTAACAATGAGTCCGTAAGTGACTGTGGAGGCCAATTCTGGATCCACACGTCCTTCCACAGTGGGGACATTGGTTTCCGGGTGGGAGTTGATGACGGTGTGGATTTGCCAAGCGTGCCTTCCTCTTAGCACGTTTCTCCCTTGCGTCCTGAGTTTGAGTGTCTTCAAAGCCCATGACACTTTTGGTAAAGGCTGTTCTCCAATTGGAGCGCTCGCAGGCCAGTGTTTCCCAGTTGTCAGTGTTTATACTACATTTTTAAAGATTTGCCTTGAAAGAGTCCTTGAACCTCTTTTGCTGACCACCAGCATTACGCTTTCCATATTTAAGTTCAGAATAGAGTAGTTGCTTTGGAAGACGATCATCAGGCATCCGCACAACATGACCAGTCCAACGAAGCTGATGTTGAAGAATCATTGCTTCAACACTGGTGATCTTTGCTTCTTCCAGTACAAGGTGTGGACTCTCCTTCATTGGAAGTTTTTAAGCAGAGGTTGGATGGCCATTGCCAGGGACGTTTTTGCTGTTATTCCCATATTGCTGGAAATGAATGACCCTTTAGGTCCCATCCTGCTCTACAGTTCTATGACTTCTCTCTCTCTCTCTCTCTCTCTCTCTCTCTGGATTTTCCATTGGCAGTTTCAGATTTAATTTGGAGACATTGTAAATCAGCTAAAATTCAAGGATGCTACCCGGCCCAAATCCTGTACAGTGATACCTCGGCTTACAAACACCTCAGGTTACAAACACTTCGGGTTACAGACTCTGCTAACCTGGAAGTAGTACCTTGGGTTAAGAACTTTGCTTCAGGATGAGAACAGAAATCGCACAGTGGCGGCACAGTGGCAGCAGGAGGCCCCATTAGCTAAAGTGGTGCCTCAGGTTAGGAACGATTTCAGGTTAAGAACGGACCTCCAGAACGAATTAAGTTCATAACCAGAGGTACCACTGTACTTATAAACAAAAAAACCCCACAACAACAGACGACCCCTGATCAACAGTATCGATAGCCGAGAATGCCGAAGAAAGTTTGAACCGAGACAATGCGCCACTGCCTCTTTGCAATGCAAATTTTAATTAAGACAGTTTGTTTGACGATTCCCCGCCTCCTCTGAATTTACTCACCTCTGAAACCAGCTCGCAGGTTTTCGGCAGCCAACATTTCCATGTGAAGCCACTTGTCAGTGTCAGGGAGAAAATGAAAGTCATTTTTCTCTCTCCACAAACATGCCAGGGTTGAATAACGAATTGGGAATTAAAAGCTTAGTGGTGCTAAATCAGAGTCATGGAATGCTGAACGTTTGAGCATGAATGGCTGGGACTCATCTTCCAGGGCACCCTTTGCCAACCTGCTCCTCTCCAGATATCTGGGGCTGACAGGAGTTGTCACCCAAAGCAGCTGAATGGCACCAGCTTGGCAAAAAAAACCGTCTCAGAGAGTTCAGCAGAGAAACTAGAGTACCGCCAGGGACGTAAGAGAGCATCATTTTCAGTCCCACCCTGGGTTTGTTGCATGCACTGCTGCTTCCATTCTGCTACACTTTGTGTTTCACCCAAAACTAGGTTATTTGCCTTGCTGTCCAACGTGGTGTGTCAGAGAAATATCCTTTAGGGCAGCGGTTCTCAACCTGTGGGTCCCCAGATGTTGTTGGACTACAACTCCCATCATCCCTGAGCTCTGACCTAGGGAAGATGGGAGTTGTAGTCTAACAACATCTGGGGACCCACAGGTTGAGAACTGCTGCTTTAGAGGTTTCAATACACAGGGTCACAACAACTCTGTATCTGCCCAGCTGGGCAGATCTTTTCTTCAGTAATGCATTACAGAACAGGGTCCAGAGAGTTTTCCATTAAGATACATGCTATATAGCAGGGATGTCCAGCTGGTCGACTGCCATTGACAGGTCGATCCCTAGCTGCTAGCGGTAGATTGTGGGCTCTTTTTCCTCCATGGGGGGGGGGGGGACAGCATCCGGCCCTGCTCCCTCGCTCTTCCTTTCATTTGTGCATGATTGGAACCACGGGAGATGGAGAAATCTCTGGTGGGCTCACTACCTTGTTAGTGGTTTACTGTGCCCCCCCCCCAAAAAAATTTTTTTGCAGAACTATGGTGCCCCCCACAACTTTGGCTAGCTCCCTCCTAAAAAAAAGCTCAAAAACTTTGGGTAGGTTACAGAATACCACCCCCCCGGGAGTAGATTGCAGTCTCTTGGGAGTTGGACATCCCTGCTATATAGGGTAGAGAATAAGCATCATCTGCTGTCCTCTGGGGGCTGCTGGAATGATCCGGGGGGGGGCAGTAGTAGTCTTGGGTGCAATTAGGGAGCATTGAATTTAAAGGGGGGGCAATGGAAGCATAAAGAAAGAAGAGAATAAAATTTTTGAAAAACCTTTCATACACATTCGATAATGCTGTATTTTTCAGAGTTTTGTATAACCTTTTTTTGAAAATCAATGAGGGCTGCCATACATGCTTCCTGAAGTATGGCAACCCTAAATTAATAAAGAAGTATTTTCTATGTTTCTTATTTATTAAATTTGTTATTTGCTTTATCTTGCTCAAAGCAAACAAAAGCATTTTCAGCCAGCCACACGGATATATTAAAACTAAGAGGAAAAAGAAAAAGAAAATTTAAAAATACCTTGCCTACTTCTCAAAGGTCACAGATAAGTAAAGACAAAAGGCCATATTTTGAAGAGCAAAAGAGAGGACACATTTGGCAACTTCTGCTTTTAACTATGGATTGCTATGATGACGCTCATTTTACAGTACGTACCCATAAAAAAGAGGACTCATCTTGGAAAAAGAGGACATATGGCAACCCTTACTTTTTGGTGGCACCTAAAGATACGTAGGGACGCGGGTGGCACTGTGGGTTAAACCACAGAGCCCAGGGCTTGCCGATCAGAAGGTCGGCGGTTCGAATCCCCGCGAAGGGGTGAGCTCCCGTTGCTCAGTCTCTGCTCCTGCCAACCTAGCAGTTCGAAAGCAAGTCAAAGTGCAAGTAGATAAATAGGCACCAGCGGGAAGGTAAACGGCATTTCCGTGCGCTGCTCTGGTTCTCCAGAAGCGGCTTAGTCATGCTGGCCACATGACCCAGAAGCTGTACGCTGGCTCCCTCGGCCAATAAAGCAAGATGAGCGCCACAACCCCAGAGTCGTCCGTGACTGGACCTAATGGTCAGGGGTCCCTGTACCTTTGAAGATACGTAAGAAAGGCACCAGCTGAGGCTCGCTGGAGAGAGCAGTCTGCACCACAAAAAAGGCCCATTCTCGTGTTGCCACCCCCCAGACCTCTGGTGGAGGATTCACACGAAGAAGAGCCTCAGATGATGATTTCAGGGTCCGGTTCAGTTCATATGGGAAGAGATGGTCCTTGAGGTATTGCAGTCCTGAACCGCTTAAGGCTTCATAGGTCAAAACCAGCACTTTGAATTGTGCCTGGAAACTAATTGGTAGCCAGTGCAGTAAGAACAGAATCAGTGTAATATGCTCAAACCTTCTTGCTGCAGTGAAAAACCTTACCTCTGAATTCTGCACCAGCTGAAGTTTCCGAACCATCTTCAGAGGCAGCCCTACATATAAGGCATTGCATTTTGAGGCTGGGCCAGGGCCTTCTCGGTAGTGGCACCCGCCCTGTGGAACGCCCTCCCATCAGATGTCAAAGAGATAAACAACTACCTGACATTTAAAAAACTTCTGAAGGCAGCCCTGTTCAGGGAAGTTTTTAATGTGTGACATTTTGATGTATTTTTAATCTTTGTTGGAAGCCACCCAGAGTGGCTGGGGAAACTCAGCCAGATGGGTGGGGTACAAATAATAAATTATTATTATTATTATTATTATTATTATTATTAGTGGAGAGGTGGGCTCCCTTGGGATTATTGAGGCTTTCCCCATGTCCTTGGCTGTACTGGGGTTCTCCCAGCAATATGAATTGTACCCAGAAACTCATTGGCAGCCAGTGCAATCAGCCAGGATTGGTGTTATACAGTGGTACCTTGGGTTTGAGCATCTTAGAAGCCGAGCGTTTCGGTTTTTCAAAGGCCAAAAACCCAGAAGTAAATGCTACCATTTTTGAACGCGCCTCGGAAGTCGAATAGTCTTCCAGAATGGATTACGTTATAGAACTGAGGTACCAGTGTATGTTCAAACCATCTTGCCCCAGTGAGAAACCTGATTACCGAATTCTGCCCCAGCTGAAATTTCTGAATCATCTTCAGAGGCAGCCATGCGTATAATTTTGTTGTTGTTGTTTAGTCGTGTCCGACTCTTCGTGACCCCCTGGGCCAGAGCACGCCAGGCACTCCTGTCTTCCACTGCCTCCCGCAGTTTGGTCAAACTCATGCTGGTAGCTTCGAGAACACCGTCCAACCATCTCGTCCTCTTTCGTCCCCTTCTCCTTGTGCTCTTCATCTTTCCCAACATCAGGGTCTTTCCCAGGGAGTCTTCTCTTCTCATGAGGTGGCCAAAGTCTTGGAGCCTCAGCTTCAGGATCTGTCCTTCCAGTGAGCACTCAGGGCTGATTTCCTTAAGAATGGAGAGGTTTGATCTTCTTGCAGTCCATGGGACTCTCAAGAGTCTCCTCCAACACCATAATTCAAAAGCATCCATTCTTCGGCGATCAGCCTTCTTTATGGTCCAGCTCTCATTTCCATACATCGCTACTAGGAAAACCATAGCTTTTACTATACGGACCTTTGTTGGCAAGGTGATGTCTCTACTTTTTAAGATGCTGTCTAGGTTTGTCATTGCTTTTCTACCAAGAAGCAGGCGTCTTTTAATTTCGTGGCTGCTGTCACCATCTGCAGTGATCATGGAGCAAAAAACTTTAATAATAATATTGAAGTTCAGGAGCCCTTACCCTAGAACATATTTAAGGAGCACAGAGGAGAGGGAAGTCCTGATGGACAAGTTTAATTGCTTGCGCTGACAGGATGCCATGTTGAATACAACCCATCCTCTTCGCTATCTTCCTCGCGAAGAGCCTTGCCTTAACGGTTCCTTCGGAGCAGGCCAGGAACCTCGGAAAAGCCTTTCCTCCCTTGAGTGACATTTTGTAAAAACAAACCTTACGCCTCATTTGTTCCATCTGGCCACTCCAGACGGTGCCAGACCCCCGGGCTGTGTGAAAAGGCTTCCTGCTGAGATGAAGGTGTTGGGGGGGAGCTGTCACTGTCATCTCGGTGGGCTTGACCTGCCGCAATGGATACGGCCAAGTGCGCCTCTTGTGTGAGCCGCCCATCGGTTCACCTGCTGAGTCAGAAAGCCAAGTGCGAGGAAGCGGCGTCGCTATACATGCTGTTGAGCATCGTAATGATGGCGCTCAGGGGGGTTTTTGTAGGGGAGGGAATCGGGTGCGTAAGCAGATTCTCTGTCAGTCTTCAGGATGCGTTTTGTCAGCTGAAAGACCCAAATGCAAATCTTCTGCCTTTCCTAAATGAACGAGTAAGTGTGCTGCGAATTCAAGTGTGGTTTGTGAGCAGCGGTTGTGGGCAGGCTGGCAAAGGACACTTCATTCTCCTGCTTTTTCGCCTCTTATAGAGCTGCTACCAGTCAGTGTGGGCACTATTGATCCAGATGGACCAATTTCTGCTGGCACAGGGCTAAGCCCCCCTCCAATCTTGAGGGGGGCAGAGGAAGCCTAGTGGGATGTGGCCCCGGGCTCTACAGTGTTGGGAGATGCTGTGCGGAGCAGCAGGGCCTGGTGTGCAAATGTCACATTGGGATGGGGGCCTCTTCAGCCCTTCCTGATGTGACAATTATCACACACGCAACATGATGTGCATGACATTAGCCCCCTCCCCCATGTGGCACATAACTCAATGCCTATGACCACTTGTCATTTGACCAGATAAAGAAGGGGCCATAGCTCAGTGACAGATTGTCTGTTTCGTAGGCAGAAGTTTCCTGGCTTCTTCAGGTAGGTGCGTGGTAGGTGGTGCTGTGATCTAAACTGCTGAGCCTCTTGGGCTTGCCGATCAGAAGGTCGGCGGTTCGAATCTCCATGACGGGGTGAGCTCCCGTTACTCTGTCCCAGCTCCTGCCAACCTAGCAGTTCAAAAGCACGTCAAAGTGCAAGTAGATAAATAGGTACTGCTACGGCGGAAAGGAAGGGACAGTGTGGCGCTGTGGGTTAAACCACAGAGCCTAGGACTTGCCGATTGGAAGGTCGGTGGTTCAAATCTCTGCAACGGGGTGAGCTCCCGTTGCTCGGTCCCTGCTCCTGCCAACCTAGCAGTTCGAAAGCACCTCAAAGTGCAAGTAGATTAATAGGTACCGCTCCGGCAGGAAGGTAAACGGCGTTTCTGTGCGCTGCTCTGGTTTGCCAGAAGCGGCTTAGTCCTGCTGGCCACATGACCCGGAAGCTGTACGCTGGCTCCCTCGGCCAATAAAGCGAGATGAGTGCCGCAACCCCAGAGTCGGCCATGACTGGACCTAATGGTCAGGGGTCCCTTTACCTTTACCTTTTATGGCGGAAAGGTAAACAGCGTTTCCGTGCGCTCTGGTTTCCGTCATGGTGTTTTGTTGTGCCAGAAGAGGTTTAGCCCCACTGGCCACATGACCCAGAAAGCCGTCTGTGGACAAACGCTGGCTCCCTCAGCCTGAAAGCGAGATGAGTGCCACAACCCTATAGTTGCCTTTGACTGGACTTAACTGTCCAGGGGTCCTTTACCTTTTACCTTCTCCAGGTCGGACTGGGAAAGGCTTCTGGCCCAAATGTTTGAGAGCCACTACGTCTTTGGTGGAGATGATACTGAGCCCAATGGACCAATGATTTGACTTGGTAGAGGGCAGCTTTGCCACTCCCCCTGGTAGGTCTCCATCCCTGGGTGTCTTCGACTTACGAGGAGCATAGGAGCCAACTCCTAGGGGCCAACAGGTCTTTAGCCCCCCCTAAAATATTTGAGGGGGTGGGGACCAAAGTTGATGGACATTGCCATTCAAATGGTATGCGTACGCCATGTCATGTGATCGATTATGCAGGGTGTGGCTTACCTGCCCCCCCCATATTTTATTCAAGATGGCACCCCTGGAAAGGAGGGAAGACCATGAGGAGGGTGGACCAAGGTTAAGACTGTGTCTTGTCGTATGCTGTGGTGCAATCCTACGTCTTACGACTGGGGCACTTTTCAGATGTTAGTGGACTCAGGTCACCCAGCAATTTCTGGGAACATCTAGCCTAGTCCCCATAGTCCGGGGTAGGCAACCTAAGGCCCATGGGCCGGATGCGGCCCAATCGCCTTCTCAATCTGGCCAGCAGACGGTCCAGGAACCAGCGTGTTTTTACATGAGTAGAATGTGTGCTTTTATTTAAAATGCATCTCTGAGGCATAGAAATTCATTCATTCATTTTTTTTTTTTCCAAAATATAGACCGGCCCACCACATGGTCTGAGGGACAGTGGACCGGCCCATGGCTGAAAAAGGTTGCTGACCCCTGCCATAGTCCACTGACCACATGCCACCACGGAGTAGGGCCATGATGGCTGGTAACCAAAGATAGTCCCCTCCTCCATAAATTTGTATTTTAAAGCCATCTAAGTTGGCCATATGCTTTCTGGCTAACCTACCTTCACGTGAAATTTAGTGGGACCTCCTTAACACATCTCTGTACTCTCATGTATATTTTTAGGACCTGATTTCTGTGCTTGTAAGTTGTTTAAAACTGCTTCCCTTAGGTTGAAAGGCAGATAAAACACCACCATTTAATAAAATATATTAAAGTAAAGGATTCCTTACCGTTTTTTCAATGCTAACGCCATTGTTTCACAAAAGCGACCTAATTTGTTTTTTTGTTTGCAAGTAGCATAAATGTGCTGATTATTATCATCTATGGTGCTCTCATTAGGCTAATGCTTTTAAAATGACTTGATCATTAATTTACCGGCATTTGAGCTGCGTATGGACGGAATCTAGTTTTGCTTTGTTTTTTACTGGGCAGAGGCCTCTAACCCCTGCGCCACTTTGAGACGTGCCCCATGTTTCAGAACGGGGAGCAGCGTGCGCCATTAAGCTCACGGCGGGATGAGGAATTTTGAGGAAACGGAACGAGGCAGTGGATGGGATTCGTGGAATTTTGTATGGGGGTGTCTTGCACGTCTGTTGACGTGAAGCGATGGAGTGTGTGCATCTGCCTCACGCATTATGAGCTTGGATGGTGCTCTGGAGAGAGAGGGAGAGAAAGAGTGAGTGAGATAATAATTGGTAACGATTTTGGACGGCTGGTGCTGAGCAGATAGAGCAACACACTTGCATGCCGCAGTGTCCTTGGGGTGTAATTAAAGAACCTTTTCTATTTTTTAGCATTCCAGTCGAGAGCGAGGGCGTTATGGGGCGGGAAGCGATGTCGGTGCTTGTCTTTCCCCGAGGAGGGGGTGGCTCGCTAGATTCTCGTTGTTATGTCAACCACAGCACCCTCGTGGAGAGAGGGAGAGAAGAAAGAGGGGCCCCCTTTTCATTTATCCCCATTTCGAAATGCACCCACATTCTGACTCCGTCTCTCAGCTCCTTGTTCATTTTTGCTGTGTTAAGTGGATGTGTCCCCAATTGTCTCGCTGAACATCAGGCTTTCCAGAGGAGAAGCACCCGAGCGGGGCTTTTTCAGGCTTCCGGAGAAGCGGAACGTCTGTGGGAATTTGAAAAAAAATCCTGAAGAGTTATTTACTTACTTACTTATTTATTTATTTACTATGCTTACTTGTTGCTTTTTACGCAGAAGCACCTCAAAGCCACTTGCAAAGTGAGCGCAGAAATATCAAGAAATGTTGAAACCAAATACAGCCGTACCTCGGGAGTCGAAAGGAATCCGTTCCGGAAGTCCTGAGGTGACGTCAGATGTTCGGGTTCCAAAGAACGTTCAGAAACTGGAACACTCCCTTCTGGTTTTTCGATTGTTTTGGAGCCAAAATGTTCGAGTTTAAAGGCGTTCGGCTTTCGAGGTTCCACTGTACAGTGGTACCTCGGGTTAAGAACTTAATTCGTTCCGGAGGTCCGTTCTTAACCTGAAACTGTTCTTAACCTGAAGCACCACTTTAGCTAATGGGGCCTCCCGCTGCCGCCGCACCGCCGGAACACGATTTCTGTTCTCATCCTGAAGCAAAGTTTTTAACCTGAAGCACTATTTCTGGGTTAGCGGAGTCCGTAACCTGAAGCGTCTGTAACCTGAAGCGTCTGTAACCCAAGGTACCACTGCATTAAGATAAAGATACAATAAAACCAGATACAATAAAACCAGAACCTGAAATGCTCATTTGATAATTACAGGTAATTATTATGGACAAATCCACATCACCCCACCCAAAGCAGAAGTAGTAAATGGTCACACACACCACAAATTATGTATCTATGTAGGTGTTGCATTTATATTCCACAGAACTCAATGTGGCATACGTGGTTCCCCTATTTATCCCCTACAACAACCCTGTGAGGTAGGTTAGACTGAGAGTCAGGAACTGACTCCAAGGTCACCCAACGAGCTTCATGACTGAGTAGGGATTTGAATGCTGGTTTCCCAAGTCCTAGTCCAAAACATTACACTGCACAGGCTTTCTGGTATTTATTTAGTTATTTGCTTCTTTATTCCCTGCAAATCACCCTCAGGTCTGGTTACCCCAATGCCTGTGGGAAACTGAGAAGCAGAAGCTGAGCACAATAGCCCTTTCACCTCCTGTGGCTTCCAAAAACTGGCATTCCGTGGCATCGCTGCCTCCAGGTAGTGGAGGCCAGAGCATAGCCGTCATGGTTAGTGGCAATTGATAGCCTTCTCCACCATGAATTTGCCTGATCTTCTTTGGAAGTCACCTAAGTTGGCCATCAATCCTGTGGCAGTGAGCTCCATAGTTTAACTATGTGAAGAAGTGCTCTCTTTGATCTGCGATGAATCTTCCAGCATTCTGCTTCTGGCCAGAGCAGGACACTGAACACACAGAGGAATATTCCTTCTTGAATTTGACCCTACACATTTCCGTTTCCCTTCTCATCCTGAGCCCTCGGCTTCATCAGCCGTCTTCTGGTCCCTGCCAATTAGTTCTCTGTGGCTAGATTTGATTTTTTGATTTATTTTTTTTACTGTGCGGTTCTTCCCATCTTTGTTGTTGTTGTTTAGTTGTTTAGTCGTGTCCGACTCTTCGTGACTACATGGACCAGAGCATGCCAGGCACTTCTGTCTTCCACTGCCTCCCGCAGTTTGGTCAAACTCATGCTGGTAGCTTCGAGAACACTGTCCAACCATCTCATCCTCTGTCATCCCCTTCTCCTTGTGCCCTCCATCTTTCCCAACATCAGGGTCTTTTCCAGGGAGTCTTCTCTTCTCATGAGGTGGCCAAAGTATTGGAGCCTCAGCTTCAGGATCTGTCCTTCCAGTGAGCACTCAGGGCTGATTTCCTTCAGAATGGAGAGGTTTAATCTTCTTGCAGTCCATGGGACTCTCAAGAGTCTCCTCCAGCACCATAATTCAAAAGCATCCATTCTTCGGCGATCAGCCTTCTTTATAGTCCAGCTTTCACTTCCATACATCACTACTGGGAAAACCATAGCTTTTACTATATGGACCTTTGTTGGCAAGGTGATGTCTCTACTTTTTGAGATGCTGTCTAGGTTTGTCATTGCTTTTCTTCCAAGAAGCAGGCGTCTTTTAATTTCATGGCTGCTGTCACCATCTGCAGTGATCATGGAGCCCAAGAAAGTAAAATCTCTCACTGCCTCCATTTCTTCCCCTTCTATTTGCCAGGAGGTGATGGGACCAGTTGCCATGATCTTCTTTTTTTGATGTTGAGCTTCAAACCATATTTTGCGCTTTCCTCTTTCACCCTCATTAAAAGGTTCTTTAATTCCTCCTCACTTTCTGCCATCAAGGTTGTGTCATCTGCATCCCATCTTTAGGAGTCATCAACCGCTTAATCTGATTCCAGGGCTGGCTTGCTTCCCCAGAATTCGAAGCATCCGGTGTTGAAAGAAACTGGGAAAAAGCACACATCTCATGACCTTTGGCTCAATGGAACTGGCGTGCTTTGCCGTGTGCTTTTACAGGAAAGATTGACAGGCGTCCTCTGGAGACGCCGATCATGTCGGCTCGCTCTGTCAGAGAGCCCACTGAAGTACAGGCAATTAGTGTCCAAAAGACTGAACAGTTTGTCTGGAAAATTGTACAAGAAAGCGGGTCAGGTTTGCTGCTCCTTGTTATGCAGTTGGGATGGGAATTTGTAGACTTGCGTTCTGGCAATCGGTCAACTGGTTGTTTGCTTAAAGCTGCCCTGCTTTTAAGAAAATCCCTTTTTGCTTAGTGTTTATGATTTCCAGATGTAATTTTGAGTGCCTCCTTTTAAGAACACAAGAACAACTTTCTGGATCAGGCCAATGAATTACAGACCAGCATCTGTTTTCAGAGTGATTAACCAGATCTCCTTGGGAAACCCACAAGGAGGATTCGATCACAGAGTGACAACAACAACAACAACAACAACAACAACAACAACAACAACAACTTTATTATTTATACCCCACGCATCGGGCTGGGTTTCCTCAACCACTCGGGGTGGCTTCCAGCGCATATAAAAACACAATAAAACTTCAAACATTAAAAGCTTCCCTAAACAGGGCTGACTTCAGATGATTCCTAAAAGTCAGAGAGTTGTTTATTTCCTTGACATCTGATGGGAGGGCATTCCATGGGGCAGGCACCACCACCAAGAAAGCCCTCTGCCTGGTTCCCTGTAGCTTTACTTCTCGCAGTGAGGGAACTGCCAGAAGGCCCTTGGGGCTGGACCTCAGTGTCCGGGCAGAACGATGGGGGTGGAGACGCTCCTTCAAGGTATACTGGGCTGAGGCCATTTAGGGCTTTCAAGGTCAGCACCAACACTTTGAATTGTGCTCGGAAATGTACTGGGAGCCAATCTAGGTCTTTCATAACCGGTGTTATATGGTCCCAGCGGCTGCTCCCAGTCACCAGTCTAGCTGCCGCATTCTGGATTAGTTGTAGTTTCCAGGTCACCTTCAAAGGTAGCCCCACATAGTGCACATATCTCAATTAATCACAATCCTAATATTTATTTATTGCTATGGTTTAGGGGGATTCCCGCCCCCCATTTATAACAATAGTTTATGTGTTGTTTTATCTTACTTCCTCCTTCAGGGACACTGGGCCAATAGTTTCAACCGACCATGCAACAGGAACTTCCCATCAAACATGTTTCACAATTCAGCAACTTGAATAGGATATTGCGTAAATACAAATATTTTGCAAGAAATTTGGTGCGGCTTAGAACCGAAGCCAGCTGTAAATTAATCTTTGTGCGGGATGGATGATGCCAATCCTTAAGCATGCAGAAATCTGGTTTCTATCAGGATGGTCAGAGGGAGGGTGTTTTATGTTTGTGCTGCCTAGAAATTGGAAGTGCCGGAATATATGCATCCTGTCTCGGGCTGACTGTTCAAATCTAAGAAGAAACCACTAGCTGACACTGAATTTTAACTTAAGAACTGTCTGATGGAGATCATTGGTTTCAGGTTGGCAGGGCTCATAAATATATAAAATGAAAACTTTGCAGGCATTTTCAGGTGTGACGCATCCAGGTTTTTAAAATCAAAATCTCTCATTAAAAACTAAACACCCCCTGAGCAGGATAAGCAAAGGCACCACCCACATACAAATTTGCTTTTGCTTTCTTCTCAAGCATCTCTGACAGTTTATCTTTACGTCAGAATAGATCAGACATGCCAGGAATGAAAAAAAATGCTTTTCTTCTATGCCTGCTAGTTAAGGGTAACAAGTATTGCAAAAATTAATTAAAACCGTTTTAGGTGTAAGCTTTCGTGTGCATGCACGCTTCTTCAGATACACTTGTATAAGCACATGAAAGCTTAAACCTAAAACTACTCAGTTGGTCTCTAAGGTGCTACATTATAATTTTTAAATTCTTTTGGAAGGTTTCTTTCAAAGACTTTCATATAACTTTTTTGAAGACTTGACTCTCTTTTTTTAGGTTTTTAAGAAGAGTCTTTTTAACTATCTTTTTAAAGAATTGTTTTCATTTCTTTTGACTACGGCAGACCAACACGGTTACCTACTTGAATCTTGCAAAAATTAAGCTTGGGGGAGAGTTGAACTTGCATTCGGGCTGGAAATCAGGGTCCCCTTGTGTAAAATTGGGGGCATCTCAACAGCATCCCTTGAAAACAGGCATAGGCAAACTCTGGCCCTCCAGATGTTTGGGACTACAATTCCCATCATCCCTAGCTAACAGGACCAGTGGTCGGGGATGATGGGAATTGTAGTCCTAAACATCTGGAGGGCTGGAGTTTGCCTATGCCTGCTTTAAAACAATTATATTAATCCCAAAAATGGCTCTCTTCATATGACTGATTTGCGCCTGCATGCATTCCATAAAAGTGCAAAGGTCAAAGGGGCATTGTATTAGCACCCTCTGCTGTTGGCCAGGAGTTAATTTGAGCTTGAGCTGCTATGCATTATTTGGGTCCTTTCCTGCAGTCAACCAGGCTTAGGGAAATAGTGGGGCCAAGAGATGAGGGTCCAGTGTCATAGAAGGCAGAGGGGGAAGGGACAGGGAAAAGTGTAGGATACTGGCTACATTTGGATGTCACAATACACTGTGGCTTATTGTGATAGAAATGTGCTGTCGGGGGCTTTGAGCTGTCACGCTCCTTTTCCTCTGGCACGGCTGCAAGGAGGTGATTTCAAACCACTGGTTCCGTTTTTTAAAACCACAGTTTACTGTGCCCTTCAAGCCCTAAACTGTGGTTGATCTTAGCTACAGTTTGTGGAGAGTGGCCAGCTTTCGTAACCCGCGGTTTGGGTTGTTAAGATTAAGCATGGCATGTTGGATTTGGACAAACGGACCAGCAGTGGTTAATCGGAAGCAGAGAGCTTCCAAATTCTTCCTCGAACCTTGCTATGTCTCATTCAGGTCACGATAAACTGTGGCTTATTGTGATGCCTAAATGCAGCCTCTCCAAGAGAGGACTGGAGAAGAGAGTGCACTCAGAGGTTTTCTGAATCACTTCCCTTCCTCCATTCATTGAGGAGATGAGTAATGCGGTGATTTTATTTTTCATTAATACAAATCATTCTGGTTCCCAAGCATTGCTGTTTTGCCAGAAAGCTGCAGCCAAGGTTGAAGTAGGAGGGAATACTGAACAACACTTGAATAGAGAGCAGCTTCCACTATTATTTCCATTTATTTATTTATTTATTTTCTCTCTCATTTTTTTACTTCAACATTCTCTTCCAGCCGTTCATTTCTTTATCTCTCTCGGCTCCTGTTCCTGCTTCGTCTCCAGAGACCGAGGCACGCTGTAATGTCAAATGCGCTCACACTTATCCAGTGAAAACCAGCCTGCTTTGAACTTAACCTTGGCCAAATCCATAAAACAGGACAGAGGTGGGGAAACCGAGGGCCACATGCCAGTAGTGGGCAGGGCCAGAGGTAAATTGGGAGGAGCGTGGGATGTGAGTTTTTCCACTGAAAAGTAGGCCGCAGCCCAGCCACACAAAGGCCAGATGTTTCTACATAAACCGCTGTCAATTGTAAGGGCAGGTGGGCGTGGCTTGAGCAAAATGGCGGCACAGGTGAATCGGGGAGGCCTCTTGTGCCTTATTAGGCCTACGGACTTGAGCTTCCTCATTGTTCCCTTCGATCAATAAAACAGGAGTTGAGAAAGACTGTGTGCCCCTTATCCTCTAACTCCAGCTCAGAGCCAGCAGATGGCTTCTCCCAAGGCTTCATTGCCCCAGCAAGACCCACCTTCTAACCCTTCCTCAAGCTGGTCTTCCAAGAAATGTGATTGGAGGTCATTGAATGATCTTGGACCATTAATGGCCTTTCTGCTTTGCTGCAGTCTTTCTGCTTACCAGTCTCTTGTGGCGGTGAGGGGAGGAAATAATGTATGACAGCAAGGAAATAATGTATGATAGTGTTCTACTATCCAGTATAAAAAAACTGGCAGTGATCTACCACCCTCTGAAGTAATTGAAGTTCAATCAATCAATCAATCTTTATTTCACAGATACAGTAGTTATGTTTGGGTAGCTTCATGACAGATCCAAATAGTTATTAGATGGACAAGTGACTAAACAAGTGAGAAAAGTCAAACTATGTATATTTGTATTAGTTTACACAGTTGTGAGGAGCCAGTCAGAGTGCACCAGGCTCTCTCTCTCTCTCTCTCTCTCTCTCTCTCTCTCTCTCTCTCTCTCACACACACACACACACACACACAGCATCCCCATTCCCTCTCTCCACCTCAGTCTTTCCCCTAAAAAGGTAAAGGGACCCCTGACCATTAGGTCCAGTCGTGGCCAACTCTGGGGTTGCAGCATTCATCTCGCTTTATTGGCCAAGGGAGCCGGCGTACAGCTTCCGGGTCATGTGGCCAGCATGACTAAGCCGCTTCTGGCAAACCAGAGCAGCGCATGGAAACGCCGTTTACCTTCCTGCTGGAGTGGTACCTATTTATCTACTTGCACTTTGATGTGCTTTCGAACTGCTAGGTTGGCAGGAGCTCACCCCGTCGTGGGGATTCGAACCACCGACCTTCTGATCAGCAAGTCCTAGGCTCTGTGGTTTAACCCACAGCGCCACCCGCGTCCCAGTCTTTCCCCTACTGTTGCTTTAAATCACAGTTGACTTCGTGCAGCCTGCGACCGACAAAAATCAGTCCGTGATCTATGAGTTGATTGTGATTGACGTGTTGGACACGCCTGATGTATGACATCTTGAGCTTCTTGAAGGAAGAGTGGGTGCAATTATGGCTGATAAAAAAACTCCTTGCCAGATAAAGACATTGCTAGGCAAGATCTGGAAGAAGCCATGAGCCCCACATCTCCTCTTCCTTGTTTGATCACTGCACTTATAAGACAAAATCTTGACACCGGCATCCTTGCTTCCACACCTCTGCCCTTCCAACAGCAAGTTCCTAGACCCTGAATGCAATTTGTTCATATGGCCAAAATGACCTTTCGTTTCTCTCACAGAAACTCCGCAGTTTATCAACGTTTCTTCGCTCGCATCTTTGATTCCATTGTACCAGAACCTTTCCTCTCTCTTGCCTCCTTTATACAATGTTTTCTCTTTCTTTTCTTTTGCATAGATTTGAAGAGCTCGTGGCAAAATCTTCTGGGCTCCTCACACTCCAGTCACAGGAAAAGATCTAAATCTGTTGCATGAAGACTGCGGTTTGGTTGCTTGTCAAGATGATCGCCTGCTGGAAAACCTGTGTCTTGGCAGCCATCTTTCTTCCTTTGGTAAGTAACCCTAGGAGTGTTGCCATCACATCAAGCTACCCTCCTACAACCTGCATTCTTTTAGGGTAGATACCCTGGTTGCCTATGCAACTCTCCATTCCCACATCCCAGAGGTTGTTCAAGTGTGGAAAGGTGAAAAGAAAAGGCCAGTTCCTGAATGCACATTCATGGTATTTTCAGCTGTGAGAGAGACATTTAACCTTTCAATTTCTGGGAGTGAGGAAGCTGTGCTTAGGTGAAGGGAGCCTCATATGAATCTAACCAGACTCATGGGTGTCCACATGAATTTTTCCAGGGTGGGGGTCAAGTTTAAAGACTGAAAGGCAGGGGTGCAGACCAGCGTGTCACCAAAAAATGGAATAACGCCTGCACATTTTCTTTCATATATCAGGTTTTACAAATTCTAAAAGCCTTTTTGTAAAAGGAACGTGGAGATTGTGTTTCATGGCAGGGCTGAGGAGGGCAACTGTAAAAAAAGGTAAAAGGTAAAGGACCTCTGGATGGTCAAGTCCAGTCAAAGGGGACTATGGGGTTGCAGCACTCATCTCACTTTCAGGCCAAGGGAGCTGGTGTTTGTCCACAGACAGCTTTCTGGGTCATGTGACCAGCAGGACTAAACAGCTTCTGGTGCAACGGGACACCGTGACAGAAACCAGAGCGCATAGAAACACTGTTTACCTTCTCGCTGCAGTGGTACCTATTTATCTACTTGCACTGGCGTGTTTTCGAACTGCTAGGTTGGCAGGAGCTGGGACCGAGCAATGGAAGCTCACTCCATTGCGGGGATTTGAACCACCAACCTTCTGATAAGCAAGCCCAAGAGGCTCAGTGGTTTAGACCACAGTGCCACCCATGTCCCTACTGTATCTCTTCCTCGCTGCAGATGTTTATGCCCAGATCCCTCCATTGTTTGACCCCATGGTGAAGAGATTTGAGTGGAGAGTCTCTTGACATGTAGAATTGTGTCCTGAACTCATTGACCAAATTGTCTTCCGGTATAGAGATATTCAAGTGAGATATTGTCCATGGGGGCGGGGGGTGGGATGGGGATCAGGGGATTCCCTTGGCTTGGCCAAAAAACAACCAAACAAAAATCAGATAAACAGTGAGTTAAATCTTTGATTTTTGGGGCACTGTTGCTGCAAAGTCTTAGTGGTAGTAGGTTATCTTCATTTCTTTGAGGGGCTGCTGACACCAGGTCCTTCAAGCGGATTATATGGACTGCAAACCTATCTTTTGAAGGAGGCAATAATTGTAACTTCACATTGTAAAGAGTGTCCGAGTCGGTGAGAAATGATATGAATCTTTGGAGAGAGAGAGAGAGAGAGAGAGAGAGAGAGAGAGAGAGAGAGATAATGTTTTCCCATTAACACTACTTTGCCTTTGTTCTTTTGGAGCCAATATGTTCATTACAAGAGGAATGCTGGGTCATTAATTTTCTCTAATGTTGTTCATGGCGGCCTCCAATGGTGGCATTTGCGAAGCTTCTGGCTTTCTTTGGGTGCCAAGACAGTTATTTGCCCACAATTCCAAGAGACCTATTGGGCTTGCACAGTTTTGGAAGCCCCGTGACACCTGCTGTGTTGTCATTCTCGGTTGTCCTGCCCTGTGTATTTACAGACTCAGATTAATTCTTATCCATATATAAATGAGAGCTGCAACCAAGGCCCCAAATGAGCTATTCATCTAAAGCAGTAGCATACTAGTACTTTAAATACTCGTGGCTCAACCCGCCCCCCAAGAATCCTGGGAACTGAAGAATAAGGGACATTATATAGCTCGCTGAGCATCGCCTCATCCCCTTCTCACACGACTTATTCAGTCTACTGTTTAACATAAAAAGGTAATGGACCCCTGACAGTTAACTCCAGTCTTGAATGACTCTGGGGTTGCGACGCTCATCTCGCTTTACTGCTCGAGGGAGCCGACGTTACTCTGCAGACAGTTTTTCCGGGTCATGTGGCCAGCATTGCGACTCTGAGTATATTTCAATAACTAAGCCACTTCTGGCGAACCAGAGCAGTGCACGGAAACGCTGTTTACCTTCCCGCCGGAGTGGTAGCTATTTATCTACTTGCACTTTGATGTGCTTTCGAACTGCTAGGTTGGCAGGAGCTGGGACCGAACAATGGGAGCTCACCCCGTCACGGGGATTCGAACTGTCGACCTTCCGATCGCAAGCCCTAGGCTCTGTGGTTTAGACCACAGCGCCACCTATGTCCCTGTTTTACACACCTTTCTTTAAAAGATGATTGGGTGGATTCAAGGAGGATTGGTCCTTGTCATGATGACTACATTCTCCCTCCACTGTCAGAGTCAGTTTGCCCCTGAATATCATTTGCTGGGGATCTCATGGAATCTCAGTGGCTTCTCATGGAAGCTTCATCTAATGGAATAATAGATTTGGAAGGAACCTTGGGGATCATCTAGCACAAGCCCTTGCAATGCAGCTGTTCCATATGGAGCTCGAACCTGAAACCTTGGTATTTTCAGCATCATGCTCTAACCAACCATCATAACGTGCGGCCTAGGACCTTCATACCTATGGGACCGCCTCTCCTGGTATGCCCCACGGAGGACCTTAAGGCCCACAAATAACAACACTTTGGAGGTCCCGAGCCTCAAGGAGGTTAGAATGGTTTCAACTAGGGCCAGGGCCTTTTCAGCATTGGCCCCGACGTGGTGGAAAGCTCTGTCACAAGAGACTAGGGCCCTGCGGGACTTGACATCTTTCCTCAGGGCCTGCAAGACAGAGCTGTTCCGCCTGGCCTTTGGTTTGGACTCGGTCTGACCCTTATGTTTCCCTCCCCCTATGGTCTTGATTTGTCAGCTACAGTGGTACCTCGGGTTACATACGCTTCAGGTTACAGACTCCACTAACCCAGAAATAGTGCTTCAGGTTAAGAACTTTGCTTCAGGATGAGAACAGAAATCGTGCTCCAGCGGCGCAGCAGCAGCAGGAGGCCCCATTAGCTAAAGTGGTGCTTCAGGTTATGAACAGTTTCAGGTTAAGAACGGACCTCCGGAATGAATTAAGTACTTAACCCGAGGTACCACTGTACTTTAAAATGAGGCTGCATTTTAAATTGCATTTTAACCTGTATTTTAAATTGGTTCCCCCCCCTTTCCCCCCCTCTCTTTTTCACCTATTATGTTTTTACTGTGATTTTATTGGTGTTAGCCACCCTGAGCCTGGCTCTGGCCGGGGAGGGCGGGTATAAATAAAAATTATTATTATTATTATTATTATTATTATTATTATTATGTTGCACTCAGTCCTGGTTTGTGGGCTTCCCATGGAAATCTGGCTGGCCACCATGAGAACAGGATACTGGACTGTGTGGGCCTTTGGTCTGATCTAGCAGCCGAGCACTTACCGTATTTTTTGCTCTATAAGACTTACATTTTCCCTCCTAAAAAGTAAGGGGAAATGTGTGTGCGTCTTACGGAGTGAATGCAGGCTGCGCAGCTATCCCAGAAGCCAGAACAGCAAGAGGGATTGCTGCTTTCACTGCGCAGCGATCCCTCTTGCTGTTCTGGCTTCTGAGATTCAGAATAATTTTTTTCTTGTTTTCCTCCTAGGTGCGTCTTGTGGTCTGGTGCGTCTTATATAGCGAAAAATACGGTAGATTATGGCTGCTGTCAAAGTGTTTTTGCTAGGGAAACCAAGCAAAGCCGCCACTGAGGAAACGCAGGGGTAAAACCTACAGCGCACATGTCCCCTTTAAGCTGGCTACAAAAGATGCGCGGGAAACAATTTGATTTGTGAGTCACAACGTTGCCTTGAGGGCTTTGAGCTGAATTCTAAAGCCAACTGCAATGCAGGTGTTTGAATTGCCAGTAATGATTCAATCAGGTGGATTTTTGGCGCTAAGGACTGGCACTTCCTCCAGATGCCTTTGTAACGCTTCAAGGTTGGAGTGCGCAGATAATAAATGGTTCCTGCCTTAGGCTGCGATTAGTATGATAAGGCTGGTTTTTAAGGGAAGGCGCGAGCGGCACTCTGCTGTGCTAATGACAGGGTGTGAAGGAACACTGTGAATGGCAGAGAGGTAAATACAAGCCCGGGAGAATATTGGGAAGAGGAGGGAGGATTGCTCAGTGGTGGAGCTCAGTCGTTGCATCTGCAAGGTCCTCGGTTCAATCCCAGACATCTCCAGTTACGAAGGATCTCAAGAATAGCAGGGCTGTCCATCGGAGACCTTGGAGATTTAGGCAGCACTGCATTCCATCTTCCTGACATTTCCTTCTCTGATAACTGTAGTGGTTCTAGGGGTTGCTTGTGCGTAAGCCGGTGCAAACACCTGGCTGGGTTGCCTAAGTGAACCTTTTCTGTCCGGACAGCCACTCACCCGTGACTGTCTCAATCGCTGGCAGAATCCGTCAGTGGGCGTTTCTTAAACTTCTTCCAGCAAAGAAGCTCTTTGACGCCTAGTCTCCTCCTACTCTCTCTGTGCAAAAGCCTTCTGCGCAAGGAGGGCGTAGGCAGCGAAGGACCCCTACTCTCCCCGCTGGTCCCCGGCAAGGAGTCATGGGACCGCCTCGCCGCTTCCCCCATCTGCCCCCTTCTCCACTGGTGCTACGCTGATTCTCTTCCCCAGAAGATGGGCTGCTTCTCCCAATCCCTGGACGCTCTCTGGAATCCCTCTGGATCTTGCTCTCTCCCTCCGGCACTGATGGCAGTTCCCTGACAATAACTTTCACGTTTTATGTGACCTTTCACACAATATAAAAGACACTTCTGAAAATCTAGCGGAAACTAGCAGGAGTTTGGTGCTCATTTCCATGTCAATTGCTTCCCAGTTGACCCAGAAATTGAGGACATTTTGTGCTGTATTTCCACCTGCCCAAGTTTCCATAGATCGTACCATCGCCCCTCCCTTCCCAAATGCAAAGGAGGTAAAGGTAAAGGGACCCCTGAACGTTAGGTCCAGTCGCAGACGACTCTGGGGTTGCGGCGCTCATCTTGCTTTACTGGCCGAGGGAGCTGGCGTGCAGCTTCCGCGTCATGTGGCCAGCATGACTAAGCCGCTTCTGGTGAACCAGAGCAGCGCACGGAAATGCCGTTTACCTTCCCCTCTGGAGTGGTACCTATTTATCTACTTGCACTTTGACGTGCTTTTGAACTGCTAGGTTGGCAGGAGCAGGGACCGAGCAACGGGAGCTCACCCCATCGCGGGGATTCGAACTGCCGACCTTCTGATTGGCAAGCCTTAGGCTCTGTGGTTTAACCCACAGCGCCACCCGTGTCCCCAAATCACACACGCACACACCAGACAAAATCAACGGACCCTGCAAACAGAAGGGAGAGGCAGGTAATACAACAGTTTCTGCGTCCCATTGACTTGGTCAGTCTTCTTCACACAAGAAGCAAATAGCATTTGGGGAGAGTTGTTGATATCGGCTTCCCCATCTTCGTCAGGTTTTTGAAAAAGCTCAGCTCAGTGAGGGGCGGGGGGTGCGGGGAAGTAGAAAAAGGAAATGCTGGAAAGAAATTGCAAGGAAATAGACTTGCCTCAAGCCACTTCAGATTCGGCTATTAATAACCAGGACGAGGAAGGAGACTATTCAAGGCTTTAATAAGCGTGTTGCTGAATTTCTGCTGCTGAATCAGCAGCTTGCTTAACTGTGTTGTCAGCTTACTTAGGCCCTGGCAGGGAAGTCTACAGGGTGCATTAAAAGCTGGAGGGGAGCTGATGATATACAAATAGGAATATTGATAAAAATTGGACAGGCATCCCTTTTCTGCTGCACTCCTTGAACATACCTTCTCTCATGGACAGATCACACTGCTCTACCATTTCTGTTTTGGACAGTCTCGTGGGTCTACGACAGGGGTCAGCAAACTTTTTCAGCAGGGGGCTGGTCCACTGTCCCTCAGACCTTGTGGGGGGCCTGACTATATTTTGGGGAAAAAAATACAAATGAACAAATTCCTATGCCCCACAAATAACGCAGAGATGCATTTTAAATAAAAGCACACATTCTACTCATGTAAAAATACGATAATTCCCTCACCGTCCGCGGGCCAGATTTAGAAGGCGATTGGGCCGGATCTGGCCCCTGGGCCTTAGTTTGCCTACCCATGCTCTACAAGATTTTGGAGAGGGCACTCCATGTATTCCTGTGTCTGTGTCACTGTCTGAGCTGACAAGCTGCATTCTTTCACTCTGGCTCTCTCTTTTGTTTCCCCTGTGTCCAGAGATCAGGTTATGGCTGCTCCCTGCTGTTTCTCCCTCCCCTCTACATTTCACTCTTATCTGCTCTCTCTCTGTGCCTGTGTTCTCATTCCCTGTCAGTGAAGGAACAGAGCTGACAACTTGTAAGCTTTTGCAGATACCAATACATACAAAGCATCTCCGTTGCTCCAAATAAACTCCAGCAATTCAAGACGTAACACTGGACAAGTAACACTGACTAACAGACAGGCTGACTTCAGACTCACAGAATGATACTACCGAGTTGACTCCATTAACCACAAATATAGTTGGGGCACTGGGCCCTTACCATAGCAACTGACCTGGCTGAACAGTAAAAAAATAAGGAGAGCCTAGTGGATCAGGACAAAGGGGGTCCAGTATCCTGTTCCCACATGCCCATGGGAAACCAGCAAGAAGCATTTGAGCACAGGAACAACTTTCCTCTCTTGTGGTTTCCAGAAACTGATATTCAGAAGCAGCTGCTTCCAGCTGGGGAGGCAGGCCATAGCCATCCTGGCTAGTAGCCATTGATAGCCTCATCCTACAGTGGCTGTTAGAATTCCTGCTCCATGATTGCAGTCATGGGATTGTCTATCACATAACGGTGTATGTTTTGACTCCACAGAGTGGGAAGTGACGGAGACAGGATGTTTGTGTTCCGTGAAGTGGGACTATTGTCCTTTGTTCTTTTCCCCTTTGCTGTCTGATGCTAGAGAGAGAGGGAGCCATATTGCAGTGCTCCGTGTGTGTTTCTATGTAAATAAAGTAGATTAGCCAAAATGCTGAGTTGCTGAGGTCTGTTACACAAGTTGCGCAAACTCTGTGGATCCCTAAGTGTGCCGGTGTCTGTTGGCATTGGTCTCTGTGATGTTCGGGCTGAAGAAAGCTTTTGAAGCTCCCGAACGAACGACCAGGAGGGAGAGAACCTGCCAGTCGGGCATGTGTCTATGCCAGGGTCTTACTCAAGTGTAGGACGAGCTCCTGACAGTGACTGGTATAGGTGCCATTTTTCCAGTTTGTTGTCCTATCTCTTCCACTTCCGCTTCCTCTTCCTTTTCTCCTTTATCTCTCTTATTTTTCTCTGTTAGATATGGCAGACATTTTGTGCTATTCCATGCCCAATGCAGCCACAGCCAGCCACCCTGGTAGACATTTTGCGACTGGTGCCCACAGCACTTTTCTTAAAACTCAAAACTCTGGCCCCCAAAAGTTGGTGCTCCCATTACCTATCAAGTGTTGGGCTGAGCTCCTGACATCTTAGTGTACATTCACGAGATATGCACTTGATTTAAAGGCCATTGGTTTAAACTCAAGAAAATTAAACCACTGGCAACTATCCTAAATGTCTGGCTTTTGCGTGCAGAAATTGGCTTGGAGACTTTAAAGAATGGACATTCCCCCCCCCCCCCCCATTATTCTTTGCCATTCAACTGGCAAATTTACTCGAGTCTGAGGGACAATTTTTAGCCAAGGTCACCCTTGTCTCAGTGGTAAATTTAAACCTCTCCAGCCTTCTATCAGTGATGGCTCTCTGTCTCCTTTCCCCTTTTTAATCAACTCACCTGACTCCTTATTTGGAAGAGCAGATGTCTCTCAGTCCTTCGGGCATCTCAGTGCCTGGGCTTTTTTGCCATCTGTTGAAAACTATAACCAACTCTTTTGCTTGTAGGGCATAACTTTCTCCTGCCCTTGGAAAGGCACGGAACGTAGGCAGTTGCCGTATGCCAACTCAGTAGAGGCACAAGCTGGTGTAGCTATAACTTAATATTGTCTATGAGACACGGGTGGCACTGTGGGTTAAACCACAGAGCCTAGGACTGTTGTGGTCTAAACTACTGAGCCTCTTGGGCTTGACGATCGGAAAGTTGGTGTCTCGAATCCCCGTGACAGGGTGAGCTCCCGTTGCTCAGTCCCTGCTCCTGCCAACCTAGCATTTCGAAAGCACATGAAAGTGCAAGTAGATAAATAGGTACTGCTCCAGTGGGAAGGTAAACAGCGTTTCCGTGCACTGCTCTGGTTCACTAGAAGCGGCTTCGTCATGCTGGCCACATGACCCGGAAGCTGTACGCCAGCTTCCTCGGCCAATAAAGGGAGATGAGCGCCGCAACCCCAGAGTCGGCCACAACTGGACCTAATGATCAGGGGTCCCTTTACCTTTACTAATATCATCTACACTAAGTGGCAGTGGTTTCAGTCAGAGGGCACCCTGGAGATTCTGAGACTTGAACCTGGGACTTTTGCATGCAACAGAAATTGTCAGTGTGTAAGCCTGGGGGTCACCAACTCTTTTCGGACAGTGGGCGCTTTGGGACGTCGAGAAACCATTGTAGGTACTAGTCAGAAAATGGCTGCCTTGGGGGGGAGGCATTACACAAAAGGGCTGCTTTGCGTTGTGGCATAACACAGAAGAGCTGTAGGAAAAAGTGTGGAAGAGTAGAAAAAGAGTCGTCTCTGTTTAGAATGGATGGGAGAGTAGGTGTCTGATCCTGGCATCCATTGAAACTTAGGTCTGTCTAAGGAGCTTAGTTCAATGTAGTAGTAGTAGTGGTACCTCGGGTTACAGACACTTCAGGTTACAGACACTTCAGGTTACAGACTCAAGCTAGCCCAGAAATAGTACCTTGGGTTAAGAACTTTGCTTCAGGATGAGAACAGAAATCCATCGGCAGTGGCATTGCGGCAGTGGGAGGCCCCATTAGCTAAAGTGGTACCTCATGTTAAGAACAGTTTCAGGTTATGAACGGACCTCCAAAACAAATTAAGTTCTTAACCCGAGGTACCACTGTAATAATATTTATATCCTGCCCATCTGGCTGGGTTTCCCTAGCCACTCTGGGTGGCTTCCAGCAGATTATTAAAATACAATGATTAATCAAATATTAAAGAAGAAGAAGAGCTTGGATTTGATATCCTGCTTTATCACTACCCTAAAGAGTCTCAAAGCAGCTAACAATCTCCTTTCCCTTCCTCCCCCACAACAAACACTCTGTGAGGTGAGTGGGGCTGAGAGACTTCAAAGAAGTGTGACTAGCCCAAGGTCACCCAGCAGCTGCATGTGGAGGAGCGGAGACGCGAACCCGGTTCACCAGATTACGAGTCCACCACTCTTAACCACTACACCACACTGGCTTCCCTAAACAGGGCTACCTTCAGAGGTCTTCTAAAAGTCTGATAGTTGTTTATTTCTTTGACATCTGATGGGAGGGCGTTCCACAGGTCGGACGCCACCACCGAGAAGGCCCTCTGCCTGGTTCCCTGAAACAGCACTTCTCGCAGTGAGGGAACCACCAGAAGGCCCTCGGAGCTGGACCTCAGTGTCTGGGATGAACAATGGAGATGCTCCTTCAATGTAGGTGATGCTGAATTATTGTAGACAGAAACTGAGCAGGAAATAGATACATTCTGTTATGGATCGTGGATGTTTAGTGAGTACTGAGATCCTCTTCAGGTGCCATAGGAGTTGGGAACCTTAGTATCTGTGGGTGCCCTGTCAGAGACCCCTGGAAGGAGCAGATAGAGACATAGATTAAGAATCCATCAGGAATGGACCTCTCATTCCCATGCTTCTGCCCCCCCAAGTGGCAATTTGGTCCAAAATTGCAACCATGTAGTATGAGTGTACAGTGGTACCTCGGGTTACAGATGCTTCAGGTTACAGACGCTTCAGGTTACAGACTCTGCTAACCCAGAAATATTACCTTGGGTTAAGAACTTTGCTTCAGGATGAGAACAGAAATCGTGCTCTAGCGGCATTGCAGCAGTGGGAGGCCTCATTAGCTAGTGTGGTGCTTCAGGTTAAGAACAGTTTCAGGTTAAGAACGGACCTCCAGAACGAATTAAGTTCTTAACCCGAGGTACCACTGTACCTGTCTGACTGAGAGCATCTCGATGAGAGAGAGAGCATTCCCTGGATTCAATTGTCCACCTTCAACCAAAGTGGCACACTTCAGCAGGAGACATGCCACTGAAGACATAGGATTATTTTTCAGACAAGAGAATCTGAGGAAAGGCTCGTTGGACAACTTTGGGCAGTGATGTCATATCCCCATGGGGCACACTGCCTAGCAGGGCACAGATTCCATAGCAATATGGATGCGACGAGCAAGAGGGCGTCTCGCTTGGGCTGGTGATGTCACCTGCTGACGTCATGATGCCAGCATTCACAGATGTGTGATTCACAAGTGTGGGAGGATTTGCTGCGAGTCGTGATTCCCCTTCTCTGAAATAACTGCATTTGGCCCCAGATTGCTTGCCTTCTATGAGTGCATAATGCCTTTAAACACGTTAGTCTTGACGTAGCCATAAAGTGATTGTTTTGGATAAATAAGTGCCTTCAGTTGCTCTGGGGAGGGGAATGTGGTGAATAGAGCACATTTATTGCCCGCGCTTATCCTTCAGTTCTTCGCATTCCCATCTAAAGGCTTTGCAGAGACCCTGGAGATCAATTAGCAATAACAAGCTAGATGGATCAGCTTTGATCAGGACACTCCCTGCATATAACATTCCTTTAAGGCACAAGAGTGAAATGTTGCTATGCATCGTATGGAGACTGGCAGCAGATCAGAGTGACTGGGGGAACCTAGGGAGATGAGTAGGGTACAAATAAGGTAAAAAGTTAAAGGACCCCTGGACGGTTAAGTCCAGTCAAAGGAGACTATGGGGTTGCGGAGTTCATCTCGCTTTCAGGCCGAGGGAGCCGGCGTTTGACCACAGACAGCTTTCCAGGTCATGTCGCCAGCATGACTTAACCGCTTCTGGCACAACAGGACACCGTAATGAGTGCCAGAGTGCACGGAAATGCCGCTTACCTTCCCGCCACAGTGGTACCTATTTATCTACTTGCACTAGTGTGCTTTCGAACTGCTAGGTTGGCAGGAGCAGGGACAGAGCAATAGGAGCTCAATCTGTTGCGGGAATTTGAACAGTCGACCTTCCGATCGGCAAGCCCAAGAGGCTTGGTGGTTTAGACCACAGTGCCACCTGCATCCCTTTTATACAGGTTCAGTCCCTGGCATCTTCAGGTAAAAAAGGTAAAGGGACCCCTGACCATTAGGTCCAGTCACGGCCGACTCTGGGGTTGTGGCGCGCATCTCGCTTTATTGGCCGAGGGAGCTTCTGGGTCATGTAGCCAGCATGACTAAACCGCTTCTGGTGAACCAGAGCAGCGCACGGAAACACTGTTTACTTTCCCACTGGAGTGGTACCTATTTATCTATTTGTACTTTGACGTGCTAGGTTGGCAGGAGCTGGGACAGAGCAATGGGAGATCACCCTGTTGCGGGGATTTGAACCACTGCCCTTCTGATTGGCAACTCCTAGGTTCTGTGGTTTAACCCACAGCGCCACCAGCCTCCCTTGGCATCTTCAGGTAGAGTTAGACATATCCAAAACACTAGAGAGGTGCTGTCAACCAGGGCAGACAACGCTGATCTGCTCTGTCTCAGCATAACACATCTTCCTGTGTTCCATTTCTCTTACAAAACCAGAGCAGCAGAATCAGAAACTGCCCAAAAAAGGCTGGATCCCTGCTAAAGAATAAAATCAAAATTGAAGTGCGGAGTCATTTGGTAGTAAATGGCAGCTTTTTATAGAGGCTGCCTCTCTCTCCCATTTAAGAATCAACTTCAGTTTTTGCATACAGCCTCCGCTACGCGACGAGCTGATTTTGTTGAAACGGCTTTGTGAGATCGCATTTTTCATGTGTGTGTGTGGCTCTGAGCTTTCGAAGGCAGCTGTCCCAAGCTCATTCATCTCCTGGGCACCCATGCTCGCTTGTATCAGTGTATGCAATGTCTGTTATGTCACAGAGACGTGTGAGATCCTAAGAGATTTCACTGGTATTGTTGACCCACGCTTGGCTCCTCTTCTCTTGAAGTCCCAGATTCTGTCTTAATCTCACTTTATTTGGCAAGTCTTCTTCCTTGGCTGGGGCAACCCAGTCAGATGGGCTGGGTATAATTTATTACTATTATTGTTAGGAATAGGACATCCCTGTTTGCATCAGAGAAATGTTGAAGAGGATGTGTGTGTGCACTTTTTCCCTTCCCAGCTCTCTGTGAATAGGGCAGGCTGATTCAGGGGGAGAGAAGTGCCCTGGTGAGATAACAGAAGTACAGATGTGCCCACAGGCCTTAAAAATACAGTGGTACCTCTGGTTGCGAACGGGATCTGTTCCAGAGGCCCGTTCGCAACATGAAAAGAACGCAACCCGCAGTGGCACATGCGCACCTGCGGGTTGCAATTCACCGCTTCTCCGCATGCGTGTGACGTCATTTTGCGCTACTGCGCATGCGCGAGCGGCGAAACCTGGAAGTAACCCTTTCTGGTACTTCCAGGTTGCCATGGGATGTAACCTGAAAGAACGTAACATGAAGCGGACATAACATGAGGTATGACTGTAGTTGGTGATCATTGAAATACCTTAAGTCTTATCCATCCGATAAAATGAATTGGTAGTGATCAAACTGATTGTTTCACTTCAAAATGTTGGTGCTCCTCTGCATAAAACATTCACTGCATGTAGGATGATGATGATGATGATGATGATTTATTCATACCCCACCAATCTGGCTGGTGTTCCCCAGCAACTCTGGGCGGCTTCCAACAAAATATTAAAATACTGTAACATATCAAACATTAAACACTTCCCTAAACAGGGCTGCCTTCAGATGTCTTCTAAAAGTCAGATAGTTGTTTATTTCCTTGACTTCTGATGGGAGGACGTTCCACAGGGCAGGCGCCACTACCGAGAAGGCCCTCTGCCTGGTTCCCTGTAACCTCACTTCTCGCAGGTAAGGAACCGCCAGAAAGCCCTCGGCGCTAGATCTCAGTGTGTGGGCCAAATGATGGGGGTGGAGACGCTCCATCAGGTATACTGGGCTGAGGCCGAATCGATCTCCCATGTGTATTGGTTTCCTGTTTTCAATTACCGTATTTACTTGAAACTAATGCACACGTCAAATTTTCAGAACCTTGAAACCAAGAAAAGTATTTGCTGGCAAATGTAAGTGTGCCGTTGAATCTAATGCGCGCCTTAATTTTCACAACGTGATTTGGCCAAAAAAGGGTGAGCATTAGATTTGAGTAAATACGGTATTATTTTTTGTGGCACAGAGGAGAGGAAGCATTCAGAACTGGTCTCTACCTCCCACCCACAACTCAATGTGGTACGGTCTTCTTTACTCCCTCAGGATTTTATCACCCTGTTTTGCTCCAAGGGTTGGGCAGTAGGGGTGCTATTCAAGAGCCCTTCCAGGAGCGTGGGAATAGTCTCCCTTTAGTGGATCTGATCCAGAGAATTATGGGAATTGGCTTCAGAGGCTAAAAGCATTACTGCACATTCATTCCTAGTTGGCATGCAAAGGACGCCCTCGTTCCCGATGCTGTCTGCCATACATTGTCCGGCACTGTGGCAGCAACTGCCAAGGTTAAATATAGAGACACAGGACTTTGGCTGGGAGTCACTGAAGCTTTGAGCACATCAGCACCTGCAAGGAACCACAGTCAGCAACCCAGAATGGTTGACTCCGTTAGCCCAGTAAAGGTAAAGGGACCCCTGACCATTAGGTCCAGTCGTGGCCGACTCTGGGGTTGCAGCGCTCATCTCGCTTTATTGGCTGAGGGAGCTGGCATACAGCTTCCGGGTCATGTGGCCAGCATGACTAAGCCACTTCTGGCAAACCAGAGCCGCGCACGGAAACGCCGTTTACCTTCCCGCCGGAGTGGTACCTATTTATCTACTTGCAATTTGACATGCTTTCGAACTGCTAGGTTGGCAGGAGCAGGGACCGAGCAACAGGAGCTCACCCTGTAGCGGGGATTCAAACCGCCGACCTTCTGATCGGCAAGTCCTAGGCTTTGTGGTTTAACCCACAGTGCCACCCGCGTCCCTAGCCGTTAGCCTAGTAGTGGATTGGGAAAAACATTTTCAAACAAAACTCGATGGTCAGTGGACATCCAACATCCACATGGAACTCCTAAACTATGCACTAGCAATGGCAAGAACTATGGTTTGGGAATCTTTCATGATAGCCTGGGTTTGCACAGACACTCCTTCTTCCTCCCACTGAACGTTCTGATTTCTGCCCTGACTTCCAAGATCATAGCAAACCATCGTTTACCATTACACCATAGCTGAGCAAGCTATGTTTTGCACAATCTATGGGTTCCAGCTCTGGTTTTGTATGTCAGCTCTGGTTTGTTCTGCAAACCATTGTTTCCCAAATTTGAATGCAGTGGCAATTTATAACATGCAAACGCATGTAGAGTCATACAATAGTCTATACAGCTATTTGAATTTTGTCTTTCTCAACATATTGGATCACTCTAGAACCCAGTGTGTTTGCTCCCATAGATTAGTGTGTGAGACACATTTCTCTGTGTGTGTTTTTTTGGTACTGAGTTTAATTCACTTGGGTTGGAATTTCCATCCCATTCTGTTTTCATAGGTTCAAATTCCAGTCCTTTCTTCAAAGGTTTGCTTTCATCTGATCCCAAGCCTTAGGAACACATGTATTGAGAGAGTTCATTGAGAAGGACCCTAGTGTTCAGTCTACAATTTGATTCTGGGCTGTATTCTTAGAATAATTACTCTGGATGAAGAGATTTTTTTCAGCTTTGCCATTTCCCTCTTTGACAGAAAACACCAGCACTGCAGTATCTTGGCTTCCATTTTAATTTTGCTTTTCTTTCTTTTAATGGCAAGAATAAGAAGTTCGTTGTTTTTTGTTTTTGTTTTTGGAGATCCTGATCACCGACTCTCTCCAAACCCACTTTCAGACTGCCCAGTCATTCTGCTAATTTTGATCAAAATCTTCTCACTTTCAAAAAGGCCTCTGGGGACACAATTAGGAAGAGCTCTTCATAGGACGGACTGTCGGTGCCAGGATGGAGTGCTTTTAAAAGCCGAGGGCAGGATAGTTTTAATTTAATTACCGATCCAATTAAAGCTTTCTCCTTGGGTGGGTTTCAGCAGAGTTCCTTGTTCAGCTCCGAGCCAGACGGTTATCAGGAAATGTTTCGACAGAGATTTCTCTTTGGAGTCCCACAGACTGAAGTGGTTGAGGGGGCATATATATGGTGTAAGGTAATCTCACAGAGCCTAGGACTTGCCAATCAGAAGGTTGGCGGTTTGAATCCCCGCAACGGGTGAGCTTCCGTTGCTCGGTCCCTGCTCCTGCCAACCTAGCAGTTCGAAAGCACAATGTGCAAGTAGATAAATAGGTACCGCTCCGGTGGGAAGGTAAACAGCGTTTCCGTGCGCTGCTCTGGTTCACCAGAAGCAGCTTAGTCATGCTGGCCACATGACCCGGAAGCTGTCTGCGGACAAACGCCGGCTCCCTCGGCCAATAAAGCTAGATGAGCACCACAACCCCAGAGTCGGTCACAACTGGACCTAATGGTCAGGGGTCCCTTTTAATCTCACAGTTATGGGACTCCATAATTTCCCCTTTCTTTGGAAGAATCAGCCGAGCAAAGAAAAACCCTTTAAAAGGAAAGGAAGGAAGAAAGAGCCCTGATTAATTTAGAAAGACCACCACAGGTGTGTTTTGATTTGGTGGCATCCTCGTCGAATCCTTGAGGGCTGTGCGATTCGTTTCCTCCAAGGCCTTTGAAGTGTTATCTCTGCTCTGCCTCTCTCAAAAGGCATCTGAGATGGTTACAGTCCCAGAGCAAAGGTATTTCAAAACAAGTACCCTGTCGGATGCCGAGAGATGTTACATTTGTGCATTTCTTTTGAGATGTTTGATTGAATGGTTTCCCAAAAATGCTATAAAAGGAAGCCGGCTACAAACAAACAAACAAATGAAAATCTCTAAGCAACAGCATGGAAAAATCGCAGGCACTTGATAAACTAGGACTACAAAAATAGGCAATGCTTAGGGTTATATGGTAAGGCCTAGGCTTGCCTGTTTATTTATTTATTTATTTATTTAGTCATTGGGACTCAGTGGTACCTCGGGTTAAGAACTTAATTCGTTCCGGAGGTCTGTTCTTTTGTTTGTTTGTTTGTTTTTAAACTTTTTTATTCAAAATTAAAACAAAACATATTATCCAAAAACATATCATCCTTATTTCCCCCCCCATTTTTCCTCCCTCCCCCCACCCTCCCACACAAAACCCACCCACCCCCACCCCCGACTTCCCTCAGTTCCAGTCTTTGATTTCTCTAAAAATGGTGTTTTCTGCATGTTACACAGTTGTATAGATCCTCAAACTATCTAGCTGATTATCATCGATAGAAAAGTTTGTAAATGTTTATTCAAAGCCAGCCAAGGAGTCCAGTTCGCTTTGTTGCGTCTTCAAATACTTTGTAAAGGGTTCCCATTCATCTTTAAAGTCACAGTTATCCTCTGGAGGTCCGTTCTTAACCTGAAACTGTTCTTAACCTGAGGCACCACTTTAGCTAATGGGGCCTCCCGCTGCCACCGCTGCGCGATTTCTGTTCTCATCCTGAAGCAAAGTTCTTAACCCGAGGTACTATTTCTGGGTTAGCAGAGTCTGTAACCTGAAGCATCTGTGACCCGAGGTATCACTGTATTTCCAAAGAAGTGTGCAAAAGATTGGGCTGGAAGAAGAACAGCTAGTTGAAAAAAAAAAATATTATTAATCCACCATAGAATAGTAGAGTTGGAAGAACCTCTAAGGATCATCTAGTCCAACCCTCAGCACTGCAGCAATCACAGCTAATTAATCCCTGGCAGATGGCCACCCAACCTCTGTTTAAAAACTTCAGAGTAGTACCATTGAACTTAATGGATTCAACTTAATTACTCATTAATCTCCATGGGTCTATCCTGATTAAAACTTGGTTGAACGTCACCAATAAATGCGTGATCACGCGTCACTCGAACTCAGACCTGTCATAAGGTCTGTTATGTTGCTTATTTATCTTCACAGCCTCTGCCTGAATCTGCCCTGCCTCCCCAGGTTATTATTGCCTTCTTGATAGAATTTGCCAGGCTGTTTTTCAAGCAAGCCATTGCTCTGTGTGCAACAGAACTCTGAATGTGCTGGCATGCTCAGCCCTCTTTTCCCTTCGATTAATTCATGCTCGGTCGTTGCGCTTCCTCCTATCAGATCCCCGTGTCTCCCACCACCAGTAGCCAAGCGTGCTGCCAGTCAAACCTTTCTCAGCCTCCTTGGGAGATTGGGGGGGGGGGAGTTTGATAGTGGGCATTTGCTCAGCTTCTGTCTTCATTGCACCATCCTGCCTCATCCATCACATTGTGCCGTGTTCTGCACAGATCGCTGGTGTTCTCTCCCGGGGAAATTGAAACCGATTCATCTCAATTGGATGCAGAGAGCTGTAAACAGGATCCTCAAGGCGAAAGGAGCCGGACCGGGAGGCTCAGGCCCGAAGAAATTCACGCTCGCAGCATCGTTTTATATCACACGGCGCTAAGTGGTTGTACTCAGGAACCCCAAGCCGGTATATTGTGCTGGGGAAACAAAAAACAGACCGTGGAGCCGGCTTTCCAATTATTGCAATTACCGTATTTTTCGCTCCGTAAGATGCACCTGACCATAAGACGCACCTAGTTTTTAGAGGGGGAATGCAAGAAAAAAAATATTCCTTAAAGGGAGCGCTGAGCAGAGCCTGTCTGCATCCCAGGCTCTGCTCAGCGCTCCCTTTCACGAGCCATGTGGAGCGTGTGTGCGGCGCTAGCAGGCTTTTCCCCAGGAGGGAGAAGGGCCCAAGAGCCACACACATGTTCCACGCAGCTCGTGAAAGGGAGTGCGGCTCTTGGGGGCTTTTCCGGGAGGTGGGGGAAGGGACTGACTGGCCGCGTCAGTGACGGGTTGCCCTTCTCCCTCCTCGGGGAAAAGTCCGCAAGAGCCACGCGGAGCGTGTGTGCAGCTCTTGGGGGCTTTTCCCGCCTGCCTCCTGCCTGCATTCGCTCCATAAGACACACACACATTTCCCCTTACTTTTTAGGAGGGAAAAAGTGCGTCTTATGGAGTGAAAAATACGGTATGTAAATTTAGAGAATCGCTTTTCCCATGGAACAGCATTCAAAGCTGCATGCAGTATGGGAAAGGGAAACTTGTAAAACACAACCAGGATGAACAAAAGCTCTCGACCGTGAAAGAGCAGGAAGAAGGAGGCAGTGGAGGCAGCAGCATGCAAGGCAGATGTTTCACCCGTGGGATAGCCATCCTCATATAACCAATGTGCTTAGGTTTAATTAATGCATGAAGGCATTAATCCCATAAAGTCCTGCCAGACTTAGCCTAGGTCACTTCCCTTACCTTGGGAGGAAACAAGTAATCAAGCCTACTGTTCGTCTACATGAGAAACTCAAAAGGTGGAGATGTTGCTCCAGCTCAGACCACATGGCTTTCACAAGCCACTCTAGTTCCTGTACCAATAATTTAGGAACTTTCACTACTACTTTGTAAGTAAGCCCAATTTCATTGCCGGTGCAACTTTTTCTGAATGTTGTATCGAATAGCACATGAACCTGACCTTTGGAGAGTTTGTAAGTAAGCCATTTTAAACTTAACAAATGTGTGGTCTTTTCCTATGCTAAGGGAAGAGGGAAGCTTTGGAAGGAACTTGGAAGGGCATGCTTTGCTTGGCTGCAATTTTTTGTGATTTTAAATAGATATATGTGTAGATAAGCAGAACAAAGGAAAAGGAGTCTTCTTACCAGTTAGAAACTTTAATGATCACAGCAAGAGAACAAAGAATCCATTCCAAGGAATGGAGGTGCTCCCAGTTAAGGGTCCCATCCACTTCCCCTCTTGTCACCCACGTCACTTCCGCATCCTGCAACCTGATCTCGTAACCACTGTGCTTTCTGTACTGCCACCTTATCAGCTCTCCTTGACCTTGGGCTGAGCGGATGAATGCTTTCCAGAGACAGTGAATCTGTTAACTCCTTCCCTCCCAGTGCTTCTTCTCCTAGCTGTTCCCCATCCAGTATTTCCCAGCTTCTGCCTTCTGAACTACGTCCTTCTGCAAGCCACTGTTCCAAATCTATACTGCCCTCCGGCTCCTGGGAAGATCCAGGATCTGGAGCAGGAGGAGGGGGAGGGGGAGGCTCCCACTATTCCTACTCAGTGCAGCCCTCCTCAGCATGATCCCTGACACCAACTGAGCTACAACCCACTCCCCTTGGCATAATGTTGTTCTCTAAATACAGGTGTCTTTGCCTCTCCCTCCCCCTAATACTGGAGTTCAGGCTTCCTCCAGGAGAGTGAAAATAGACCATCCGTTGCTTAAGACGAGCCTTTTTCTTCTTCGTTTTTCAGGCTACTCCGATGCATTCAGACTGTTTCATCAGGAAGGAGCAAGAGGCCTGCTTGGAGACCATCCGGAAGCTGAACGCCTTAATGCCACTGAACGAATCGGCTCCAGGTACGTTTTTAGGGCATACCCTAACTCAGCATGCACCCTTGCAGTTTTTCCAGAACTGGGAAAGGAAGGAATCACTGGGAAACACCAGAAGGTAGGTGGGGACGTGCTGTTTAATGCCTCTGTCCTTTATAAATCTCTTCTTGCACTGGCTCCCGACAGAGTATCGGGTCAGGTTTAAGGTGCTGGTTTTGACCTTTAAAGCCCTTTGTGGCTTAGGGCCTTCATATTTACGGGACCGCCTCTCCTGGTATGCCCTGCAGAGGACCTTAAGGTCCATGAATAATCATAGTTTAGAGGTCCCGGGCCCTAAGGAAGTCAGATTATCCTCCACCAGGGCCAGGGCCTTCTCAGTGATGGCTCCAACCTGGTGGAATGCTCTGTCCCATGAGATCAGGGCCCTGCAGGATTTAACTTCCTTCCGCAGGGCCTGTAAGACAGAGCTATTCCACCTGGCTTTCAACTTGAACTTAGCCTGATCTTTTATTCCCCTTCCTTCCCTCCCCCTCCCCTTTTTATGAAGATTACACGCTCTGGGATCCCACAGCTAATTCTCCCCTGGTCTCCTCGCTGGCTCAAATAGGACTAATTTAGCCAGCTAGCCCTGGTGATCATCTAATGTTTATTGGATGTATTTCCCCCTATATTGATTTTTGAATTCTGAATTTATTGTTATTCACATTTTATACTGTATTTTATGCTGTTTTTTGTTGCATCAGTTAAGTGTTTTAAATTTATTGTTAGCCACCCTGAGCCTGGTTTTCTGAAGTGGGAAGGGCAGGGTATAAATAAAAATTTATTTATTTATTTATTCATTCATTCATTCATTCATTCATTCTTCAAGAGTTGGGGGTTGACTTACAAAGTTCAGAGTGAAATGCAGCAGATGTCCTAAATGTACACACTTCCACTTTTCACTATGTTCCACTGAAGGCTTTTGTTGCAACTATGTCCTGTATTTTGGTCTTCTTTGTGCTGGACGTTTGTGGTTCATTTTGACTGGCTTCTCATGGTCTTATTGTCGTACCTATGCTATATTGTATTTTAATTGTAGCCCACCTTGGAAAGGCTCCCCCCCCCCGTGCGCGCTTTAAATATTTCCTTTCTTTTGTTCCATTTATGAATCACTTTCCGCAAAATATCTTGAAGCAATTTCACAAGAAAAACACATGAGCAGTGAAAACAATTTTGCAATTTCATGGGCGCAAACACTTTAAAAAGCAATTAAAAACCTTTTGTTTATATATATATATATATATATATATATATATATATATATATATATGAATTCAAGCACAGTCTCATGTGTAAAAGCAGCTTCATATCCAATACAGACTGAAGGTCCTTATTGGATTGGGACCCTTGTAATCGGTTTCTTGTTGGCAGCTCGAAGAAATAAGGCAGATTAAATGAGACAGCTGGTAGGGGAGGGAAAGGTACTGCTTGCTCGTTTTGTCTTTGGCAGAAAACGAAGCATAAAAAACATTCGAGTCAATGGCAGAGGCAGAGAAGGGAGAAACGCTGTCGGAATGCAAAAGCTACCCTCCCTTGTCATTGCAGGGGAACCTCTCAATAGGACCTTTTCCTACTCCAGGGAAAGAGAAAGGAAGAGAAGCCATTCCCAAGATTCTCGAATTCTCTGCTCAGTGCAAACTCTGCCAATCAAACATTTTTGCATAATAATCTCACAGCGAAGTATTATTCACACATCATACACCAGGGGCAGGGAATGTCTGGACCATGGGCTTAATCTGGCCCACCAAGTCTTGGAAATTGGCCTGCCAATCTTCTTCGTAGGTGCCACACACACCTTTCTGACACCTGACATCGCATATGGCGTCAGTTGCCGCAAAATTCCAGCCGCAGTGGGAAGGAACATGTGCAAGCACTTTTTGTAGGAAAAATCCTGCCACTTTTAAATGCAGCACCTTTCCTTGTCCCCCTGCATGGGGACAAAGGCTGCAGAGTGACAGAAAGCAAGGAAAAGACCCATTGGATTACCCCTGCAGTGTAAGAGGGCCAGTGTGGTGTAGTGGTTAAGAGCGGTAGCCTTGCAATCTGGTGAACCGGGTTCAATTCCCTGCTCCTCCACATGTAGCTGCTGGGTGACCTTGGGCTAGTCACACTTCTCCGAAGTCTCTCAGCCTCACTCAACTCACAGTTTGTTTTGAGGGAGAAAAGGAAAGGAGATTGTTAGCCGCTTTGACTCCTTAGGATAGTGATAAAGCGGGATATCAAATCCAATCCAAAACTCTTCTTAAGAGTTTGTTGTTGTTTAGTCGTTTAGTAATGTCCGACTCTTTGTGACCCCATGGACCAGAGCACACCAGGCACTCCTGTCTTCCACTGCCTCCCGCAGTTTGGTCAACCTCATGCTGGTAGCTTCGAGAACACTGTCCAACCATCTCGTCCTCTGTCATCCCCTTCTCCTTGTGCCCTCCATCTTTCCCAACATCAGGGTCTTTTCCAGGGAGTCTTCTCTTCTCATGAGGTGGCCAAAGTCTTGGAACCTCAGCTTCAGGATCTGTCCTTCCAGTGAGCACTCAGGGCTGATTTCCTTCAGAATGGAGAGGTTTGATCTTCTTGCAGTCCATGGGACTCTCAAGAGTCTCCTCCAGCACCAGAATTCAAAAGCATCAATTCTTTGGCGATCAGCCTTCTTGCTGGTCTAGCTCTCACTTCCATACATCACTACTGGGAAAACCATAGCTTTAACAATACAGACCTTTGTTGACAAGGTGATGTCTCTGCTTTTTAAGATTCTGTCTAGGTTTGTCATTGCTTTTCTTCCAAGAAGCAGGTGTCTTTACAGACACAGATTGACATGACAACCCCTCCAATGCCCTATGAGATCTGGTGATTGACAGGAGGGTGGCCAGTTGTGAGTCTAGCCCTCCCCTCCTCTCCATATATAGTGTGACTTCCTTGCTTCACAATGATTAGAGGGCCTTCGATTTCCATTCCTCTCAGATTCTCATTTTTCCACTCTTTCGTGTCTCCGCATTGTCACATCAGGTTACATATTTATTTTTAAGAGCTGTTCACGAGGCTTTCAACTCATACACACATTGAATACCTCTGTGCCTAACACGCACAACATTGAATGAACGAATTTTATTATGTCGGTCACAGACCAGTTCAGCACACATACAATATCAAGGAAGTAATAAAACACGATAGGGATACATTTGAAATTGCAATTAGGTATAACAGGGACAATTCAGATATAGCAACAGTTAAATATATATATATAAATTAAAACTTAGTCACTAACATACAACCTAAAATTATCGTTTATAGCCTTACTCATTATAATAGCTTGTTCCCTAAGTTTTATGGCAATCGCATAGAATTTGGCTACCCTTAACATGATCTCAGGATCCTTGTCCTCTACCAGGGATTTTAGACATTGAAGTCGCACAACATTGCAATGCAATTTTTCCTTGCCTAATGCATTGTTTTGGAAGGCACCTTCACTCATCTTTGCATTTTCACACACACTTTTACCCCAGTGTCTGTGTTCTTGTGTGCGTTACTTGGCTGGAGGAATTGCATTGCAAAATTCAGAGAAGTGTGGACGGCTGTGTTTCGCTTTGCCTACTGGTTTGGAAAGCAAGAAATGGGCAGGCTCACCTATAAAAGCGAAATGAATTGCATTTCTCTCCCCCTCCCTTCTCTGCTCTCCCCTCATGAATATGTTGCTGAGATCCAAAGTTAAAATTAGTAGGAAAGCATCTTGGTTGTGTTTTTTTAGCATCTGCATTCTTGAAAACCCAAAAGGGAGAAGCCCCATTCCTCTCATTCTTTCCCAAGCAAAAAGTAACAGGCAGAAGGCAGGGCTAACTGCCCATAGAAGAAGCCTGGCTAGGACTCTCGTTTCTGATTATGGCGAGCGTCTCTCTTGGGTCCCGCAGGCTCCGCACTGTCCTGAACAGTCCACCCATTGCCTCCCCTCAGCTGTAGGGCGGCTGAATGGGAGAAGGCAGGCAGACTCCTCAAAGGCCCTACAGAGCGTCCTGCCTCGGTTCCCCCTACCGGTGCCCGATCAGCTTGCTCTACTGCTGCCTGTACCCAGCTGCAAGGGCCAGGGTTGCGCGTGCAGCGTGAATCATTCCACCCCACACTCCAAGCAGGGCCAGGGGAAATGAAAACAGCTTGCTGAAGAAAGCTTTGGAAAGGCAGGAGATTGATGAGGCATTGCAATGAAAGGGCCAGGCGAGGAGCATTCCCTCGCCGCTGTGGCGCAGCCGGGAGGCACCATCTTGCTGATGAGCATAAAAGAGTTTTTTCCCCCCTTCCAAAGCGCGCATCTGTGAAATTGTCTCTCCCACAGCGCCTGGCAATGCAAAACCTAATCGCCAGCCATCTCTCTCACCAACTGTCCCAAACGCGCATACTCCCATCCTTTGCTGAGTTTATTATTCACTTTCATGTTAGCACAACAACAAAGCTCATTTGCCTTGATTGTCATCAGAAGAGGCATCACCCCCCACCACCTCTGCTTTGCACGCTGCCAGACGTCTCATCTTCCAGAGGCAGTTTAGCGTGCTCATGTCTGCGCATGATAATTGATGCGATCCTTTGTGTGGGGAAGGGGGATCGAAAGAACTTCTTCTCCAACATGATAGAATCCAAGGGGAAACCAGAAAAATTGATGGGAGCAGGCATCACTTCAGGAGACATCAAGCAACAGATTGATCCACAGAACAAACGTATGGAATTTGCAGCTACAAGCTGTGGAAGTTGTTGTTTTTGGCCGCCAGTTGCTTTTATTTGATCAGATATAAGGCAGACAATTGGGACGCGGGTGGCGCTGTGGGTTAAACCACAGAGCCTAGGACTTGCTGAACAGAAGGTCTGCGGTTCTAATCCCCGCGAGGGGGTGAGCTCCCGTTGCTCAGTCCCTGCTCCTGCCAACCTAGGAGTTCGAAAGCACGTCAAAGTGCAAGTAGATAAATAGGTACCGCTCCGGCGGGAAGGTAAACGGCGTTTCCGTGCGCTGCTCTGCTCCGCCAGAAGCGGCTTAGTCATGGTGGCCACATGACCCAGAAGCTGTATGCCGGCTCCCTTGGCCAATAAAGCGAGATGAGCGCCGCAACCCCACAGTCGGTCACAACTAGACCTAATGGTCAGGAGTCCCTTTACCTTTAAGGCAGACAATTAATCAGCCAGAGACTAAGAAGGATATGATGGACTTCTGAAGAGCTCATAACTCACCTTCTTCCAAACTGGGGCAGCTAAATGAGTGCTTGTTTGCTTTGCTTTGTACCTGGACTGAGAATGTTGTTGTTGTTGTTGTTGTTGTTGTTACCCACCTTCACCCTAAGGTCCCGGGATGGGTTACAACGCTATAACGCACAATATTGAAAACAATTAAAAACAGAGAGGAATGGCAAGCTAAGCTTATAGACTACTCTGAAATGGCAAAGCTGACTGGAAAACTCAGGAACCAAGAGGACAAAAACTTGTAAAAAGAATGGGGAAAAATATATATAATTTATCTTGGAAACCACTGCAAGCAGGTGGAAACATTAGCAGGATTTGAAACCAACTTGCAATGTAATAAATACTATGGATAATTTGGTTTGATTTAAAATATAGAAGAATATGCAGTTGTAAAATGTTGACAATAGGACCTATGGAAGGGATGCGGGGAAGTCTCGAGAGTCAGAGTAATCTCTATATATGGATATGCATTCGGAATGTTATAAATTTATATCTGTAAAGTCAAATAAAAAGGTTTCACACAAAACAATTTAAAACAGCTTAAATTGCAAAAATGGCGTGGGTCTTTAAAATATACACCTCACGTGTCAAAAGCCAGGGTGAACAAGAGGGCATCCTACACCAGGGGTCAGCAACCTTTTTCAGCAGGGGGCCGGTCCACCGTTACTCAGACCATTTGGTGGGCTGGATTATATTTTGAATAATAATAATAAAAATGAATTCCTATGCCCCACAAATAACTCAGAGACGCATTTTAAATAAAAGCACACATTCTACTCATGTAAAAACACGCTGATTCCTGGACCATCCTTGGGCTGGATTGAGAAGGCGATTGGGCTGGATCCGGCCCCTGGGCCTTAGGTTGCCTACCCCTGTCCTACACTGATCTTAGCAGCCAAGAGGGTCTGCAGGAAAGAGGGCGGTCCAACAGGGATCTGAGGCCAGAGGCATTGGGGGGCATTTAGACCAACATGAGTATCTTCAACTGGGCCCAGAAATGGACCGGCAACCAAGGCAGCTATGTTTAAACAGGGGTTTGGGAAGATCTGAAAGGAACTCCAGCCAACAATACATCCGCTGCATCTTGAACCAACTGAAGTTTCTGAGTCATCTTCAATGCTTCTGGAAATCACAGGAGGAGAAGCCGCTCTTGTGTTTGGGTCCTGCTTGCTGTTTTGCCATTGAAGCATCTGATCATCCCCTATGAGAACAAGGTGCTGGACTAGATGAGCCATTGGGCTGATCTAGTCGACTCTTCTTACATTCTTGTGTCACGATCCTCTCGTCTCCCCAGCATTGCAGAAGCCAAACGCTTCAAAAATAAGGTGAGATGAGAGCCAACGAGCTCATCCATTGAGACAGACGATGCCGTACTACATAATAATAATAATAATAATAATAATAATAATAATAATAATAACAATTTATTATTTGTACCCCGCCCATTTGGCTGGGTTTCCCCAGCCACTCTGGGCAGCTTCCAACAATAGACCAAAAACACACTAAAATGTCACACGTTAAAAACTTCCCTGAACAGGGCTGCCTTAAGATGTCTTCTGAATGTCAGGTAGTTGTTTATCGCTTTGACATCTGATGGGAGGGCGTTCCACAGGGCGGGCGCCACTACCGAGAAGGCCCTCTGCCTGGTTCCCTGTAGCTTTGCTTCTCGCAATGAGGGAACCGCCAGAAGGCCCTCGGCGCTGGACCTCAGTGTCTGGGCAGAACGATGGAGGTGGAGACGCTCCTTCAGGTATACTGGACCGAGGCCATTTAGGGCTTTAAAGGTTAACACCAACACTTTGAATTGTGCTCGGAAACGTACTGGGAGCCAATGTAGGTCTTTCAAGACCGGTGCTATGTGGTCTCGGCGGCCGCCCCCAGTCACCAGTCTAGCTGCCGCATTCTGGATTAGTTGTAGTTTCCGGGTCACCTTCAAAGGTAGCCCCACGTAGACAACAGGTGGAATTTGCTCCCAGCAGAGACAATGTCTCTCCTAGCTGTTTCAGCAGGAGGCACTGGAGCTGTCCAGGGTCCTGAATGCTCTCTGATTGACTTTGAATTGTGATGTGGTGGTACCAGCTTCCCCTATGGATTTCAAGCAGTTGCAGAAGCAGACAAGGACCCAGAGGCACAGTCTCTGACCACTTTCAGAAGTAACCTCCAGTTGTTCATTGAACGGGCAGGGTTTTTTGCCCACCAGCCCCACCATCTTTGCCCTCCATGTGGCCAAGATGGAGAGCTTCTCTGTGGACAACATCTTCACCACGCAATCTGGAACCCTATGTAATTTGGGTTCCTGTCTGTGCTGAGGAGTTTTCTGTGCACATTTGCACACGCAGGGTCTTAATCCACAGCTCCTAGTGAACATGTGGCTGTCGGGGTGGAGTCGGTAATCACATTACCATGGGGACTGCTCTCTGCTCATTTACCTATTGCATTTATATCCCACCTTTCAAGAGCTAGAGGTGGTTCACAAGGTTCTCCCCCTCCTCATTTCATCTCCACAACCCTGTGAGGTAGGTGAAGCCAAAAGGCAGTGACTGGTCCAAGGTCACCCAGTCAGCTTCATGGCCAAGTGGGGATTTGAATCCTGATCTCTCAGGTCCTAGTCTGACACTCTAACCACTATGCCACACTGGCTCAGTGAATGTGCTTCTGAAATGCCCTTCTGGCCAATGGAGACTGTGCCCAGTTGCAAACTGCTCTGGTGCTATCCTTCTCCTCGGGCTCCTTTTTTGGTTGTTGCCAAAAATATAAATGTGTAGCACATAGGGGAGATGCCATTATTCTCACCAACCACCACCATCCGGCCGCTTACCCTCTTTGGCTTCTGAAGAGCTTAAAACTCAACCACTTAAACCAATTAATTGTATGAGCTGGAATCGATTCCACAGTCAATTAAATCTGCATACTGGTAAAAAATACAAAGCACAGTGCTTTTCGGTGATGGATGAATGCATCGCTGCAGCCGCCAGCTTAGGAGAAACCTTCCCTCCCATATGGGAAGGAAATTAGGGGTGGTTCTTATGGTGCCTACCATGCATATGAGTAGGGACACGGGTGGCGCTGTGGGTTAAACCACAGAGCCTAGGGCTTGCCGATCAGAAGGTCAGCGGTTCAAATTCCCTGTGACGGAGTGAGCTCCCGTTGCTCGGTCCCTGCTCCTGCCAACCTAGCAGTTCGAAAGCACATCAAAGTGCAAGTAGATAAATAGGTACCTGTCAGAGTTGCTTCCAGATCCTAGCTCACAGAGGATCACGCTAGCCAGCGATCATTAAATAAAAGTCTTTATTGAGTTACAGTTTCCATTCTCAAGCTGCTGCGTGCAACCCTACGTCTAATGGTTAGATCGGCGAAGCTCCATCTGAGTCTCCGCCCCTTGTACACCAACTTAATATCCTAGCCTTGCTCCACCTTTTCCGCCTGACTGTTCTTCTCTGGGTCCCTCTGCCCCCCGGGGTCTCTTCCTTCCGGGATTCCTCTGACGCTGACCCCCCTGACTCTTCTCCCTCCTTTCGGCGGGCTTTAGGACCTGGCTCCCTTTCCGGGCTGCCTACTGCGCCACCTTCCTGTGCATTTGAACTTGGCGCGTGCGCCCAACCTTCCACCTTCCGTCTGACCGTTTCTTCGCTCCCCGATGGAGGTGTGGCCACTCCTGACTCGTGCCCTCCCCCCTGTTGTGAGCTGCCAGCGCTTGATCCCTGGCGCCCTTCCTCTTCCCTGCTCTCTGGCGGTGACGCTGGTCCTGATTTCCAACTGCTCCCCTCTGAGTCCCCTCTGGCTCTATCTTCCTGGGGTGTCCCCCTAGGCTCCCCCCTTGCCCTGGCCACTGGTGCTCCTTTCTGTGAATCTTCTGATTCACTGGAAAGACTCGGAGATCTCGGGTCGTCGTCATCACTCATCTTTTCTTCTGCCTCCTCTCCCTCGCTCTCTGTTTCCTCCCTTGCCCTTGCCTCTGCTCCTGAACCCCTGACAGTACCGCTCCGGCGGGAAGGTAAACGGCGTTTCCGTGCGCTACTCTGGTTCGCCAGAAGCGGCTTAGTCACGCTGGCCACATGACCCGGAAGCTGTACGCCGGCTCCCTCGGCCAGTAAAGCGAGATGAGCGCCACAACCCCAGAGTCGGCCATGACTGGACCTAACGGTCAGGGGTCCCTTTACCCTTTACCTTTATGCCTTGGCTATGCTTGGCAGGAGACATTCCCTGTCCTGCTACCTGAGACTCTTTTAATTGGAAATGCCTGGGAGTAAACCTGGGACATTCTTCCTACAAAGCATGTGCTCTACTGCTGTACTAAGGGCACCACCTCAACATATACAAGCCAGTGCGGTGTAGTGGTTAGAGTGTCAGACTTGGACCTGGGTTCAAAGCCCACGCAGCTATGAAGAAGAAGAAGAAGAGTTTGGATTTGATATCCCGCCTTTCACTCCCCTTGAGGAGTCTCAAAGCGGCTAACATTCTCCTTTCCCTTCCTCCCCCACAACAAACACTCTGTGAGGTGAGTGGGGCTGAGAGACTTCAGAGAAGTGTGACTAGCCCAAGGTCACCCAGCAGCTGCGTGTGGAGGAGCGGAGATGCGAACCCGGTTCCCCAGATTACGAGACTACCGCTCTTAACCACTACACCACAATGGCCTACCTCACAAGGTTGTTGTGGCGATTAAATGAGAAGAGGGGGTCCAAGCTCTTGGAGAAAAGGTGGACTATAAGTGCAATAAATAAATATGCAATGATTTACCCAACTTTTTTAAAAAAGCAAGAAAGAATATGCCTGTATTTGGAGAGGAATTCATTAGACGGTATCTTATTTTGATCTTGGAATTTCAGAAGGGTCTTGATCAGTGGCAGCGCTGAGCCAGTGGAATCCTAAATTGCATTCCCTCCCACCCTCCGGCTGGATATGAAATATGACAGCCTTTGAAAAATGATTTGCATGACATATCTTTCCCCAGTCCAGAACATGGATGCGTTTTATTTATTCATTCATACACAGACGAACACCTCTGGAAAGCCTGTGTTGTATAACGGCAGCACACAAGCCGCAGCTCTGGGAAACTCAGCTGAGCAGTCGCTCTGACTCACAAAGAGAATAGTAAATGTTGTTCCAAGAGCAGGCTCTTGATGAGATGAGAACAGTTTGTGTGAGCCAAAAAGAGCCCTGCTTGCCTCCTCGCACCGCCCTTCCCAAGCCCCCGCTTTAATTAGCCAAGCTTTGCAGTTAAAGCAGTCTCCAATATATCCTGTGTCATTTGTTTTCAAACAGTGTTTCTGGCTCTGTTTGTGGTCTTGCCTGAAAGCAACACCTTTCCTTTCTCAATGTTACCTTCTCTCCACGCATCTTCTCAGTTCTCTGTCTGCCCCCTTCCTGCGTGAGAGACTCAGGCAGTGTCAGAACCACACATGGAAAGCTGCCATACCTGTTGGCATGAAGCCTGGTCACCTCTGACTTTTTCCCTCAGCCATGACTCAACCAGGATTTTTCATGTCAGGCCTTGGATACCAAGGCAAGTGGCCACATTTGGCAAGTGGCTAAATACTCCATGGAACGCGGGTGGCGCTGTGGGTTAAACCACAGAGCCTAGGACTTGCTGATCAGAAGGTTTCGAAATGTGGAAATCTCTCATAGAAGCTGCAAAGCCTGGCCTCACTGAGATACAGAAGGGTGAGTGCTGAGCTCTGGAAAGAGGAAAATACAGTTGCTTGGAAGTTAAAAGAACACAAAGAGGGACAGAATTTTCTTCATGTATGCTACAACAGCAGCAAGAATTCTTATTGCAAAGTATTGGAAGACACAAGATCTACCCACCTTGGAAGAATGGCAGATGAAGGTGATGGATTATATGGAACTGGCGGAAATGACTGACAGAATCCGAGACCAGGGAGAAGAGTCGATGGAGGAAGATTGGAAAAAGTTTAAAGATTATTTACAGAAATATTGTAAAATTAATGAATGTTAGAATGATGCTGGATAGAAACTAAGTGGTCTTTAGCTGAAAGGTTACAAGGGAAGATGAAAAAGGGTTTATTGTGTAATATGTAAAAATCTAAAATTACAATATTTTTATGATTAATGATTAGGATACTAAAAGAGGGGAGGGATTTGCTGAACAAAATAATTGAATTGGAATACAAAAAAGGAAGGTGTGAGGAGGTCCTGGAAATCAGCAAATGAAGGTCAAGTAATGGAAGGAAAGAATTGTTTTTAAATATTTTTACTATGTATTTTTTTTCTTTATTTTTGTGTGTTTTGTAAAACATTGAAAATCTTAATAAATATCTTATAAAAAAAAGGAAGTTAAAAGAACAGACTGTAAGCCCATGTTTCGATATGTATGTGACTGTAAATATTATGTTTTAATTCATCTACAACTATAAGTTTCTGCAAAAAAAGTTTTTGAATGTTGTCTGGTCATTGGTTTAATTTCCAAAGAAGGGTGTTAGTCATATTGTATATGATTTGAGCTCCTTAGCTGCATTTTCACTACCCTTACTTCATCATGGCCTGATCTGAAATGCTCTTCTTATGGTCTTACATTTGCCAAGAAAATCAGACTGGTATCCAGTGAACCTCACCCCAGTTTTTTATCCACTTCTGTGATTTCCCTTTCTACCCCGATCAACTAGCTCCAATGCACTGGAAGCCATTAAAACTTCTGCATGGTTGTGTGTTGTTGTTGTTGTTTTAAACCCTTTACCTATTTTGTTGTTGTTAAAAGCAAGAGCAATAACAAGCAAACTGCATCTCCATGCATGAGCTCAGAATAAACTATCCAACAGCCAGGAATAATGTGAGCAACTTGGACAGAATAAAAGGTTTCTCCTTTCCCAGTTGCAGATGAGAGATCCCATCCTTTCAAAAACCCATTTTCCCATGTGTGAAATATTTTGCTATGTAAATGACTTGGCGCCGGCGTTACCTTTTGAGACGCTATTGAGAGGACTTGAAAGAGGAGCCTTTTTTCACACTTGTGTTGTGAAGGGTTAGCTTTATGAATAAGAGCCTGGGAGAAGAAAGCGCTGTTCCTAAAGCTGGCAGAGAAATGTGGTGCAAACGCAATGCGCTGGCTGCCTCTTCGCTTTCCCCGTGTGTTCAACGCACCATTGACTCACAGGGACACATGCTCACAACCTGATTCTGTGCGCACAATCTGGAAGTCAGTCCCAGGGATGTCAGTGGGGATGTATTGAGAAATTTAGGTCATAAGAAATGCAGCCACAGCCCAGTGGTAGAACGTCTGCTTTCCAGGCAGAAGGTCCCATGTTTGATTCCCGGCATCTCCTGGAAATTCTCCTGCTATTCAGACATGTTTCACCAATACACAAGGACCCATTATTGATGAAGGTGGCAGGTAGAATGCAATAATAATAATATAATAATAATTTATTATTTATACCCCGCCCATCTGGCTGGGTCCCCCCAGCCACTCTGGGCAGCTTCCAACAAAACACTGAAATACAATAACCTATTAAACATTAAAAGCTTCCCTAAACAGGGCTGCCTTTAGATGTCTTCTAAAAGTTTGGTAGTTATTTTTCTCTTTGACATCTGGTGGGAGGGCGTTCCACAGGGCGGGCGCCACCACTGAGAAGGTCCTCTGCCCGGTTCACTGTAACTTGGCTTCTCGCAGCGAGGGAACCGCCAGAAGGCCCTCGGTGCTGGACCTCGGCATCCGGGCTGAACGATGGAGGTGGAGACGCTCCTACACGTATACTGGACCAAGGCCGTTTAGGGCTTTAAAGGTCAGCACCAAGACTTTGAATTGTGCCCGGAAACATACTGGGAGCCAGTGTAGGTCTCTCAAGACCAGTGTTATATGGTCTCAGCGGCCGCTCCCAGTCACCAGTCTAGCTGCCACATTCTGGATTAATTGTAGTTTCTGGGTCACCTTCAAAGGTAGCCCCACGTAGAGCACATTTCAGTAGTCCAAGTGAGAGATAACCAGAGCATGCACCACTCTGGCGAGACAGTCCGCGACAAACCGAACGTATCAAATTGCAATTTTCTCTCCCATTCCAGCAGCAACTTTTTAAATTATCCTAATTAAACCAGGATTTTGGAGGATTGGTATGCACAAGGCAGAGCAGATCAGAAGCGCCATAAAGGAATATGGCTGGGGATTCCCATCCCCCTCTAATAGTAGCACCGAAAGCTTGTCTTTTATGTGATAGCCCTGATGGAAAACTCATGCATTGAAGAAGAGGCACCCAGGGAATAGATATTATGGCAATGTGTTTTTTTAAATGCCTTACTCGCTTCAAAGAACTCCCAGACCAGAACAATCTCAAAACCTGTTTTTACCGTTTTTGTTTGCAATTATGCGCTTTTTTCATTATGCGTTCTTCAGCATCTGTGCATTTGTCATTTGTGTAACATCTGTAATGATAAGAATAACCTCCTTTCATACCAGTTTTTCCCCTGCATGAAATTAGACGCCTGTATAGAGAAGCTTAAGGACAAGGGTGGCGCTGTGGGTTAAACCACAGAGCCTAGGACTTGCCAATCAGAAGGTCGGCGGTTCGAATCCCCGCAACGGGGTGAGCTCCCGTTGCTCGGTCCCTGCTCCTGCCAGCCTAGCAGTTCGAAAGCACATCAAAGTGCAAGCAGATAAATAGGTACTGCTCCGGCGGGAAGGTAAACGGCGTTTCCATGCACTGCTCTGGTTCGCCAGAAGCGGCTTAGTCATGCTGGCCACATGACCTGGAAGCTGTACGCCAGCTCCCTCAGCCAGTAAAGCAAGATGAGCGCCACAACCCCAGAGTCGGCCACGACTGGACCTAATGGTCAGGGGTCCCTTTACCTTTTATAGAGAAGCTTATTCACAGAACCCATGGCAATACATGAGCTTACGATCGAGAGTACCCTTTGCAGACAGACAGCTTCTCCTCCTCTCTCCTCCATCAACTGCATTTTTAATTGGGTTTCAAACACCTAAGTAAAAACTGTGCAAGGCCCATGATTCAGTTCAGGGCCCAGATCCATGTCAGATCAGAGCCATCCCGTTACGCCAGATGGACATTCACAATCCCTAGTGGAAATTTTCAGCTTATTGACACAGATAATAATAATAATAATAATAATAATAATAATAATAATAATAATAGCTATTAAACATTAAAAGCTTCCCTAAACAGGGATGCCTTCAGATGTCTTCTAAAATCTGGAAGTTGTTTTCCTCTTTGACATCTGGTGGGAGGGCGTTCCACAGGGCGATTGCCACTACCGAGAAGGCCCTCTGCCTGGTTCCCTGTAGCTTGGCTTCTCGCAGAGGAGGAACCGCCAGAAGGCCCTTGGCGCTGGACCTCGGCATCCGGGCTGAACGATGGAGGTGGAGACGCTCCTACACGTATACTGGACCGAGGCCGTTTAGGGCTTTAAAGGTCAGCACCAAGACTTTGAATTGTGCTCGGAAACATACTGGATCTCAGGGATCCAGGATTGGCTGCAGCTAAGAACATCAACTTGTGGCGTCTTGTGGTTTACATCAACTGGTATTCAGAAGCATTGCTGTCTGTGGAGACAGAGCGTAGCCATAAAGGCTAGTCGCCTTCGATAGCCCTTTCCTCCATGAATTTCTCTAATCCTCTTTTAAAGTCACCTACCTGTAGATTGGTGGCCCTCACTTCTTCCATAGTTCTAAGCTTTAATTATGTGCTGTGTGAAGGACTTTCTTCTACGTGTACTGACAGCTACCTGACTGTGTCCTGACAGTCAAGTGTCTTGCTGCTAGGAAACCCGGGTTTCTCAGTACTGCTGCCCACGAGGCTGCCTGCTTGCATCTAATTCACTTGCCGGTAGCTCACTCTGGTAAAATTAAATCATGTTAATCCATCCCTATCATCTGAGTGCTGGAGGGGATGCTCAGAACAGACTTCCCACTTCCACATGGAGCGGATGGCGAACCAGATGGTCCCAACACAGCCTTTGTAACTCTTATTTCTGTTTTCACTGGCTCCTCCATAAATACCTTATTCACTACCTCTTGGTTGCAGCCATATCAACAATAGCTGGAAGCTGGGGAAAAAGCCCTGGTTTTTTCGACTGCAAATTGGTATGGGTGTATTGGGTGGCACACTCCCATTGAAAGATTAATGCACGATACTCAGAAAGCGAGGGGCTAAACAACATCTAATCAATTTGACATGGTACAGTTTCCATTCCTGATGTTCCTAAGTGCTTCTCCCAAGGGTTTGTGACCTCCCATGACCCACCCTGAGCTTTGGGGAGGCTATATTAGATAGCTGTTTTACTCATTGCTTCCCTGATTTCCGCGCTTGATACGTCTTTCCAGATATATGGAAATAATATACTGTAATCACAGCATGTGAGAGACCTGCAATTGTTTGTTTTATTGTTGTTTTTCTTTATTGTAATGCGATTTCCAAATTCAGCAAACAAACCACCCATCATTCTTAGTAGCCTTGGGTTTTGCCAGTAGAGAAAGGGTAATGAAATAATGGTAAAAAACAGAGGTGGGGAAGAACCGCAGCTCCAGTGGCTGAATTCGGCCCTTCAAGCCCTCATTATGTGGCCCTTCGGACTCTCCCTAGGCAGCACACCATTCCCAGCCACACATCCTGCTGGCATCTTCCTTGAGTGTTGTAGCCTGGCTGGAATGTGTCCTTGAACTATGATAATTCCTCTTGCTTCCCTGGGTGAAGGACAGAGAGGAGTTTGTGAATGTGTATAGAAACTAGCTTGCTGTACAAAGGTGGGGTCTACATTTATTGCTCTGACCACTATTGCCTCTTCCATTATTTGTAAGCGGCCCTGGAAGTTTGTCCTTGGGCTGAGAATGGTTCTTCACCTCTGGCATATATGGAGAGCAAATGGGGCAGCTTGACTCAGCCTGCAACGCTTTTAATCACTTGACCTTCTCCCCCCTTTCACAGGATGCCCAGGGATGTGGGATAACATTACCTGTTGGAAGCCTGCCTTTGTGGGCGAGGTCGTCTTCGTCAAATGCCCCGCGCTCTTCACAATGGTGAACTTCGATGACGGTAACGTTGCCCGAATCTTCGTTGTGCTTGTGCCGTACATTTGCCAAATGAGAGCTTTGCTCCTTGTATGGTGGCCTGGAGTGCTCAAATCAAGCAAGATGCAACTGTGCACAGGCATAAACATTCTGCAACAACACACCTGTCAGGGACTGGGCAGAGGAGGAATGGTGGAGACCCACCTCCCCATCCTGACTCTTCCAGGGAGGAAGAAGAGGAAGACAGTATAGATTTACAACAGGGTTTTGAAGGAGGTCACAACTCAGAGGCAGATAAGGGGGAAAGCTTGGAAATCATGGGAGAGCTGGAAAAACACCTGGCTGATACATTGTCATTAGAAAGCATTCCAGACCCTCCATCTCCCAGAACCTGGTGAGCCTTGAAAGTAGGAGAGCAAAGAGCTCAAAGACAGAGGGCATGTAGCAGTAGCCGTAGAAGTGACGAATGAGGAAGTGGGAGAGATGGGGATGGAGATTTACTTGGGACAACATTATTATCCAAGAGGCTGAGTTCTATAGCCTTTCTCTGTGAAAACAGAAATACAGTGGTACCTTACATACGCTTCAGGTTACATACGCTTCAGGTTACAGACTCCGCTAACCCAGAAATAGTGCTTCAGGTTAAGAACTTTGCTTCAGGATGAGAACAGAAATCCTGCTCCGGCTGTGCGGCAGCAGCAGGAAGCCCCATTAGCTAAAGTGGTGCTTCAGGTTAAGAACAGTTTCAGGTTAAGAACGGACCTCCGGAACGAATTAAGTACTTAACCCGAGGTACCACTGTAAAAAAGGTCTGTAAGAAACTTTTCCTTGTCTTTATACTTTCCTGAGCAACCAACCAGGAGCTGCTGACAGCATCCTGACAATACCTGAAACACTAAGACAATGGTTCTCAAACAGTTGTTGTTGGACTACAACTCCCATCATCCCTGACCACTGGTCCTGCTAGCTAGGGATGATGGGAGTTGAAGTCCAGCAACAGCTGGGGACCCAAGTTTGAGAAACACTGCACTAAGACCTAGGATTAATCCAAGGCCAGTATTCATAGAACGTGTCCTGGGAAAAGGCCATAGCTCAGTAGCAGAGCTTCCGATTTGCCCACAGAAGGTCTTGGATTCAGTCGCCGGCATCTCCAGGTAGAACTGGAGAAGACTCCTCCTGAAACCCTGGAGAATCACTTCCAGTCTGTGTAGACAACACTAAGCTAGATGGACCAATAGTCTGACTCACTATAAAGCAGGTTCCTTTGTTCCTGATCAGGAGCTTACCAGAACATGGACCACCGTGGTGCTTCTGGCCATCTGTCATGGATGCTTTAGTTGAGATTCCTGCATTGCAGGGGGTTGGATTAGATGATCCTTGAAGTCCCTTCCAACTCTACAATTTTATGGTACTTTTGCTGCTGGTGGTGGTGGGATTTCAAAGCTATGGTACTACTAACCTGACTGTATGCTTGTGAAACGTGGACCACTTATAAATGCCATCTCCAACTCCTCAAAAAATTCCATCAATGGTGTCTCCAAAAAATGGTACACATCACTTGGGAAGACAGGCAAACTAATATCAGTGTACTGGAAGAAGCAAATATCACCAGCAATGATTCTTCAACATCAACTTTGTTGGACTGGTCATGTTGTGCAGATGCCTGATGATCATCTTCCAAAGCAACTACTCTATTCCTAACGTAAAAATGGAAAGCGTAATGCTGGTGGTCAACAAAAGAGGTTTAAAGACTGCCTCAAGGCAAATCTTTAAAAATGTAGTATAAACACCGACAACTGGGAAACACTGGCCTGAGAGTGCTCCAGTTGGAGAACAGCCTTTACCAAAGGTGTTGTGGGCTTTGAAGACACTTGAACTCAGGATGCAAGGGAGAAACGTGCTAAGAGGGAGGCATGCTTGGCAAATCCACACCATGATCAACTCCTGCCCATAAACCTATGTCCCCACTCTGGAAGGACGTGTGGTTCCAGAATTGGCCTCCACAGTCACTTACGGACTCATTGTTAAAACCATGTTTATGGAAGACAATCTTACTCAGCTACGAGGGATCGCCAAAGAAGAAGAAGAAATCACCCCATCAGCTGCTTTACAGATGTGCATATGTACAGCATTTATACCTCACCCTTCAGCCAAAAATGGGTCTCAGAGTGGCTTGCAGAAATCAATATTACGACAGTCCCTGCCCTTTGGCTGTTCGTTCACACCAGGCCGAAATTCGGTTTTCAGAGGACAAGGCCAGAATCAATGGCCTCTTTTTTTTCTTTTCCTTGATGAGGGCAAATCATGAAAGAAAGTAATATTTTCTATCCCGACCGACAGCTGGTGAGGTGAGACTGATCCGCAGATACAATCGCCAACATGTGTTACATTTTTTTCTTATCAGTTCCTCCCTGATAACCAACAGCAGGCCTGGAGTCTCCATGGCAACGGCTGGGATCTTTTGAAAGCGATGAGCAGGCTTGTTACCCATGAGGCCGGCGGCTCCGGTAACATCAATCAAAGCCTTGGAACGAAAAAGAAGCAAAATATATAGAAACTAGTCCAAGGAGCAAGAGGAACTTGACGCAGAAGAGGAATTTGGTCCAGAACTAAGGCACCACACTATTTGGTGGCTTTGTCTATTTTTAAAAGCAGGGGTGGCTAACCTGTGGCCATCCAACTTTGGCTGAACTACAATTCTCATAAGTCCCAGCTAGAGCATGGCACATGGTGAGGGATGATGGGAGTTGTGTGTTATGGACTGGTTGGACGCAGAGGAATGGTGGGAAGAATTAGCTGGGGAACCCCCATGGGGAGAAGGCTCAGAGTCCAGGGACTGGTGGTAGGACAACAGTGAGTGATCAGAGGGAGAAGACAGGGAATAGGAGGAACTGGAAGCTGACTGTGCTGGTCCCGAGGGTCAACCGTGTGGTGAGGTCTGAGTCCAGTCTGAGGTCAAGGGTCTGGTATGGAGGCTGTCTGTCAAAGGTGAGGTGGGGTCCAAGGCAGGGAGTCGGGCAAGGTCAGGAACTCTGGCAGAAGAGCAGGACAGGGTGCAGGCAGGAACAGACTACCAATAATGTTGCTTCTGCAACCTGGGACTAGGGCTGACTGGCTTTTATCTGCCCCGAGGCACAGGGCAGCCCCAGTCCACAGGTGACTCGCCTCTCCTGGCCTGGAGGCGAGCATTCCTCCTGCGGGAACTTACATCCCTCCGCCTCTCTGCCCTGAGCCTCTGCAGCTCAGGAGAGGCTGGAGGGTTACCAGACCCAGAGGCAACCTTCTCTTCCCCTGACGGGGCTGAGAGTGAAGCACCTGCAGGCAATGGGTCCTCCATCACCTCAGGGGCCAGAGCAGACTCAGCTGGTGCCTGTACCTGAGGATCCAGCACAGGTGAGGACCCTTCAGGCTCAGGCCCCAGCCCCAGCTCAGCTGGTTCTGGAGGCAGGGACTCTTGTGCAGGCTGGGATTCTTCAGGTTCAGCCTCTGAGTCCGAATCCCAGGCCATCACACTGATGAGGTAATGGGGCTTAGTGAGCACGGAGAGTCTGTGGCAGAGAGAAGTCCAAAATCAGAAACAGAAACAGGATAGTGGGAGGCGAGGCCAAGAGGCAGAGATGAGTCAGGCTGATGAGGACGCATGGATGTCTCCCCCTCCTGCTGCGACAAGCTCCCCTCCTGCCTGGTCTCCCAGAACCAGGAGAGGCATGAAGAGGGCGGAGGAGAAGTCAACTTCACGTAGGCATAGTCTCAGATTGCTTGGGGGGAAACCCTGAAGAGGAGGAGACACGGGTAAATCTGGGGAGATGGGGACCTTTAGTCTCTGCAACTGCTTCATGGGAGCAAGACCTGACAAAGATGAGTTGCTGTGCTCATTAGGGCTGATGCTCCTTTGTGTATCCTGTTTGGTAATAAAGAGAAACTCACTCTGTGTGATTTTCTGCTGCTCATTGTAGTCCAGGAATGTCTTGGGGCCCACAAGTCGGCCAGCTCTGTTGAAAACAGCAGCAGCAGCAGCAACCTCCCATATTGGCCATCTTCCTAGAACATTCCATTTGAGGTTCAGACGTTCCAAACCCAATGAAATATTGCTGTGTGTGACCTTCAGGCCTATCTATTTTCAGGGAAGTCGTTCTTCTCTCCCTCCCACCCCTTGAGAAAGATTTGCGAAAACAAGTTCTTCTTGTCAAAAAGGGAGGAAGGCACATCTGTAGCTCATGACACAGGACTTGTCACCTGAATAACGCACTGTCACAGGTTCCTTTTAACAGGAGATGGCAGTCCCTGGCTCTCACTCTCTCTGTCTTGAGCAAGCGTGACAGTACCCTGGCATCCTCATCCTCATTAAAACTGCTTCGGGAGGGGGTCTTTCAGAGCATGAGGCATCTTGGGAGAGGGAAGGCTTAACTCTTTCCTTGCTCTCCACTTCTCCACTCCAAATTGCTCCCCAATGCCTCACAGTTGAGTGGTTTCAAACATTTACGTGTGGCGCCTTTGCAGAGGCGGTTTTAGGGTTGCTGAACCAGGGTGGTACCAATGGGCACCGTACTGCAGGGGGCACTGCAACAATGCTTTGTAATGGAGCGCGCGAGGCGGGTGGCACTGAATTTTAGCATCACGCAGGGCACCGCTGAAATTTGAGAGCCCAAAGTCCACCGCAGGCCATTCCTTTCCTTCACCCCAGGATGTTCCCCTGGCTCTCTCCCCAGTTTCAAGTTAAGGGGGACAGCTAGGGCTGAAAGCTCTTGGTGGAGGTGGTAGGGATGCTTGCAATGGATGTAGCCAGTGTGGTGTAGTGGTTAAGAATGGTAGACGCATAATCTGGTGAACCGGGTTTGCTTCCCCGCTCCTCCATACACAACTGCTGGGTGACCTTGGGCTAGTCACACTTCTTTGAAGTATCTCAGCCCCACTCACCTCACAGAGTGTTTGTTGTGGAGGAGGAAGGGAAAAGGAGATTGTTAGCTGCTTTGAGACTCCTTCGGGTAGTGATAAAGTGGGATATCAAATCCAAACTCCTCCTCCTCCTCTTCTTCTTCCTGTGTTTGATGTTTTCATTTGTTGAAAGCTACCCAGAGTGGCTGGGGCCACCTAGTCATATGGGCAGCATATAAATTATTATTACATTGTCATTGTGTTGGGCACCTTGTGCACCCTTGATTCGCAGAATCATGGAACTGTAGCGTTGGAAGGGACTCAGGTGTCATCTAGTCCAACCCCCTGCAGTTCAGGAATCATGGCTAAGTCATATGATAATCATGTGTTTTAAAAAAGATTATTACATTTATATCCCACCTTTCGTCCAAGGAGCTTGTTGTCAATGGTTCTACGGGACCGCCTCTCCTGGTATGCCCCACAGAGAAACTTACGGTCTTCAAATAAAAACATTTTGAAGGTCCCAGGCCACAGAGAAGTTAGGCTGGCCTCAACTAGAGCCAGGGCTTTTTCGGCCGTGGCTCCGATCTGATGGAACACTCTGTCACAAGAGACCAGGGCCCTGTGGGACTTGACATCTTTCCGCAGGGCCTGCAAGACAGAGCCGTTCCACCAGGCCTTTGGCCAGGGCACAGCCTGACTCCCTCCCTCGGCAGTCTTCGCGGAGCTCTGGCCCAATGGTTGCCAGTGGCTTGAATTAATAAATTTTATAATGAATGATTTTAGAGTGTTGTTTGTGCTGTACTTTTGTACTGTTTTATTGTTGTTAGCCGCCCTGAGCCCGGCTTCGGCTGGGGAGGGCAGGATATAAATAAAATTTATTATTATTATTATTATTATTATTATTATTATTATTATTATTATTCTCCTCCTTCCCTTTTTATCCTCTCAACAACCTTGTGAGGTAGATTCAGCTAAGAGACAGTGACTGGCCCAAGGCCACTCAATGAGCTCCTGTCTCACAGGACCCGACCCAAAATTTTTAACCACTACACTTCCATCGCCCATTTGTATCTGATAGTTGTCACTTGATGGTGCTTGACCCCCAACTGAGGATTTTCTCTCTTATTCACTGGTTTCTTGGGTAAAGTGGAGGTTCTGATCCTTGACTGTAACTGCTTTGCATGGCGTGGGGTATTGCGGATGAATAACGTGGCCTCCGGGTGTGATCTTCTGTAAGCCGCGTGGGAGACGTGAGTTTGTTGTTCGAAGCTGCGAAGTCAGCATGCGGTGAGCAACTGCCTGACAATTACGTCTACCAAGAGACTTCAGGCAATTGGTATTGACGTTGATGGTCAATGAAGAGTAGGGTGAATCCAATTAAACGTCCAGAGGCTTAATGTATCAACCCAAATCAAGCTGATGGAGAAATACTAAAAGCTCCAGATGCATAAGCAGCATCTTTCGGAGCACTTCCCTTCTCCGGGAACCGAAATCTGAGTGACATGGAGGAACAGACCAATGCATTGTTACCTGAGTAGCGTATTGGCCCGAATATAACCTGCCTCCCCCCCCAAAAAAAAAAAAATTCCAGCCGTGAAAAGTTAAAGTGAGGCTTAAATTTGCGACCTTACAAAAATTGGCTTTTACGATAACACTGCTGAAACAGACATAAGGACCAAAAAAATGTTTTATTGCCGATTTGTGAGCTTGAGACTGTTGTGCAATCAATTCTAATGTCATTCATCACTTTCCCTGTATTTTACAGTGCAGTGTTGATTTTTTATTTGCATTTACGGTGCTACGAACAGGTGTTTAACCCATTTGCGGGTCCTCTCTAGTACCCATAAGATTTTCTTCTACATTTGCCATTTACGGGTGTGTGTGCCTGCAGAATTTTAAGGGAGAAGCTTATATTCGGGTATTGTCTTTCTCTCTCTCTCTCTCTCCCGCCCCCTGAATTTTAAAGGTGCAGCTTATTTGCGGGTGTGTCTTATATTTGGGCCAATATGGTAGAAGGGGAATGAACATGATTGAGACATAGAGATTCATTCACTTGGGGGTTTTCAAACTTCCTTCTTTCAGGGTATTTTTCCCACAGTCACCTGTTTCCCAGGGAGTCCTACCACCAGTGGCATAGCAAGGTCAGGTGGTACCCGGTGTGGAAAATTTCTTGTCACCTCCACCCCCCCACTGAAATCTAGTTGGACTCTCAAGAGACTGTGATCTACTCACAGTATAAAAAGATTGGCCGTGATCTACCCATTGTCATTGCAAGGAGGAAGGCTTTTTTTTAGGGTTGTAGGGTTTGTGTCCTGAGTGGAGAGAGCTTCTGCTTCTCTCCTTTCCTCCACCCTCTACTTGTTTGCTCTCCTGCCTCCTTCCCATCCCTTCCCTGCCTGCATGACTCCTCCATGAACACACAAGACGTAACCAGCTGTACTTTTGAATAAATAAGGTACACTATTCATTGTGTCAAAGCAGAGACATCACCTTGCCGACAAAGGTCCATATAGTTAAAGCTATGGCTTTCCCAGTAGTGATGTATGGAAGTGAGAGCTGGACCATAAAGAAGGCCGATCGCCAAAGAATTGATGCTTTTAAATTCTGGTGCTGGAGGAGACTCTGGAGAGTCCCATGGACTGCAAGAAGATCAAACCTCTCCATTCTGAAGGAAATCAGCCCTGAGTGCTCACTGGAAGGACAGATCCTGAAGCTGAGGCTCCAATACTTTGGCCACCTCATGAGAAGAGAAGACTCCCTGGAAAAGGAAGACTCCCTGTTGGGAAAGATGGAGGGCACAAGGAGAAGGGGACGACAGAGGACGAGATGGTTGGACAGTGTTCTTGAAGCTACCAGCATGAGTTTGACCAAACTGCGGGAGGCAGTGGAAGACCAGAGTGCCTGGCGTGCTCTGGTCCATGGGGTCACAAAGAGTCGGACACGACTAAACGACTAAACAACAACAATTCATTGTATCAAATTGTAGATGACAACAGAAGTCTCATAAAGTTCAACGAAAAAGCAGAAGACCCAATGGATCAGTTCATTCCACATGAAGGGTGGTTACAGTTCCACAGAATCCTTACACAGAGTCTAAGACAAGGATTTCCAGGATATTAGCCTTGCTTCACCATCCTAGGCTTCACCTGTAGAACAGGCTCCTATGTAATATTACAGGATAGTGGATCTTATAGCATAGTAGAGCCTGTTCTACAGATGAAGACTTCATGTGGATTATTGGACTCTTCGAACAGACGGGTGGAATAGATACTTTTACATGTACGGACCTTATGCATGAACTGACTAGAGAATGAACTCATCCACTGGGTCTTCTGCTGTTTTCGTTGAACTTTATGAGACTTCCTTTGTAATCTACAATTTGATACAATGAATAGCATACCTTATTTATTCAAAAGTACAGCCGGTTATGTCTTGTGTGTTCATTGAGTATGTTTCACGTAACCATAGGTTTGTTGTCGTTGTTTTGCATGACTCCTCCAGCAGCCCAGGATCGCGCGGCTGTCAAAACGAAGTGGCAAAAAGTGGCGAAACTACCCCTTTTCCCCCAACGACTTGCAGTAGGTGGGAGTCGTGGGCGGGCGGCACGCCAAATGCCACCCCCCCCTCGCAGATTACACCGGGGCGATCCGCACCCACCTTGCTCTGCTCCTGCCTACCACACACTGAAGAGAACATCAGCAGCAGCCTTAAACCGAGAGATTTGGTCCACCTAGCTCTCCACTCACCAGGGTTTTAGGAAGGAAGCCATATTCCTTCTCCTATGTGGGGGTGCCGGGGTCCTGAACCTCTGCCGTCGAGCTATAGTCTTGCTGGGGTGATGTTCTAGGCAAGCCTTCACCAACCTAGTGCCCCCCAAATGTTTTTGAACTACAGTTCCCATCAGCTGGGACCTCTCTGCTGAACCTACCTCACAGAACTGTTATAAATAAATAAAAATGTTCGAGGGAAAGGATCGTGTATCACACCTTCAGCAGGTAAATGGAATGAAATGGAATTTTAGCTGTAAGCTCCCTTTGAGTCTCCATCAGGGGAAAAGGCCGGTAATAATAATAATAATAATAATAATAATAATAATAATAATGGAAACTGTGACAATGATCAGGAACATACCAGAGAGCAAATTCTATTGAACTCAATGGGTTTTAGTTCTGAGGAAAAATTAATTAGGATTGCAGTTTAAAGCTGTACAGTCGTTACCCAGTTACCTGGGAGTAAGCTCCATTGAATACAGTGGGACTTACTTCTGAGTAGATATGTAAAGGCTTTCAGTGCAAGGCTCCATTTACAATACAGTCGTACCTTGGTTCTCAAATGGAATCCGTTCCAGAAGTCTGTTCAGCTTCCGAAAACATTCGGAAACCAAGGCACGGCTTCTGATTGGCTGCAGGAGCTTCTTGCACTCGACTGGAAGCCATGTCAGATGTTCAGGTTCCAAAGAATGTTTGCAAACCAGAACACTCACTTCCGGGTTTGCGGCATTCGGGAGCCAAAACGTGCGAGTACCAAGGAGTTTGACAACCAAGGTACGACTGTAAAGGAATAAATATTTCCCTTCAAAATTATAGGAAGGGCTTCATATTGCAGCTTCACTGTTTCCTCCATTTGGGGGAGATATTTATTTTTAAGGAGAAACAGGGCTCCATTTTTGCACCTACACACACACACACACACATTTTCAATTGTTCAGCGAAACATGGAGAGGAAAAGCCGGACGTTCTGGGATCAAATCAGAAACCACGATGGCTTCTGTAATTCCAGAACTGTCTCTGGAAAATTGGGACACTTGAAGGGGATACATTTGGCCTCTGTGCTTGAAGTTTCCCTATCTCTGTTCTGGAAAATGTGGAGAAATAAAATGGAATGCTGTTCATTGCCTGGTGGTCTCCATCGCTTGGTATCTTATGCAGACTTGCAAACAAGGCCAAAAACATCCTCTGCTTTAGATGCATGTTGCTGGAGAAGTTGCAGTATGGAGGGCAAGCTGTCTGCAGGAAAGGTGACCCACCGTTGCTAATATTTTCACTCTTGTTGTTGTTGTTTAGTCGTTTAGTCGTGTCCAACTCTTTGTGACCCCATGGACCAGAGCACGCCAGGCACTCCTGTCTTCCACTGCCTCCCGCAGTTTGGTCAAACTCATGCTGGTAGCTTCAAGAACACTGTCCAACCATCTCGTCCTCTGTCATCCCCTTCTTCTTGTGCCCTCCATCTTTCCCAGCATCAGGGTCTTTTCCAGGGAGTCTTCTCTTCTCATGAGGTGGCCAAAGTATTGGAGCCTCAGCTTCACGATCTGTCCTTCCAGTGAGCACTCAGGGCTGATTTCCTTAAGAATGGATACATTTGATCTTCTTGCAGTCCATGGGACTCTCCAGAGTCTCCTCCAGCACCATAATTCAAAAGCATCAATTCTTTGGCGATCAGCCTTCTTTATGGTCCCGCTCTCACTTCCATACATCACTACTGAAAAAACCATGGCTTTAACTATACGGACCTTTGTTGGTAAGGTGATGTCTCTGCTTTTCACTAAGGAGAAGCAAATAAAACCGAGTGCTTTTGGAGCAGCATGTAAGAACCGCCGCCTTATGGCTGAGCCAACAAAGTTTTTTTAAAAAATTAATCATGATTTGGAGGTGAAAATGAATGAGGATCTGAATCTACTTCCAGTGGAAGAATACTGTGTGGGGTTGGGAATTCAGGGCACCTTGAAGTCCGGACCAAACACTGGCTATTTACGAGCTCCCTGCAACACAAAATGTATCATCAGAAAATCTGAAAAGTCCACAGGGCCATCTAGTGGCTGAATTAAGCACAACAAAGAAATATGTTCATCATTAGCATCTTGTGCGGTGCAATGCAGTTTCAATGGGATTGCGCTGGGCATTCCTTTAAAGTCTCTCATGATGAAAGCCGGGCCTATTCCATATGCCACCGCCACCTCATCTGACTCCCGTTACATGCTCACATCCAGAGAACACAATAGAGATGTGAATTTGCGGGGTAGGGAATGGCTGCATCCATCATCTGTAGCCCTGCACACATCATTAGACTACGCCCTCCTTCATCCTTGACCATTGGGGCTGGTGGGAGCTATAATAATATATAATAATATATTATTTATACCCCGCCCATCTGGCTGGGTTTCCCCAGCCACTCTGGGCAGCTTCCAACCGAATATTAAAAACAATCCAGCATCAGACATTAAAAATTTCCCTAAACAGGGCCACCTTCAGTTATCTTTTAAAAGTAAAATAGTTGTTTATTTCCTTGACATCTGCTAGGAGGGCATTCCACAGGGTGGGTGCCACTACCAAGAAGGCCCTCTGCCTGGTTCCCTGTAACTTTGCTTCTCACAATGAGGGAACTGCCAGAAGGCCCTCGGCGCTGGACCTCAGTGTCTGGGCAGAACGATGGGGGTGGAGATGCTCCTTCAGGTATACAGGACTGAGGCTGTTTAGGGCTTTAAAGGTCAGCATCAACACTTTGAATTGTGCTCAGAAACGTACTGGGAGTCAATGTAGGTCTTTCAGGACCGGTGTTATATGGTCTCGGTGGCCGCTTCCAGTCACCAGTCTAGCTGCCGCATTCTGGATGAATTGCAGTTTCTGAGTCACCTTCAAAGGTAGCCCCACATAGAGCGCATTGCAGTAGTCCAAACGGGAGATAACCAGAGCATGCACCACTCTGGTGAGACAGTCTGCGGGCAGGTAGGGTCTCAGCCTGCGTACCAGACGGAGCTGGGAGACAGCTGCCCTGGACACAGAATTGACCTGCGCCTCCATGGACAGCTGTGAGTCCAAAATGACTCCCAGGCTACACACCTGGTCCTTCAGGGGCACAATTACCCCATTCAGGACCAGGGAGTCCCCCACACCAGCCCACCCCCTGTCCTCCAAGAACAGTACTTCTGTCTTGTCAGGATTCAACCTCAATTCGTTAGCTGCCATCCATCCACCAACCGCCTCCAGACACTCACAGTTGGAGTCTTCAAATATCTGAGGATAGAGCAAGCTTGTTTTCTACTGCTCTGGAGGGCAGGACTCAAACCCACGGCTTCAAGAAAGGAGATTCCAATTAAATACCAGGAAGAACTTTCTTACAGTAGGAGCTGTTCGGCAGTGGAATGGACTCCCACGAGAGGTGGTGGACTCTCCTTCCTTGGAGAGGTTGAAGCAGAGGTTGGATGGCCATCTGTCATGGATGCTTTAGCTGAGATTCCTGCATTGCAGGGGGTTGGGCTAGATGACCCTCAGGGTCCCTTCCAACTCTGCAATTCTCTGATTCTAATATTGGAAAGTCACAAACTGTTTACCGGGAGCCTGCCATACACACACAGTATTATTATTTATTGAAGTAATGAAGTATTTCTTAAAGTAAGGCATGGGGATTCTTGGCCATTACGATTTAACCATATGGGATTTCTTCTCTCTCTCTCTCTCTCTCTCTCTCTCCCCTCCCCGTACAGGCTGGGATGTGAATAGCTTGGCCTACGCACAACCAGGTAAGGCCAAATTCTGGTATTGCAGGGGCTGAAAGAGGCATTGGCCTACTCAGATTTTTCAAATACCATGGATCTGCTCTTTGGGGTCCGGTGCTGTTAGCTGGACTCTTCAGGCACCTTCTGGGGTCTATAACCCTGCAAGGAGAGCACTCTTGACCCCTCCAGGGCCTCTTACGTGCCATACCATGTTTGCATGCCCTCCCTGAGCATGCTAAGAGAGAGGGACTAGATATCCCCCTCGTGCCTTGGGCTCACCTCCTGGGCAGCCCCTCTGCAATGGGGCCCGGAGGGAGAGGGCAAATAAATGGGCCCTGGGGACATCAATGAGGAGGGAGGATCTTCCAAACCTGGCACAAAAATAATGGCAGATTTGAATTCCTCACACCTCAGAAAAGCCACATTTTAAAGACCTTTCATTGAAGAAATTTGCAAACATTAAGTTTCACCCCCTAAATTGGCATTCCCTAAGTGGGACTTCTGACCTTTCTGAAAATAATATTTATTACTTTTCCAACAATTTAAACACTATAAAAACAATACAATACGAAAACACTACATAACACTAACACATTAAACTAACAAAACAAAACAAAAACAGTTTAAAACACATCAAACAATTTCAATATCTTATCTTTCATTCACTTATTTCCACAACCTCCTCACACCTCCCTTTTTGTATTCCACTTCTGTTAATTGTTTCAGCAATTCCTTTCCATCTTCCTCTGTTTTCTATCCTATAATTATCTTAACACATTCTAACCTTATTTTTTCCTTTAATACTCTATTAATCTATTTATACTTAATTCCTTATGACGTTTCTACTAAAGCCATATAACTTAATTCCAACATTTTTCTAACATTCATTAATTTTACAGTATTTCTGTAAATAGTCTTTAAACTTTTTCCAGTCTTCTTCCACCAATTCTTCTCCCTGGTCTCGGATTCTGCCAGTCATTTCCGCCAGTTCCATATAGTCGATCAACTTCATCTGCCATTCTTCCCGGGTGGGTAAATCTTGTGTCTTCCAAGACTTCTGACCTTTCTGTGGCTGAAATATACCTTATTTTCCACTCTATAACACACACCCGACCCTAAGACGCACAAAGATTTAGAGGAGAACAAGAAAAAAAAATGTTCTCTCCATTTCTGCTCAGCGCCTCTCCAGCAAAGCGGGAGGAGAAATGGAAGGGGCTCCATTTCTCCTGCCGCTTCGCTGAAGGGGCGCTGCGCAGAGAGGAAAAGCTGTGCAGTGGCTCTCCAGCGAAGCAAAGCCTCCGGAGCGCAGCGGGAGGAGCACTCCCGCTGCGCTCAGGAGGCTTCGGGCAGCTATCCCTGAAGCTAGGAGAGCAAGAGGGAAAGTTGTGCAGCCTGTATTCGCTCCATAAGATGCATACACATTTTCCTTTACTTATAGAGCGAAAAATACAGTAGTCTATCGTCGATAAGAAGAGTTCCACAGGTTGAATTGCTCACTTCTTCCCTCTGGCCCTGTCCAGCATTGGCATGCGGCTCTTGGATAGTTGCCCATGGAGTAATGCAGCCCCCAGTCTTAAAAAGGCCCCCCACCCTTGAACTGGAGCCCACTTCATCAGATACACGAGCCTCACCGTGGCAACTGGGTCTACATGTGGGTGTTGGTAGGGAGTTCACATGACAAAGAAATGCAAAACAGCCCTGTGACAATGGCATTAAAGCTTAAATATATGCAGAATATATTTCCAAGAGCTTATGCTGTAATAAATTTGCCGGTCTGTGAAGATGCCATGAGACTCTGTCATTTCGGCTGCAACGGAAGAACAGACCCTCTCGACGTTCCTTAAAGGTTTTCCCCAAACAAAGTTGCTCTCTCTGTCTCTCAAGATGACATTCTCATGGTAGCCGCCCTTCTTTCGCAGGTGACCTCGAACTCCTGGACAACGCAGACGAAATTCTAGGTAAGGGAAAAGAGACTGGGTGACAGTGCTTTGGCACCCTCTGAACTGGGAGACGGAGAGAAAGGGAATTGAAGCTGAAGCTAAATGGATATTAATTTCCTAATCAATTCTAATTATAGTGGTACGCGTGGCAGCCTATTACTGTGCATAGTATTATGAAAATGTATTCTCAAGTGCTACCATCTAGCAGGGACATAATTATACATTATACTTATTGCCGTAACAACAATTACTGAGCGACGTCAAAGAACAGACGCACGCTCCCCCCTTCCAGCCCGCAACGCTGCCATTTGCAGCGACGTCTCGAGTGGGAAGCCAGCACGTGGCGGGGAGTTGCGCATTGCGCCAACGAAGCTCCTGGAAGGACCCTGAGCACTGCACACTCTTCTGGTGCTCAGAGAGCTCAGGAAACAGTGAAACCCAGATCACTGTGGAAAGGCAAGAGCGGTGTCAGTCCAAATATTCTGCGTCTTGCATCATTCAGACCACAATGTGCTCCACATGAGGCCATGTTGCAATAGGACATGGAAGTGATTTCAGAGAATCCCTTTTGCCCCTTTTCTCCCCCACCCAAACAGGCCACCTTGTCCCCACGATTGAGGGGGCAGGCTCACATAACATAAGCATGGCCTCTGCAGAATTTTAAGGGGTTCCTCCTTAAGGGGTACCTCGTTCCCCCACCATCTCTCATCCAACACCAGTTCTTGAAAGCACTTACTCAGCCGAAGTTTTTTGCTATACAGTGGTACCTCGGGTTAAGAACGTAATTCGTTCTGGAGGTCCGTTCTTAACCTGAAACTGTTCTTCATTATATTATACCAATTAACTCTATACTCTATGTAACATATTATATTGCGGGGATTAGTCAAAACATGTTAAAGGTTTCATATGGGAACAATGTTCTTTTAAATATAATCTATAGTTATCCCAGTCTTTATTGAACTTTTGGATTGTCTGATTCCTAATTTTCCCTGTCATCTTTGCAAATTCTACAAATTCAAACATTTTCACCTGCCATTCTTCTTTTGTTGGCAAGGTCTCTCCCTTCCACTTTCTAGCTATCAACATTTTCGCAGCGATTGTTGCATACATAAATACCCCCCTCAGCTACAATAAAGCATGTTCAATTCCACACTCACCAAAGTCCTGAAGAAATCCAAAATAAATTCTAAATCACTCTGAGAATAAATAAATCCTCTTTCACAGGAAGAGAAATCTTTAGAGAACTTAGAGGACAGGTTTCACCATAGCAATAGTATCAACAGTACCAATAGTGTCTCTCTTGCCATAATAAATGTAGGAATACGGTCCAAGCTCAATACAATTTGCATTTAAAGGTAAATCCACCTAATTTGTAATTTCCAAAATAATTTATGAACCGAACCCCAACCATCCCTCGCAATTTGCACTTCTCCGAATTTTGCAGCACCGTTCTCCAGCCTAGCAGCCTGTAAAGTTTGCATAAAACAACATGTGTTAGTAAAAAATAGCAGGCAAATACATCGTATTAGGGAATATTGTGTTTGCAAAAATGTATGCATTTGGTGAAAGCGGATGCAAAGGAGAAATTCACATTAAAATGCTGGCAAATTTTCCTAAGGACATTAAAATAAAAAGGAGCAAGCTGGCCATATGGTAAAGTGTAAAAGTTTTAGGTAAAGTTACCCCTGACCATTAGGTCCAGTCATGACCGACTCTGGGGTTGCGGCGCTCATCCCGCTTTATTGGCCGAGGGAGCCGGCATACAGCTTCCGGGTCATGTGGCCAGCATAACTAAGCCGCTTCTGGTGAACCAGAGCAGCGCACGGAAATGCCGTATATCTTCCCGCCAGAGCGGTACCTATTTATCTACTTGCACTTGACATGCTTTTCAAACTGCTAGGTTGGCAGGAGCAGGGACCGAGCCACAGGAGCTCACCCCGTCACAGGAATTCGAACCGCCGACCTTCTGATCGGCAAGTCCTAGGCTCTGTGCTTTAACCCACAGCGCCACCTCACAATAAAAGAGAAGGCAGTAGTGATTCCTTTGCATTAGAGCATGTGTTCCACTGGCAGAACATTTACCAAAGATGTTCCATGTTAATTTTAATTATTAGGTGGATCTGCAGATTTAAAGGTTGTCGGTAGGAACTGCACTGAGGACGGCTGGTCAGAATCTTTCCCCCATTACTACGATGCCTGCGGGTTCGATGAGAATGACACCATGGGAGATTATAACCAGGTAGGCTGGAATTTAGAGATGCTTAAGGATTTCTGGGAACTCTGACATGAGCTACCCTGATCCGGCGCCTCTGGGAAAACCTGTAGATTGGAATCCTTCTGGTTTTGTAGTTCTCCAAATTTTGTGATTAAGTTATTATCTCGGAATTCACCCCGCTAAAAGGAAATGTGTATTTATTGATAACGTGCATTTAGAAACACATACCTTGATAAAACGTCAAATTAAATACTGCTTTTGATAATAGGCATATTTAAATATGGATCTGATGGGTGTGTTTTTTTAAAAAAAAAATGAGTAAACAGGATGGAGCAGTTATGAATAAACACATGCAAAATTGATATGAACCAGATATAGGCTGATCCACCCATCCCTCACTGGAAGCAGCTGAATATGAATACTGTACTTTTCCGTGTATAAGACTATGTTCTTTTCTTTAAAAATCATGCTTAAAAAGTGGGGGTCGTCTGATAACATGGGTAGTGGATAGTGTGGACATTTGATTGGTTGCTGCCACAGCTGTCAACAGCTATTGTGCGTGTTATTGGTTGCTGCGTTAATGGGTGGTGTTGATTGGCTGACGCTCCGGCAGTTGGGCGGGCAATTGGCAGCTTCTGCCAGAGATGGGGCAGACAGAAAGTAGATTTTGTGATGTGTTTGGGTGAGCGACTTTCGGCAATCCCCCCTAAAAAAAAAAGCTCAACAGCCCTGTGCCATCTCCCCCCATTTTCTTAAATTTGAGTCCCCCAAAATAGGGGGCGTCTTATACATGGGGGGCGTCTTATAGACAGAAAAGTGCGGTACTCCTCCCAAAGCAAAAATCTGACAATGGTTTTTGCATCCCAGATCTGGATTTCATGATTCGTAGTAATGAGCACATTGTGGTTTGCTTTCTCAGGATTACTACTACCTCTCAGTAAAGGCTCTGTACACAGTGGGCTATAGCACTTCCCTTGTGTCGCTCACCACTGCGATGGTGATCCTGTGCCGTTTCAGGTGAGTTTGGCGAGAGCGAGAGAGGTTTTGCATCTGTGCCGACCGGGGGGGAAATGGGGCTCGTGTTGTTGGGAAACAGAGCGAGTAAACCCCTCCTTAACTCAGCCACTGCAGTCTTGAGATACCAGGAGCCTCATACGCAGCGGTGCTTGGGAATGCTAAGAAACAAAACAAACAAACCAGATGCAGATTTGAAAGGTTCCATCAAAATGATTTGAGGCGTTGTATCAAAACATCGACAGAAGCCTGCTCCTTCATTCCAGGGACCATCAGGCGAGATTTGGTGATGGTGCCTGAAGAGGGGTCCAAACGCATAAAGAACGGACCATATTTAATAGACAAGAAATCCCTCCAAACCAAGAATTTGTGAGAGTGATTCACCTTGCGTACCCTGTCAGTGGAAGTCCTGTGCAAGGACTTCCACTTGTGGAGTGAGTGGGGCTTTCCCAGACACCTCCGCCCTCTGTACCCCCGAAATTGGCTCCTGCGGGGTGAAGGGATTTGGAGAACACCCAGAAAATTGAGGGGGATTTGTTCCACCTGGCAAGTGTAACACTGAATTCCACTCCAAATACAGTGGAACCTTGGTTCTCGAACGGCTTAGTTGACAAACAAATCAGCTCCCGAATGTCAAAAACCCGCAAGTAAGTGTTCCGTTTTTCGGAAGCCGAACATCCAATGCGGTTGTCGGCTATTGTTTCCGGGGCACCTGCACCAATCGGAAGCCACACCTTGGTTTTTGAACATTTTGGGAGTCGAGTGGCCTTCCGGAATGGACGACGTTCGAGAACCAAGGTTCCACTGTATATAGAATAAATAGGTTGCAGATTAGACATAGCCTTTCCTCCTTGGTGACCTTTCCTTCCCTCTCACCCCCAGGAAACTGCACTGCACACGGAACTTCATCCACATGAATCTCTTTGTCTCCTTCATCCTGCGAGCCATTTCGGTCTTCATCAAGGATGGAGTTCTGTACGCTGAACAGGACAGCAACCATTGCTTTATCTCAACGGTAAAGTGGGCTAGAAATCAAAGTCTAGCACTTTCCAGGAAGAGAAAAGAGGAATAAGAATAGATACAGAAATATAAATCATTGATGTAGTACGTATGTCTACAACAGGGGCAGAGAACCTCAGGCTTGGGAGCCAAATGAAGCCAGAGATTTAGATCCATATTTGTCTTTGAGTGAATGTCTACCTCTGTGCCACTAGCTATAATATATTATTATTGTTTCTTATTTATACCCCGCCCATCTGGCTGGATTTCCCCAGCCATTCTGGACAACTCCCAACAAAATATCTAAACCACAATAAAACATCAAACATTAAAAACTTCCCTATACAGGACTGCCTTCAGATGTCTTGTAAAGGTCAGGTAGTTGTTTATTTCCTTGACATCTGATGGGAGGGCATTCCACAGGGCGGGTGCCACTACTGAGAAGGCGCTCTGCCTGGATCCTGTCACCTCACTTCTCGCAGGGAGGGATCTGCCAGAAGACCCTCAGCACTGGATATCAGTGTCTGGGCTGAACTATGGGGATGGAGACGCTCCTTCAGATATACTGGGCCGAGGCCATTTAGGGCTTTAAAGGTCAGCACCAACACTTTGAATTGTGCTCAGAAACGTACTGGGAGCCAGTGTAGGTCTTTCAGGACTGGTGTTATGTGATCTCAGCAGCCACTCCCATGGCTGCCTCATTCTGGATTAGTTGTAGTTTCAAGGTCACCTTCAAAGGTAGCCCCACATAGAGTGCATTGCAGTAGTCCAAGCGAGAGATAACTAGAGCATGCACCCCTCTGGTGAGACAGTCCGCGGGCAGGGAGGGTCTCAGCCACGTACCAGATGGAACTGATAAACAGCTGCCCTGGACACAGAATTGACCTGCGCCTCCATGGACAGCTGTGAGTCCAAAATGACTCCCAGGCTGCACACCTGGTCCTTCAGGGGTGCAGTTGCCCCAATCAGGACCAGAGAGTCCTCCAAACCAGCCTGCCCCCTGTCCCCCCAAAACAGTACTTCTGTCTTGTCAGGATTCAACCTCAATCTGTTAGCCGCCATCCATCCTCCAACTAGCTGGCGCTGCTTCTCACTTTTGTTGTGAGTGGCAGGTTCTGCAGGCTGCGAGGACAGGCGTTTCTCTGGGTCGCCCAGTGGGGTGCATCCTTTTATAAGCTCCTTAGCAATTTGTCCACATTTTCTCCTCCATTCTTATCCCCACTTCTTCCTTGAATTACTCCGCACACGCGCATGCATTATACACACAGCTGGGTTCTTTTCTTGCATTCAGGAACGGCCTGGAGGACTTCAGTCTGCCAATTAGCAGCCATTGTTGTCTCTCTCCCGGCCTGCACTAGAAATCCGCAAGCTCCCTGCAACCTTTCATCAAACACCTCCCAGTGCCTGGAATTGCTTTTTCTCTGCTTTTAGAGTGGCAGCATCTAGGTGGCAGTGTTTATATTCCTCCCCCATCACTCCCCGCAAATGCTTTTAGTCATATTTTAAAGTACAGGTCGTTGGGTTAAAAAATAACAATAATAATCCATGTTTTTCCTAAGAACTTAAAAATGCCATGGCTGACTTTGAGTACACTTTAAAGACCAGCTTTCTAGAGCAGCAGTGTAAAAGCTTTTCCAGACGGCCGCTTTCCAATCTGGGCAGCCTTCTTGGGTCCGCATGTTCACTGCAGGAGAAGCCAGAAGCAAAATTGGGTAGAGAGACAAACACAGATTTTATGTTCTGTACGGTGGGCTAGTTTTTACACACACACACCTTCTATCCTTCAGGCAGGGAAGACAGATGATCAAAGTTTAAGGATGCTTTTCAGGCAGGTGAAAACATTTGGAAGTAGGGTTGCATCCTTTGTTTTGGCAACATACAGGACAGGACAAGATGGGGCAGGACACTTAGGTGTGTGTGTGATTTTTTTGGTGCTGAAGTGACTTCAGAGCAATTCATTGCTAATAATAATAATGATAATATTTATACTCTGCCCATCTGGCTGGGTTTCCCCAGCCACTCTGGGTGGCTTACAGCACATAAAAAAAATTGTAAAACATTATTAGATATTAAAAATTTCCTGATACGGGGTTGCCTTCAGATGTCTTCCAAAAATCAGATAGTTGTTTATCTCCTTGACATCTGACGGGAGGGCGTTCTACAGGGCGGGCGCCACTACCGAGAAGGCCCTCTGCCTGGTTCCCTGTAACCTCACTTTTCACAGTGAGGGAACCACCAGAAGGCCCACAGTGAACAATGGGGTGGAGAGGCTCATTCAGGTATACTCGGCCGAGGCCGTTTGCAATGTAACAAGGTGACCCCCTGGAATTGCTACACTCGTACACAAACATAGGCATGAATTTGTATATCTGTGCTTTGCTACCCAGAGCTTAAATACATGATCTTTCACAAGCCTTTTCAAACACCTGCATTTGGAGAGGTTCTCCTAACTGGCGGAGGAAGGGGGGGGCACCTGAAATACAGGACAAAACTGTATCAGTACAGGACGTAGCATTTTCCATTGAAATATGGGACAATCCTGTACTATACAGGACAGGTAGCAACCCTACTTGGATGTGTGAGGCTGGGACAGGGAAGCCTGCAGCCTGGGCAGAGTTTTGAGAGCCCAGCTGGGAGGCGGAACAGCAGGCTGAAGTTCTTTTCTCTTCCACAGGTGGAATGCAAGGCCGTGATGGTCTTTTTCCACTACTGCGTCATGTCCAACTATTTCTGGCTCTTCATTGAGGGGCTGTACCTTTTCACCTTGCTGGTGGAGACTTTCTTTCCAGAGAGGAGATACTTCTACTGGTACACCATCATCGGCTGGGGTATGTGTCTCTTTCTGTCACTTCCTTTACGAACGCTTCCATCTTACACACCCTCTGCTTGTAAAGGGCAAAGATCACGTACCTAACACCACCTTCTTCTTCTTCTTCTTCTTCTTCTTCTTCTTCTTCTTCTTCTTCTTCTTCTTTGCAGGAACTCCTACCATTTGTGTCACCATCTGGGCTGTTCTTAGACTTCACTTTGATGACGTTGGGTAGGTATCACTGTTGTGGTCTAAACTACTGAGCCTCTTGGGCTTGCCGATCGGAAGGTTGGCGGTTCGAATCCCCGCGACGGAATGAGCTCCCATTGCTCTGTCCCAGCTCCTGCCAACCTAGCAGTTCGAAAGCATGCCAGTGCAAGTAGATAAATAGGTACTGTTGTGGCGGGAAGGTAAACGGCGTTTCCATGCGCTCTGGTTTCCTGTTGCACCAAAAGTGGTTTAGTCCTGCTAGCCACATGGCCCAGAAAGCTATCTGCGGACAAACGCCGGCTCCCTTGGCCTGAAAGCAAGATGAGCGCCACAACCCCATAGTCACCTTTGACTGGACTTAACCATCCAGGGGTCCTTTAGCTTTACCTTACTTTTGACATCAACAAGAAAGTCCCAACCGCATTCTCCTCGGTTGCAGAATTGGCTTTTCTAAGAATTGACAACTTCCATTTAAGGAAGTCAGGGTAGTTGGTTGGTGTTGCTTGCTACTGAGGATTAAATGAGCAGAGGTTAAGTGGGGGTGCATCATGGCTGAACTCATGCCAAGTGGGTCTGTGGCCTAGGTCCAGGTCACACCAGGAGCTGAAGTGTTTCATCTGGCCTCTTAACCTTTCTCCTTTATCTCTATGATTTCTGCTTGCCTTCCATCTGGGTCGCAGCTGCTGGGACATGAATGACAACACAGCCTTGTGGTGGGTGATCAAAGGCCCTGTGATTGCATCAATAATGGTAAGTTGGAGAGGACAAAGGATGGCTCAGGAATGAGCCAGACGGTTAAATGAGCAGGTCTTCTATAACAGACCCTCCAGGTGTCCCTATTTTCCAGGGACAGTCCCAGAATTAAGAAAGTTGCCCCAGTTTCTGATTTGATTCTGGAATGCCCCGCTTTTCCTGAGGACATCCCTATTTTCTTTGGAGAAATGTTGGAGGGTATGGAGCTATGTGACCCCCCCCCCACCCCCAGCCAAGGCGATAAGTATCTAGACAACCTTTAGAAGACATCTGAAGGCAGCCCTTTATAGGGAAGGTTTTCTTTTTAATGTTTAATGTTTTACTATGTTTTTATATGTTGGGAGCAACCCAGTAGGATGAGCAGGGTATAAATAATAAAATTATTATTATTATAGAATAGGATGGCCCTATTTTCCTCGGAGAATTTTTTTTTTTTTTTTTTTTTTTTTTGCAATAAGAGGCTTCCAAACATGTTTGGATCCCAAAATGTTATCAGTTGATGGCTACAAGAAATTAGCCAAGTGACCTTGAGAACTGCTATCCTTGAAAAGGTATATCGTAGCTGAAAAGCATCTAAAGGGAAGCGCATTAATGACCATTTTTAAAATGCATCCCATGATTTTATTTCTTTTACAGATATTGAGGCACATGGTCACTTGGGACTTATCCATACTTTCTCTTCTCCCAGGGCTTTCCCCTGGGGAAAACAGCTCTGTAGCACTGAGTTGGAACAAAGGGCAATTGGGGGTTTCCCCAGATTGCCATTTGTTCCGATCTAACACTAAAGAGCAGGTTTTCCCTTGGAAAAGGGAATGGCAAGGGGAAAACTGCTTGGATCCTAGCTTCCTAGGCATGGCACAAGCCGAACTATAGAAGAGTCTTCAGTGCCATTAGTGTATGCAAATGTCTGGCTCAGTTAAAAATAACCTTTGTTCTCAATAATAATGAAACTATGATGGAGAATCATAAAATCACTGAATTGTAGAATTGGAAGGGGTCTCGAGGGTCTAGTCCAGCCCCCTGCAATGCAGGAATCTCAGCTAAAGCATCCATGACAGATGGCCATTCGACCTCTGCTTTAAAACCTCCAAGATACAGTCATACCTTGGTCTTTGAACAGCTTGGTTTTGGCACCTGAATGTCACAAACCCGGAAGTGACTGTTCCGGTTTGCGAACTGTTTTTGGAAGCCAAACGTCCGACGGGGAAAGCTCCGGCAGCCAATCAGAAGCCACGCTTTGGTTTGCAAATGCTTTGGAAGTTGAACGGACTTCTGGAACGGATTCCGTTCGACTTCCAAGGTACGACTGTATTCATAAATACTTTTTATAAAAGAAAAACAAAGAATCGGTAATTTTAACCACAAAGTATCACAGCACGGAAGAACAAAAGTACAAAGATACATTGCAGTGCTGAAGGGATAGTCAAGTATTAACTCATACAAATATTCCTCTTACAAAAACTAAAGATTTATTTAAAAATAAAATAAGTGTTTATAAAAATAAAAGGACTCGCTTTGCTTGGAGGTGTTCAGAGGGAGCTCCCCACTTTATGCGATTTCACGTATGTGTACAGGCACCCGAAACATAAGCCTGGTGGAAGTGGGAGAACGCCTGTATATCTCATTATTTTATTATTATGCTCTCTGTTATTATGCTCTTATTATTATTATTATTATTATTATGCTGTGTAAAATGTGTTCTTAATGCTGTACACTGCGCTGGGATCTTTTGATAAAAGATGGTATATAAATTGAATAAATAACTAAATTAAATATTTGGTGGAGGAGGTTTAAGTGGAGGACAGTCAGCCACAGATCTGGTTAACTGAAGCTTCCTGCTCCTGTTCTTTGGTGATTCATGGGTCCCTTTTTTTCTTTACCCCCTCCCCAGATCAACTTTTTGCTTTTCGTGGGCATCATCATCATCCTGGTCCAGAAGCTCCAGTCGCCTGATATCGGGGGCAACGAATCCAGCATTTACTTGTAAGTACAGGGCACAACTGTCTAAGGAGCCGTAGTTGGTTTTGAGCTCTGACATACACATAGGAAAAAGTGAACATGTGGCTTGGGAGGGTTTCAATTTGGGAAGGTCAGACCGGGAGAAATGCCTCTCTCTAACTTGGACAGCCAACCCCGGTCAGCTTACACCAGTCTTCTTCAACCTTTGGCTCCCACGATGTGGGTGGACTACAACACCCATCATCCACAATGGTCATGGATTATGGTTGTTGTAGTCCACCTTCATCTGAGAGATTGAAGGCTGAAGAACACTTGTATAGACAATACTGAGCCAGAGAGTTCAATGGTCTGACTCAGTTTAAGGCAGCTTTCTAAACAGTACATTTTCCTTTGCTTGGAATATCAGGCTAAGGAAGAATTGAGATGAAGACGAAATGAAGAAAGCAAAGTTTCCACATACGTATTTGAAACCTTGGGGTTGTGTTGGAATGTGTGTGTGTATTCCATTTAAGGACAACATAGCTACCGATGTTCCTAAATTTCTGCTTTTATTTTGTTAACAAACACAAAAGCTGATCCAAAGCACCACCTCTTGCAAACAGCCATGGCGGAAATCTTCTGCTCATATAGGTGATGTTTCTAAATTTATTTCAAAGCTAGAATGCCCTTTTTTTCCAAAGGAAAACCCATTTTAACAGGAGGCACAAGGAACAGGAACAAGGGGAAAATAAGCATGTGGGATGCCTCTTGCCATTCATGGCTGTCATCACCGATTGTAGGAGAATGCAGATATCTCTAACTTCAGTCAACTCTGCAGTTGTTACTGGACTATAGCAGGTGGCACTGTGGTCTAAACCACTGAGCCTCTTGGGCTCGCCGATCAAAAGGTCGGCGGTTCAAATCCCCGCAATGGGGTGAGCTCCTGTTGCTCTGTCCCAGCTCCTGCCAACCTAGCAGTTTGAAAGCACACCAGTGCAAGTAGATAAATAGGTATTGCTGCGGCGGGAAGGTAAACGGCGTTTCCGTGCGCTTTGGTTTCCGTCACAGTATCCCATTGCACCAGAAGCAATTTAGTCCTGCTGGCCACATGACCTGGAAAGCTGTCTGTGGACAAACGCCGGCTTCCTTGGCCTGAAAGCAAGATGAGCGCTGCAACCCCATAGTCGCCTTTGACTGGACTTAACCGTCCAGGGGCCCTTTACCTTTATAGATCCTATCATCCCTGACCATTGGCCACATAAGCTGGGACTAGGGAGTCAGAGCCCCGCCCCCAATTTTTTTGGAGAATATTCCATTGGCTACTCCTGTTTTGTGGCATTGAACTCATTGGGTGACAGTTTCACCTCCCCTGGGTGGGCTTCTAAAGGAGGAAATACATTTTCCAGTCTGGATATTTAAAAAGACTTCTGGGCAGAGAGTTTTCCCAGTGTTCTGCGCATTGAATCAATTTATCTGACACCTCCGCTTCTGTGTTGCTGGCTGATACCCCAAATATTAGGTCAGCATTCCAGTAGGGAAATTATTGGTGATGTAATTCGGGATGAAGAGATGCGGGTGGCACTGTGGGTTAAACCAGAGAGCCTAGGGCTTGCCGATCAGAAGGTCGGCGGTTCGAATCCCGTGACGGGGTGAGCTCCCGTTGCTTGGTCCCTGCTCCTGCCAACCTAGCAGTTCGAAAGCACATCAAAGTGCAAGTAGATAAATAGGTACCGCTCCGGCGGGAAGGTAAACGGCGTTTCCGTGCGCTGCTCTGGTTTGCCAGAAGCAGCTTAGTCATGCTGGCCACATGACCCAGAAGCTGTACACCGGCTCCCTCAGCCAATAAAGCGAGATGAGCACCGCAACCCCAGAGTCGGTCACGACTGGACCTAATGGTCAGGGGTCCCTTTACCTTTACCTAATTCGGGATGGGGGCCATGCTATACTATCTCTCTGTAGGTCATGCCTACTTCCAGGTCACAGCTCTCACCAGCCATAACTCACACCATTGAGTGCTTTTTATTACCTTAGAAAGCCTGCTAGAATGAGACAGTCTTTGCCATGCAAGGAATATGCTTGTCTAATCCCTGTTGGGAATTTTCTCCAGCCTGGGGTCGCAGTATTGATACACAAGGGAGTTTTGTGTTGTTCCTTCCAACCTGGCATGGCGTATTTCTGCTTGAGGCTGTGCTGCTACGGAAAGTGAAAGAGCTGTCATTCGCCCCCACCCCACCCAAAATGGCCATTTGCTGCATGTTCACCGTAGAGCTCACAGGGGAGCATCTTCTGTCAAGAGATTTGTCTTTAAAACAGCTCACAAGGGATGATTCAGGGGGAGGGGGACCATAGCTCAGTGGTTTGTGTGTCTGCTTTGCATGCATAAGGTTTCAGGTTCAATTCCCAATATGCCCAGAAAGAGCTGGGAATTCCCCTGACCTGAAACCATGGAGACCTGCTGCCAGTCTTTGTTCAGAATACTGTACTAGATCGAGGAAAGGCCTGTCTCAGTACAGTCGTACCTTGGAAGTCGAATGGAATCCAGTCCGGAAGTTCGTTTGACTTCTAAAACGTTCGAGAAACCAAAGCGCGGCTTCTGATTGGCTGCAGGAAGCTGCCGAAGCGCCGTTGGATGTTCAGCTTCCAAAAATAGTTCACAAACTGGAACAGTCACTTCCAGGCTTGTGGCATTTGGAAGCCAAAATGTTTGGGAACTAAGCTGTTTGACTTCCAAGGTATGACTGTATAAGGAAACTTCCTCTGTCCCCAAGCACCACATATCAAATGTTCTAATGCTCCTATTAGCTTCCAAGGTTGCACAGCCTAGAGCCCACATGGCGAACACATCTGCTGGCGATTTTTTTCCTATGTGTATGGTTAGCAACAGCAAAACAGAGACAAGCGATGTCATTTTCCTGTTTTCATTTGCTGCCATTTTTTTTATTTCTGTTCATGTTGGTTTGCTGCTTCCTGTCTGGAGTCCCGCAGAAATGTCCAACGTTGATGTCTGTGTTGCAAAGAATTGTCGATCCCGGTGCTACTTAGTGACCTTAAGCTGACTACTCTTGCAAAATATTCACGGCGCCTTCAAAATGTGCATGGTTGTCAATATATGTAACCTGTGGTCATGCAGAGATCCCGCATACGGATTGTACTGAGAATATAATAATGTGTGCGTGTCTTGAACCCAGAGCTCCAGTGCATGTGCAGAGTTCCAGGGGAGTACACACTGCCCTATTCCTCCAACATCAGGGCAGAAGGGAGGCCCCATGCACACAATGAGGGACATGTATAAGTGTTGCTTTGCAGCTGTCTGCTCCAATCAAGGTGTTCTTTTTGGTCATGTGAGATCCAGGGTATTCACAGAGCTCATCTCCGAACAAGGCCTTCCTTCTGTATAGCAAAGAAAGGTTGTGTTCACAAAGGGGTATGGGATCAGAGCTTTGTGGGAATGTTCAGGGAGGCAGGAGAGGATATATTGTTTATTAATATCCTTCCTAATTTGCATTAGCAAGTTCCTTTACTTAGCAGAGTTTTACATTCCCCTTTTAAACACACAGCGGGTAGCTGGTTGCAGGCTTGTGTAAGCCTCTCAGTATTAGATTCCTGGTAAGTTCCCTTATATCCCTCTTAAAAAGAATAAACACAAGACAATCTTATTTAAAGTCAGTAGAAGAAGTTTACTCACATCATCAGTTCACAGTTGGATCCCTGAAGGCAGACTTAGTTACAGATATATAGCTGTGGATCTATCCCATGTGGGGATAATCCCAGTGTCCTCTGTTGGCTGAAAGAGTATTTCTAGCTAAAAAGCTGCTCCAATGATGGAGGAAGTCAAAGAGAGAGTGTGTGTGCTACGTGCCTTGTCCTTTTGTTACCTGGACAGGTAAGGTCATGCCCACCTCTAGTCACATGTAAAGGAAGTATGTCCCAGCCAGGAGGAAACAGGAAGTTTTCAACTGGCTGGACCAAACATTCCCCCGCATGTCCACTCTAGGAAAACAAGGAATGTTGTACTTGACTGCTACTTATGTATCACATCCCACAAGCTTCTCTGCATTGGAGGTAAGGAGGCGAGGCGGGAAAACACCAAAGCTATTTCAGCACTGTGAGAACATCCAAACACAAAAACATAAATTTGATAGATCGTATACTGTTACTTATTTCTGCCATAAATGTTGACTTTTGAAGAATGTGGAAAGCAGATGGGAATGAGGAATGGGGAAAAGAATATTATATATTATTCAATATATGAGAAGGAATACAGAATCCTGAAGGGTCAGAGAAGCCACAACATCAGAAGAAGAAGAAACCCACTATCCGTTCCAATCTAAAATATTTTACAGAGCGTTTCCACATTTTCTAGCAACACATTTCCCCGCTGCAATCCTAAGGACCAGGATCTCGGTTTACATTTTGCTGCTTGATTTGGCACTGCAGAAGCAGGATTCCATCGCCAGTAATATTCTCCCCGTCCTTTTGAAGATGGGGACAACATTTGCCACAGGAGGGTGGGAATGATTCGCCACTAAGGAAGATTCCAGAACTCTACTACACAGAAGACCCTGCGGCTCAACTTCTGGCATCACCAGTTACAGGACTTCGGGGAACAGATGCTGGGAAATGCTTTTTTTAAAGCAGAGATCCTGGAGAGCCTCCTGGGCAGAGTCACTTGAACCCAGCTGTATTGTGCAACCAACACTTCTATCTCTTTCTACCTCTCTGCTTAGCATGAACCTCTTCTTCTCTTAGAAGGCTCCATTACAGAGAGCTGCTAAGCGCAGTTAGCATGGCTGCTTGCCGCAACTCAGCAAATTAACCGATGGTTTCGACATGGGCGGCGGAAACTCCAGCTCTGGAAGGTTTCTATGCTTATGCAATCAGAGCTGTCCTGGGCAGAGGCTTTGCATCTTGATTTCTCAATGTCTAAATGCCACCTGTAAAGAGCTGCCCTCCCTAAACCAACTAGCAACGGCCTTACTTATTCTGTATCATGGGGAAGATGTAAAGTGTTATTTATAAATGTTTATATCCCTCCAACTAGCTTAAATATTGACATCGATAGCAAGTGGGAAAGATTAGAAACCTTTGTTAAGTTGCTGATTTCGGATTACCCGGGGGCAAAGGTCCGGCTGGTGGGTGATCTCAACGCAAGAGTAGGGCAAGATGACTCCAGTTCAGCAACCAAATACAGGTGAAAAGTTGGGCTTCCCAAAACGTCTAGCCCAGAAGCCCGCCAGACCCCAAGGCTATCTAAGGACCAATATTCAAACTACGCCGGCACCTGCCTTTTCAAATTTTTGAGGCAGCTAAGTTTACACAGTCTAAATGGGCCATTATCCCTGGGGAATATACATTCCTGTCAGGGTCAAAAACTAGTACAATTGACTACATATTGACCGATAGCGAATTATTAGCAAAAACTGAGCGATTAAAAGTGCTCCCATATGTAGAAGAGAGCCCATTACATCTGCAGGTATCCCTCAAAAACAAGACAATCTTTCTGAAAACAATTCCTGGAAGCAGATTTTCTGTGACATTCTGCTAAGTCAACTCAGGTCTACAGAATTTTCAATTATGGAGATACAGTGGTACCTCAGTTTCAGAACAGTCCTGTTTACGAACTATTTGGTTTATTAACTCTGCAAAACCGGAAGTAGTGTCCCGGTTTGTGAACTTTACCTAGGTCTAAGAACGGAATCTGAGTGATGGAAAGGCAGTGGTGGTGGGAGGCCTCATTAGGGAAAGCACACCTCGGTTTAAGAACGGACTTCCAGAACGGATTAAGTTCATAAACTGAGGTACCACTGTACTAATGCAAATATCCTGGGGCTAAGATATGAACCCTGGCCTATCCACAACTGTTGGTATTAGTGGCAGGTGAGCAGGAATTGGACAGTTCTATGGCTGCGTACCCACCATACATTTAAAGCATGCGATTCCCCCCGGTGAATTCTGGGAATTGTAGTTTACCCACTCACAGAGCTGCAGTTCCCTGCACTCTTAGAAAACTACATTTCCCAGGATTGTTTTGGGGGAAGCCACATGCTGCAAATGTCTAGTGTACATGACCAATCTGTCCATCAGGTTAAAAAACTGGGGATGTTGTTTGCAAGTCAAAGCATTATAAATAAAAGTAACAGCAGTCCATTGTTTTTCCATCCAGCCTTTTTTCGCTTGTGCACTGCCCATGTGGATGTTTATTTGCTTGCCAACCCATGAATGCAAAAAGGGGACTTTCGCTTACTGTAAATCAACGGTTCAGTTAGCACAAGGCAAAAGCTTGAAGGTTAAGCCAGGCTTGTTAGTTTGGTGCACTGAAACTGGACCTGGCATGAACTGGGACTTGCTGAAGATGGTTGAGTACATAATTCATCTTGGCAATATTTCCCGATTATAAATGCTGTTGTATTTAGAGGTATTGGAAACAATGGAAACGATCGATCCTTATCACAATTGCCTGCAAAGCCATCAGCCAATCTTAAGACTTAATTTTCCAAAAGCACGCTTCAAAGACTTCATACGACTTTTTAAAAAATAATAATTGTGAAATGTTTGCATTTTTTGAAGTGAAAAATTTCGTTTCATCTCTATTTATTGAGACACCAGCTCCAATCGTATGTAGCAATAGTGTTGCACAATGCACTGCTATTGGGCTTTATCAAGTGATACATTCATTTTGTTACCTAAATATATTTCTTGCTCACCAATGGGATGATGTGCATCTATATGATCAGGTGTATAAAAATTCAGGGTATCACGGTATATGTCAACTTCTGATTCCGTAAGTCGCTTTGAGGTCTTTTCTTTTTTTTTATTTTAAAAAAAGGGATTAATAAATATAATTAAAAATAATAAGAACAACAAAAACTACCCATGCAGTTCTCAGTCCAGAGAGGGATTTGCAAATGGAAAGTTGCTGCATCAGAGCAACACTGTTTATCAGCTGCAGAAGCTGCAACTCAGGCTGAACAAAAACCCCTCACCACTTTCATGTAGGGCACCTACTTACACATCACCAGAAAGAAAGAAGAGAGTTTATGACGTCACCAGATTGCATAAAATTTGCATATGCTAATCCATATGCATAGGTGCAAATTTGGAAATAACGACTATCATTTAAATAGGAATTGCAGCACATCTCACCTTAGTGAGTAGCTGGGGAAACTCAGCCAGATGGGTGGGGTATAAGTAATAAATTATTCTTATAAACTTTTATAGTGGGGAAGACCCCAAGTGACATGTATGAGCAACCTCAATACTTCATTTCCTGCTTTCTTCTCTTTAAACCAGACTTGGACTCAGACAGAGGACACTTTCAAATAGCAGGCTTACAGCCCTTCTTAATAAATAAAATACATAAATAAATAAATATTTCTTTTATTTATACCCCACCCTTCCTGGTTCAGAAAACCAGGCCCAGGGTAGCTAACAACAAAATTAAAACACTTAACAAAAAACAGCATAAAATACAGTATAAAACGTGAATAACAATAAATTCAGAATTCAAAAATCAATTTAGGGGGGACATCCATCCAATAAACATTAGATGATCACCAGGGCTAGCTGGCTAAATTAGTCCTATTTGGGCCAGCGAGGAGACCAGGGGAGAATTAGCTGTGGGGTCCCAGAGCGTGTAATCTTCTTAAAAAGGGGAGAGGGAGGGAATAGAGGTAACTCTTACCCCAAACAAGTCCTACACATTTTAGCCTGAAGTCCAATATGGCAGGATGTAACAAAACCATCTGATTTTTGTAGCCAGTTGGGTCTGATTCAGATGTGGCATTTGATGGTCACTGCTTCCATGTGGGTAGGATTCCATGCAGTCAGTACCATGTGCAGCCAGAATGACAATTTTTCACTGTTTAAAGATGAAACCATGGCCACATAATACCTCACCCAAGTGGAACGATTTGGATCTTAGTCATATCCAGCTTCAAACCTTATTCAAAAGTCTCCAGCCAATAGGCTCCAGTCTTCTGTCTATGGCACCAGGAAGCAGATCTGCCCTTTGTTTTAGAGTCCTGGGGTTGCACAGTGTTAAGTGCCTTCCAGGAATTGTTGGACTACAACTCCCATCATCCCTAACCATGGGGTGATGGGAGGTGGAGTCCAACAATATCTGGAGAGTACCATGGTGACCACCCGTCCATTTATTATCACTATAATTAGATTTGGTTCAATGCACAAAATCTCGTCGCCACCTGTCATTATTTTGACAGCTGTGCAGTAAGCCAACGTCCCTGACTATCATCTTGGTTTTATTCTGGCTTGCACCCTCCTTTTCTTCCTTTACTTTGTCACCTTAATAGCACCTTTTGTCGTCATGCATGTTGAAAGCATGCATATATATTTAGCTAACGCAGGTGTACATCATTCCTTCAACTAGCTTCATGGTGGAAAGAGAGGAGAAACATGGCATATCCCATCGGTAGGTATAATTTTACCTCTAGGGGGAAAATGAATAAGACTTAGATCAAAGGATCCCAATGTTCTAAAGTTTTCTTGGGGGTATGTGTGTGGAGAACCACTTCTATTTTAAAAGGCAAAATGTGTATAAATTATGCAGATAAAGTCATTTCACAAGTGTCTACCTTGCATAATTTATTCTGCTTTTGCAAAACCATGGGAAAGGACAGAGACCTGTAGAGCAGGGAAAGAGACGTGTGTTCAAAGAGGACAGAAGCGCACACAAAAGGGTCCTTTGCTTTTCTTCGCTGCTAAAAAGACAAGCCATCGTTCGGTTTCAAAAGAGGCTTGTCTCTTCAGCTTCTAAAACTGCCCTGAAGAAAATAGCCAAGCAAGGATCCAGCTGTGCATGCAGTTCTCTTAAGAGTATAGAAAGCTGCTTTACACCAGATCAGGCTACTACCCAAGTTTGGTCAGCTCTGACTGGCAGCAGGCCTCCAGGTGCTCAGCCAGAGAAAGGTCTTTTCCATCAACTGCTACTTTTTAACTGGAGATGCCCGAGGCTGAACCCAAAACCTTCTGCATGGAGAGGATCCGTTCTACCCGTGGCCGATAGCCCCAAAACGTAGGTGATTAAAAACAGCCCACTTTGAAGATGAAGCTTTGATATTCCAACAATTTTTTGAACCATGTCATGTCCCTGTTTTTGGAGTGCTTGGTAGGTTCCCTATTCGCCAAACTTTGCTTATATATGGCTGTTCCATAAAGGGCATATTGGGTCATTGCAGGAGCTAAAAGCTCTGGATGTGTTGTTTGAAGACAATTCGGAAGCTTTGTCTAGTGCACAATACAGCTCCCCAGATCTCGATAGAGACCAGGCTGTTAAAAGATGCAACACCTTTGTTGTGGCAGTTGCACTGATTGCCACTTTGCCTCTGGTCTAGAGCTGCTGTATTTCAAGAGGTAGAAATCTGGACACAAAAGGTTGTTGAGGTTTTTGAGGGCGATCACCCTATAGCCCTCCTCCGCTGCTGTCAAGCCCAAGCCACCCACACCCAAGTCCGGGGAGCCTGCGCCAGAACCAGAGCTGGCAACACACTTTCTTTTTTAAAAAAAATCCAAAATCAAGGACATTTGCTTTATAATGTAAAATCCTCCCCCTCAGAAGGACCCCTCAGGGCAGGATTTAGGTTTGATGAGGCCCTAAGCTACTGAAGGCAATGGGGCCCTTTATATGTCCAGCTGTCCTTTGTCAACAACAAATTGTCACTGGTTTTTTTGTGTTGAATATATGCCACACGGTAATTTATGGACCTCATAGGTATCTCAAGCCATTTGCACATAACAAAATGTGTATTTTATCAAAGTAATTGATATAGAAATGAGCAAAGCTGTGGTATTTTAGGGAGCAGGCTAGCAGGTGGGGCCCATCACTTATATCATAGGAGCCTACACAACATAAAACACTGTTGCTGTATGTAGGTTTTATTTTATTTGTTTTTTATCTTATATTTTGGAAATGTACATCCAGTTTTTTTCCTTTGATTTTTTTGGGGTTCCCCAAGAGAGTGGGCCCCCTAAGCTATAGCCTGTTTAGCTTATACGTAAATCCAGCACTGGGACCCTTAAAAGAAGTCATGTCTGGGAATTCCCAGACGTATGACAACCCTACTCTGGGCCCAAATCTAAATTTGGATTTAAAGCCCAAACCAGGGTGGGGAACCTGGGAAATGGGTGTATCTTTCTAGGTTGCTTTCCCTGGCTGGTCTCCATCTTCCCAGGCCACACACACACACAGGCCCTGTTTTGCATCCCTGAGTGCTTTTGCCTCGCTGGACTATGCCCTTCAATTCTGATAGTGTCTCAGGTTAGTCTAGGCAGAGGATAGAGAGGGGTGCTTGAGTTTGTGTTTGGAACTGACTTGCTGTGCGAGGATAATATTTACTTACACTACAATGAACACGGAGTGAAATATTTCCTTTTTCTCCTGAGTAGCACCAGATTTAAGCTACAACATGGAGCCTCAGCTTATGAGAGGCCTCTTAAGAACAAACAAATATGATCCTTCTAAAAAATCATGAAAGAAAGTGCTTTACCTTTTATGTTAGGGGCAGAAAGCACACGGGGTACGCTGTTGCCTTGCCCCTTCCTTTTAGAAATTGCTAAACCACAGAGCTGTTTGTCTGTTGCTGTACATCAAAACGTTTTCAGGAATGCTTAATAAGAAGTCAGGAGGCATTTTCATTGAAAGGTATTTTGTATGCAGCTAGGCTTATTGCAAGACCTATGCTTTAGTTGAATGCATTGCAGGGACTTTGAAATATGCTCAGAGTCGAGTAGTAATTTCATGCTCTTTATTTCAGCTCATAGGAACAGTGATTGAATTTCCCCCAAAACCTCAGGCTTTATATGCATTATTTACACAATGAGTACCGTCTGATTGGTTGATTATGTTTCCCTCCTGGACCCTGATTGGGCTGTTGCTGCAGGCCAATCAGTTGTTGCATCCTAGTATCCTACCAGCCTAATAGGCTGATTAACTTCCTCCTAGGGTCTGATTGGGCTGCTCCTGCAGGCCAATCAGGTTGTTGCATTTTAGGATCCTAGCTGCCTATTGTTCTAGGATCCAAGCTTAGTACATAACAGACTTCATGACTGTTGGGGCCCATTCCAACTTTAGAAGTCTATGATTCTATGAATTGTTACTTTTCAGTTGCTCCGTGACCTACTTATTGATACATAAACAACTATTACTTCTATTATTTCTATTTTCCGTTCTTCTGTATTTTTTTCTGTAAGAATACTGCACTTATTCTTATTGTTGTCCTGTAATGCCTCTTAAATGTGACAATGTTTAGGGCAGGGATAAAGAACCCTTTTGGCTGCATGGGCCAGAAGCTTATCAGGATTCTCCTTTCGGGACAAATTGACAGGCGTGTGAGGCTGCCAACCTGCCAAAATCACTCAGACAGCTTCGCAAGTCCCCCGTTTATACTTGGGACCGTAAGGGTTCCTGTCAGAGACTGGGCAGAGGAGAAATGATGGAGACCACCTCCCCAACCTGACCCTTCCAGAGAAGGAGAAAAAGACAGTTCAGAATTACAACAGGGGTTTGAGGGAGGTCACAAGGGAGGGAGGTCACAGGGAAAATGAGGGGAAAGTTGGGAAATAATGGGAGAGGAAGAGGAGGAGCTGGCTGATGTATTGTCATTAGAAAGCATTCCAGACCCACCATCACCCAGAACCCAGCAAGCCTTAAAAGTGGTGCATGCTCTGATTATCTCCCGCTTGGACTACTGCATGGGACTACCTTTGAAGGTGACCCGGAAACTACAACTAATCCAGAATGCGGCAGCTAGACTGGTGACTGGGAGTGCCTGCTGAGACCATATAACACCGGTCCTGAAAGGCCTACATTGGCTCCCAGTATGTTTCCGAGCACAATTCAAAGTGTCGGTGTTGACCTTTAAAGCCCTCAATGGCCTCGGTCCAGTATACCTGAAGGAGCAACTCCACCCCCATTGTTCAGCCCGGACACTGAGGTCCACCTCCGTGGGCCTTCTGGTGGTTCCCTCCCTGCGAAAAGTAAGGTTACAGCAATTTAGCGCTTCTGCGCATGAGTGACCACCAAAACCTGGAAGTAACCCATTCCGGTACTTCCGGGTTTCGGCTGTCCGTAACCCGAAAAAATGCAACCTGAAGTTTCTGTAACCTGAGGTATGACTGTATGTACAAAATGGAATTCCTATTTTGTCAGTCACATAGTGATGGTGGGAAAATGACCCCATGAGCCAAATTTGACCAGCGCCCCATTCACTCAAGATTGGCCCACAAGCCAGAGGTTCCCCCCACCCCAAGTCAGGGCTTCAACAGGTTTAATCCAGCCCTGTTTATGAGTGCGATTTTGTGCAAATGTTTGCCATACTTTCATAAACACTTGGTAGAGCTACAAGGAACCAAATAGAACTGCTTAGGAGGGCCAGATTGTGGGCTTACAAGGTAGTCATCCCTTCTGTAGAGCAACGCTGGGGAACCTCCAGCCCTCCAGATGTTGCTGGACTCCATCTCCTTCATCCCTGACCACTACCAATCATGTTGATGGGAGCTAGAATCCAGCAACATCTAGAAGGCCAGATGTTCCCATCCCTGATCTAGAGGATAGACCTCCTTAATAGCTTTTAGCAACCATAGCTAAGACTACAGCATCTACCTCCACAGGTGCTGGACCTCCAGTTCCAGATGTTAGAGACAATACCTCCATCACAGCCTGTTTGTGATCTTCCCAAGCCTGATGTTCTCATGTCACTGTTTGGTTGTGGTTCAGGTTTAGCAGTGCTCTTCTGTATTTATATGCTTGGATTCAGAGAAACAGAGGAGTGGGTGACTTTGAGAACTGGGAGAATGAACACTTAGGAACAGAAACCTTTGCCAACATTCAGTCTGTTGAAATGTGTTGCTTATATCCACCAGGGCTTTTTTAATCCATTAAAATGACCTGCGAATTCCCCGTTGATTTATCCGAGGTAGCTTTATGCAAACGGGAAAGATAAAGTATCTGCTTCCCAATCTTCACCTGTTGCTTCCACAGAAATTGCAACAGCGGTGGCAATTGCTCTCAACTTTGCCGCTGACAGTGACAGCTAGAAACCCATTTCTCCCTTTCCCGTCCCCCATTATTACAAAGGAGGAATGTGAAAGCAAAAGCCCCTGTTGTGCAATTCTTTACCTGCCTTCAAAGAAGGAAGTCGTATTGAGGCCAGTGTTGTTTGCTCCCAGGAGAATGGGCATAGACTTGTAGTCTCAGGTGTTCAGAACTAGAACCCGCATTCCATTTCCAGGTTTGCATTGTGGGATACAGAAACATGCAAAAGGGACCTCTGAGAGCATCTCTCCAGTGGTCGCATATCGCAGACCCCCACAGGTGTAATGGGAGTATGTTGCAGAAATGTAGAATAATACATTATCAATGGTTGAGTGTGTGTGAACTCCATTCTCCAAGAGTAGACAGGTTCAATCTAATCTGGGCAGTGGACAGTAACATGAATTTTGCTATCTAACGATACCATTGATCCATAGAATGAAAGCAATAAACAATGTACTATAAAATAAATAAGACAGTATTATAGATGATAAATATTTAAATTATTATTTTTCCCTACTTGCACTGATGATAGTAATTGTTTGGATGAGGGGCTTTTATCCATTTCTGCAGTCACACAATCAATCAGCTGAACTGGGTTCCACACAGTCACAAAAACAAATTAACCAAAAAAGCCTAAAAAAAAAAAACCTCACACAAAATAAATAGCAAAAACAAAAGTGTCAAATACAGTGGTACCTTGGTTCTCAAACTTAATCCATTCCAGAAGTCCGTTTGACTTCCGAAATGTTTGGAAACCAAGGTACGGCTTCTGATTGGTGCAGGAGCCCCAGAAACAATAGCTGACAGCCGCGTCAGATGTTTGGCTTCCAAAAAACATTCAAAAACCGGAACACTTACTTCCGGGTTTTCAGTGTTTGGGAAACAAGACGTTTGAGTACCAAGGCATTTGAGAACCAAGGTACCACTGTATAAACCAAACGTACTGTATGTATTTAACATTATGACTCACTGAATATATATAAACCAGGGTTGCACAACATCTTCGGCAGTCCTGGGACTGCACTGGACAAAAGAGGGGTTTTGACCTTTTGAAGATCTAACAGTTTGAAAGATTTCAAAGTTTCAAGGACATGGTATGGAAAAAATATATCAGGTGGGAGGATTTGCCCTCTATCCTAACACTCATGGAAATCCAATGAAGCTGAAACGCTGGAAGATTCAGGACAAATTAAAGAAAGGACTTGTTCATGAAGCGCACAGACTGTGGAACCGCCTGCCACAGGAGGCAGAGATTGCGACCAATTTAGATGGCTTTAACATTGCTAAAGTTATTATCTCTGCTGATGAGTTTGGTTTAAAAAAGGCTTGGCTCTTCCTCACTGAGAACGACAGGAAAAAATAGCAATCAAATCGTTAGCAGCTGATGTGTTCGTGCCTCTTCTGTGGAACCTGCCTCGGACTTCCAAAGGATCTCTTTCATCTAATGTATTTTCTTAGTTCCACATAATCAACAGCAGGCCTTTAAATCTTGACGAGAACGTCCAACAAAATCTAAAATGGCTCCCTTGGGCGAAACCTCAAACAGATTTTCTGCCGTGAATATTTTAAACATTTGTGTTCATTGTTCCTCTGTTCCTCTGTCATTTGAATCTGCCAAGTGAATATTCTGAAAATCTAAACAGCTGAGCAGATCTCCTTATAGTATATTTTCAATTTGCAAGGGGACTCCTTTTGCTAGCTTTGTAGCTGAACCCATCAGAATCACAACCTGCATCTAAGATGTGTTTTGTTCAGTTAATTCGCCATCATTTATCGATTGGCTGCACCATCTGCTTCTTTGCAAGCTTCTGCTGGTTGCTGAATGCAAAAAAGAGCCTCTTCTCCTGTCTGTCCTCCTGCATCAATCCAGTATCCTTGCAAAAAAACAACAACCCAAAAAACCTCCTTCCATTTCCATGTGCCTGCCATGACGCTTCTTCCTTTTTTTGACATCTTAACCTATCCAAAATGTGTTCTGGGGTTTGACATGCCTCTTGGCCTTGTTGTGTGATAAGCTGAAAAGAAAAGAGAGAGAGAAATCTATTTTCCTTTTTTATTATTTATTTTCTTTGTTTGCTGATCTTGTCACATTCAGCAGCTGCGTTCAGAAATGCTACTGTAAGTCCAGCAGGGCTAATCAACACGCTTGCAGGATGTCAGAACTGTCCACCATTACCTTGTAAGTTGTACGCGATCCTGTGGCAATATCTCTCTGTGTGTGTGTTTTTTGATGCATGTTTGCTAAGACGTGGTCATAGCTGTAGCCGCCGCTGAGGGTAGCGTCTGTGTTTCTCGTCCGCTGCATGCCGGCTTTGTCTGTTACTTTCTGTGTGCTTTTTGCTGATAGCGTCCCAATGAGAGGAACGTCCATGTCTGAATGGTGCTGTTCCATTGGGGCAAAACAACAACAACAACCCAAAATATGCAGGCTGTAGATTCAGGCAGATAAAAAAAAAGTATTCATTCACACAGTACGTAGTTAAACTATGGAACTCACTCCCACATGAGGCAGTGAGGGCCAACCATCTAAATGGCTTTGTAAAAGGATTAGAGAAATTCATGGAGGAGAAGGCTATCAATGGCTACTAGTCACAATGGCAATAATGCTTCTGGGACGCGGGTGGCGCTGTGGTCTAAACCACTGAGCCTCTTGGGCTTGCTGATTAGAAGGTCGCGGTTCGATTCCCCGTGACAGAGTGAGCGCCCGTTGCTCTGTCCCAACTCCTGCCAACCTAGTAGTTCGAAAGCACACCAGTGCAAGTAGATAAATAGGTACCGCTGTGGCGGGAAGGTAAACGGCATTTCTGTGTGCTGCTCTGGTTTCCATCACGGTTGTCCCCTTGCACCAGAAGAGGTTTAGTGCTGCTGGCCACAGGACCCGGAAAGCTGTCTGTGGACAAACGCCGGCTCCCTTGGCCTGAAAGCGAGATGAATGCCGCAACCCCATAGTCACCTTTGACTGGACTTAACTGTCCAGGAGTCCTTTGCCTTTTACCTTTCTGATGCTTCTGAATACCAGTTCCTGGAAGCCACAGGAGGGGAGAGTTGCTCTCGTGCTTAGATCCTGCTGGTGGGTTTCCCACAGGAATCTGGCTGGCAACAGTGAGGACAGAATGCTGGACTGGATGAGCCATTGGCCTGACCCAGCAGACTCTTCTTAAAGTTCTTATGGAATTTATACCCTACTCTAAAATAAAGAATCATGGCTTTGTTTCCCTATCAGGAAGTGCAGCCAGCTGATGAGGCCTTAGAGTGCCAGGTAAATGTTTAGCAAAGAGAAAAAACACACCCATGCACTGCCTACAGACACCTCACTCCGTAAAATCAGAACAATGGCCCATCCAGTCCAGGATCCTGTTCACATGGCCAACCAGATGTCTGTGGGACACTCATAAGTGGGATTCAAGCACGGGAGCACAATTGCTATTCAGAAGCATTGCTGCCCAGGGGCATTGCAGGGGGGTGCGGTCTGCCCTGGGTGTCATGCCTGGGTCATGTCTGGGGTGTGTGTGAAAAAATCAACCTGGGTGGATCAACGTGGTGGCGCTTGCACCCCCGGCAGGAGGAGTTTCACGATTGGCGGGATCACTGTCGTGAAAATCCGCCCGTTCATGGTGCAAATACGCCCAGTGTGCGGCGCTGGCCACCAGGGATGCGAGCACCACCTGCTGGCACCCTCTGGTGGGCGGCGTTCGCACCCCCCCCAGTGGGTGGTGCTCGCTTCCCCTGCACCCAGTGCCACACGCTGGGCATATTTGCAGAATCAGTGGGTGGCGCTGACACCCCTGGGAGGATCGGTGCATCACCAATGGCACCCCCGGGAGGATCGGCATGCTCCCATGGAAGGATTGCCCTGCCTCTGTGGGCAGATCACCCCGCCGCCTGGGTGGATCACCCCGCCTCCGGGTGCCCCAGCGGCTTCCTCCACCACTGTTGCTCCACCAACTGTGGAGGCAGGGCACGGCCATCATAGTTAGTAGCCATCAATAGCCCTCTCCTCTGCAGCCGAGGGGTGTTTATGAGTTTCTTTTCTTTCATTCTACAAACCATCTCACCAGCTTTCCACTCTCTGCAGCCCTCCAGGGTGTTCACACTTCAGCTTTAAGCCCAGGGGAAGATGTCATAAGGCAGCTCCTTCAGTGGGACATTTCTCAGATCGAGAAATGTGTGGGCACCCAGGGAGGCTGCAGGGTCCTGCAGAAATGTTGACGGGGAAGGAAGGAAGAAATACACACCACCCTTCACCCTCTCGCAATGATACAGTAGGCGCAAAACCCCACTTTCACAGACACTCAGAAGTACAGTGGCACCTTGGGTTTCATACGCTTCAGGTTACAGATGCTTCAGGTTACAGACTCCGCTAACCCAGAAATAGTACCTTGGGTTAAGAACTTTGCTTCAGGATGAGAACAGAAATTGTGCGGCAGCAGCGGAAGGCCCCATTAGCTAAAGTGGTGCTTCAGGTGAAGAACAGTTTCAGGTTAAGAACAGACCTCCAGAACAAATTAAGTTATTAACCCGAGGTACCACTGTACTCTGAAAATGAGAGAGAGAGAAAATGAGGCCTCTTGTATGGGGGGGACGACTTTTGAGAATCAGAGGGCAAATTCTGACATAGGCACAGCCCTCATCAGGACAAAGGAGAGAGAGAAGGGGAAAGTATATAACCTTCCTCTCCATTGCTACTGCCCTTCTTGCTATTCATTGAAAGGGTGGGTGATGAAGGTGGATGGGAGATGAGAGAGGTGCTTGGGGCAGGGAGCATTCAGCTATCTCCACTAACCCTCTGTTGCCTATAACCACTCAACAAGCTGGTCATTGTAGCTTGGTTGTCTGAATGGGCTTGCTTCTATCCTACTCCCATGTGGCAGGAAGCAGAGTTTAGAAATTCCCCCTCGCTGCTTGGCTGGAGGACTCATATAACAAGCTTGCTTGGGTGAATGGTCGCCTAGGGAGGCTCCTGGTGTTTCCCTACAAATTTCTCTGCAGATTTTGGATTTCGAAATGATCTACTCTTCTTCCTGAAGTCGAACCAACGTGGTTTTGCCCTTCTGGTTTCTACTCCCTTGCTTCTTCTTCTGGTTTCTACTCCCTTGCTTCTTCTTTCAAGTAATGCCCTTTCTCCATGGAGCGGCATGGAGGAAGTGGACAGAGGAAACATTTTCCTCCCCCTCGCTTAACAATAGAACTCGTGGATATCCAATGAAGTTGAATGTTGGAAGATTCAGGATGAATAAAAAGAAAGCATTTCTTCACGCAACTATGGAACCAACCTGGATGGCTTTAGAAGAGGATTAGACCAATTCATGGAGAAGAGAGCTACTGATGGCTACTAGCCATTATCTGCCTCCACAGCTGCTGGAAACTGCAGCAGGAAATACCGTATTTTTTGCTCCATAAGATGCACTTTTCTCCTCCTAAAAAGTAAGGGGAAATGTGTGTGCGTCTTATGGAGCGAATGCAGGCGGGAGGCTCTGCTCAGCGCTTCCTTTAAAGAGCCGCACGGAGCGTGTGTGTGGCTCTTGGGGGCTTTTCCCCGAGGAGGAGGAAAGGCAGCCCGTCAGTCCCTTTTCCCACCTCGTGGGAAAGCCCCCAAGAGCCACACACACGCTCTGCGCGGCATTTTAAAGGGAGCGCTGAGCAGAGCCTGGGATGCATATAGGCTCTGCTCAGCGCTCCCTTTAAAGAGCCGCGTGGAGCATGTGTGCGGCTCTTGGGGGCTTTTCCACAAGGTGGGAGAAGGGGCTGACGGGCTGTTCTCTGTCCCTTCCCACACCTCCCGGAAATGGCAACAAGAGCCACTGCCAGGCTCTGCTCAGCGCTCCCTTGTAAGGGCTCCCTTTCGTCCCTCATCCCACTTTGCTGGGAAGCCAGCAGAAGAGGCGCTGCGCAGCTATCACTCTTGCTCTGCTGGCTTCTCAGCGAAGCGGGAGGAGGGACGGAAGGGTTTAAAGCAAGAAAAGCGAGAGCCGTTTACATGCTCTGCGCATAATATTTTTATTTTATTTTTTTCTTTCCCCTGCTAAAAACTAGGCATGCCTTATGGTCAGGTGAGTCTTATGTGGCAAAAAATACGGTAGTTATTCTTGTGATCAAATCCGGCTTGCAGGTTTCCCACAGCCATCTGGTTGGCTTCTGTGAGAACACACATTCTTAGAAGTGTTTTTTTATAAAATAGTATACCATGGCTTGGCTCCAACCAAGTTCTACTCAGAGAAAGTCCATTGAAATTAATAGACTTAAGTTAGTCACATGCATTTGTTTCAGAGGGTCGGCTTTTGTTCAGACTAGCAATGGGCGCAACCTCGGAACTCACCTTTGCTTGAATTTCCAAATTCGACACAGAGGGCAGCACCTGCTCAGCTTATCACAGCTTTCAGTTCCTTCAGTGCGTCATCATAGTCCATGTATCCAGGAATAAAGTGTGCACACGAAAACCTATACAGTCCTACCTTGGATCCCAAACGCTTTGGTACTCAGACATTTTGGCTCGCAAACGCCGTTTTCTGGTTTGCGGACTTTCTTTGGAACTGAACGTCCTGGCACGACTTCCGCAACTTCCAATTGGCTGCAGGAGCTTCCAGGGCCGGATTTAGGTTTGATGCGGCCCTAAGCTACTGAAGACAATGGAGCCCTGTCTATGTCCAGCTATCATTTGTCAACAACAGATTGTCGCTGTTTTTTGTTGAATATATGCTATATGGTAATTTATGGACCTAATAGGTAGCTAATGCCATTTGTACTTCTTGCCATGCAACCAGTCCATGCAGAATGTAGGTACCCCATATATAGAAATGAGCAAACCAGTGATATTTTAGGGAGCAGGCTAGCAGGCGGGGGCCATGAGTTACATCATAGAAGCCGACACAACACAAAACACTGTTGCTGTATGCAGGTTTTATTTTATTTCTTTTTTATCTTATATTCTGGAAATGTACATCCAGGTTTTGGGGCCCCCAAGAGGGTGGGGCCCTAAGCTATGGCTTGTTTAGCTTATACATAAATCTGGAACTGGGAGCTTCCAGCAGCCAATCGGAAGCCATGCTTTGGTTTCCAAACGTTTTGGAAGTCGAACGGACTTCCGGAATGGATTCCGTTCGACTTCCAAGGTACGACTGTATTGAAGTGATCATAGCACATGATTGCATCACACGTTTTTTGGTGTAGTGTTTTGCCAACACACATATGAGGTTGTGTGCGCTGATAGAACACTGCCAAAAGTAAAATGAAATCATTAGAGGTTGGATGGCCATCTGTCAGGTTATTTTTTTTAAGCTGTCATTCCTGCATTGGAGGGGGTTGAACTAGATGGCCTTTGGAGGGCCCCTTCCAACTCTATAATTTTATGGTTCTGCAAGATTTGGGTCATTGGGATTCTTACTATCGTTCAGGAGCACATGTTTGTCTTGCTAAATCGCTACACAAAAGAAGAACCTGGGTGCAATCAAGCACATTCAGATTGCTTTTGCAGTATTTTGCACGCATGGCAGCGTTAATATAGAGCTGGAGGAGGGGATGTAAATGAACAGAGGTTGGGGAGAGAAAAGGATGGCGTGACAAAGATGCCTATACTCCAGTTTCAGCAGAAAGCTTGGAGATTTTCCTAGCTTAAGATAGGAGTTTATTTCATTATTTAGAACATTACTGCCCTTCCTTTCCTTATACAGTAGAACCTCGACTTACTACTGCCCTTACTTGCGAACAATCCGACTCACAACCGCGGCAAACCCGGAAGTAAATACCGGGTTTGCCGTGATTTGCGCACACGCAGAAGCGGCTTCTGTTGACTGCACATGCGCAGAAGCGGCTGCCGCCATCTGCACATGCACAGAACGGTGCTGCCGCCGAATACGCATGCGCAGAATGGCACTTTTCCCAGCAACCCAGATCAACTCACAAACGGACCTCCGGAACGGATTCCGTGCGTGAGTAGAGGTTCCACTGTACTGTTCAAAGTGCCTAACATCAGAATAATAAACTACAATTTAAAAAAAAAAAAATAAACAGAAGAATCATAAGTCCTCAGCTAAAAGATTTAAAAAAAACCAGTTGCTAGATAGATAGATGATAGAGATATTTCTTTATTTAATATGTAGTCTGTCCTTATCTCCTCCACAAAGGAGATGCTCAGAGCAGTTTATTAATATAAAAGCACACCTTGCAGGTGAGGGAGGCGGGAATTTGATCCTGTTTGCATTTAAAGGTGGACGATTCACCTTTTTGGGGAATTACATACATACCAAAACATTGCCATTCTTTAGAATTTGCGCTGCTCCAACTTTTGCACTTCTCCAGCCAAGTAGAGGGTACAAAACTGCACAAAGTGTGCGTACAAATGAACACGTTAGCGAATGTAAAATGCAGAAATGCATTGTGTTAGGGAAATTTCCTTGGAAACATGTTCATAGGAGGGGAAATTCACTGATACATTTTCAGGAGGGCTTAAAAAGAAAGATCCCAATCTCGTGTAGAAAAACGAGAGAAACGCTGACACTCACAGATTTGCCCATTCCTAGGCTGGATCTACACTGACCTTTTTAACGTTAGTAGAACAATATTCGATATATTGTTCTAAAAAGTCACAGGGTATACTGGTAAAATAAAAACGTTCCTTACCTGTTTCCTCCATAACAATGCAGTAGTTCCCTTATTCTTGGTTCCTGCCTGCTCTGCAGCTCCTCAGGTGTCACATTTTAATAGTGCATTACTAACGTTACAGGCAAGACATCATATGTCCAAATACGTTATGATAACTTTATAAACCATGAGTGTAGATCTGCACCAGAGGAAGAAAACAGCAGCAACCACACCAGCAAAACACAAATTATTGAATGAAAAAGAGCAGCAAAAGAAAACACACAAAAACAACAAACTGTAAACAGTTAAAAATGTTAGCAGGATTGACATAAACACGAGTGGTAAGAAAAAAATTAAAGGGATTATAAAAGGTAAATTTGTAAATAGGTTTGAACTAATTATGCAGTAAGAATATGATATAAAATAAGGAACCGCAGAGAGAGGGGGAAAGAAGTCATAGATAACATAGGCTGGATTTGTTTAGACTTATTTTTGCTGTTAAAACATTGTATAACGGAAAAAAATCAAAAAATGTTATTTAAAAAAACAAGGACAGCACTGAGTCATGTGAGTGCAGATTCCTCAATGTTGGGGCGCTGTCCAGCAGGGCAATGTTCAAGCTTTACTGAGCCAGAAGTATTGCTGTCCAGCCATGGATACAGAACCTGAACACAGATCTAGGACATAATCAACAGAAGTTCTTCTGCCAGCAGCATCCGGGAAGCAGGAGAAGTTTTATAGATGCCGTTGCCTCGGCACCTCCTGGAGCATCAATGGAGCCTTGATGAAACTTTGGGGTCTTGTTTCCTCCGCCTGAGGAGGGCCTCGTTCTGCCACTCATGTGCTGTACTTGCTCCTCTAGGCTTGAGCTGAGACATATCTTGTGTCTCTGCACCTGGAGTCCTAGAGGTGGGAGCAAGGAGTGAAGCTTGGTTGTGCTACCAGCTCCCTGACTTTTCATATGACCTGTATGGAGCATCTTCCTGGCTGGCAGCCTTAGGATGTCCCAAACTCCTATCACCAGTGCTGGAATCCTCCTTCTCTTCCTCAAATCTCTTCTAGTTCTGATGCCAGGGGAATAGACTGCCTGTTGTTGGTGGGCTGTCTTTGCCTGGGTGCAAAAGTTACACATGACCGGCTTCTGATTTGGCCTAATCTGAGCAGGCCCCATAAACCCAAAGTCCTCTTTCTCAGGGAGATCTGTGGATGTCATCAGAGCTGAAAATCCCACTCGTGATGTGTTCCTTCTTTTTTGAAATACAGTCAATAACAGATGGACCCTTTCTTTTCATTATAGTGGACCCTCTGGATACGAATTAAATTTGTTCCGGGTGCCCGTCCACAACCTGAAAAGTCCATATGCAGAGGTGCTGCTTCTGCGCACATGCGCGGCACGATTGAGCGCTTCGCGCAGACCGCTTCTGCACACACGCACGTGGCAAAACCCAGAAGTATGCACTTCCAGGTTTGCCGCATTCATAGCCCGAAAGTTACGTATCCAGAGCGGTACGTAAGTAGAGGGTCCACTGTACAGTGGATGCTCGGGTTATGAACGTGATCTGTGCAGGAGGCACGTTCGCAACCTGCAGCGTTCGCACACGCGGGTTGCGATTCAGCGCTTCTGCTTGTTACGTTCACTAGAAATTAACTAGCGTCATGAGGTTTAGGAATTGCAATCAAAATGTATGTGTTTTGCTTTTAAATGGGTGCATTGTAGGGCTAGTGTCTGCTTGCCTGACTTGAGCTTGCAACTTCCTTTTCATTTATTTATAAAGCCGGTGTCACTCCTACTAGCATGTTTTGAGCTTTCTGCTAATTTTCCAGTAGTATTTTTGTGCTTCTGCCATAGCTGTCTGTCCCTACCCTGAAAAGACTTTAATGGTCAGCAGTAAAATTCTCTTGTAATGCTACATATTTCTACAGCATATTTCCTAACTCCTCCATAGACTTCAGTGCAAACCTCAATTATCCTTTTATCAAGAACAACACTTTAAGGCAGATCCCCATATTGCAGACAGGAGGACTGGGGGTAAGACAGAGTGGCTTACTTAAGGTCTTGCATAAAGTTCCTGTCTGAAGCTGGATTCAAACTGGGATTTCTTGGCTCATCAGCACTCCTCTCCATCGACTCTCCCAAAATGCTATTTTGCCACAGCTTGCAGATGCTCATCTCCAAAGTTTTCAGTGTGTGGTGTTGTATTGTGTTTCTACTGTTTTAGTACATTCATACCTCTTGTTGCGTTTGCTTCACATTGCGGCTTTTCAGGTAGCGAACACAGCAAACAAACACAGCCACACACGCATGCGCAGAAGCGTTCTGTGCGCTGCGCACATGCACAGAAGCACTATCACGCTCCACACTTCCACAGAAGTGGCACTCTAGTTGCGGACTTTTCAGGGTGTGAATGGCACCTCAGAACAGATCGTGTCCACAACTAGAGGTACCACTGTATTTTTGTTGGGAGCTGCCCAGAGTGTCTGGGGCAACCCAGTCAGATGGCTGGCATTTAAATAAATTATTATTATTATTATTATTATTATTATTAATTCAAAGGGCAGTGGTCATGCAAACTTAGTAATTAGAATGCTTTCACAAACAGGGGTGTCTTTCCAACCCATCCTAAAAACCAAGAACACACACACACACATATGCAAATTTCTTTATCCAGGAGGCAGCGGCGGAGCAAACCGATCAGGCGCCTAGGGTGGTGTGCATGCTGTGTGCCCGGGGGCAGGGCCAGCCACACATGGGGGCGGGACGCTCTGTGGGGCCTCCAAGAAGTCTGCCTGCCTCCTCCCACTCAGCCGCCCTACAGCTGAGGGGGAGGCGGCGGGCAGACCATTTGGGGCAGAGTGGAGCCTGCGGACAACCAAGCCACTGCGTCACTCCCAGGAGAGACATGTGGCTTGGGTGCGCTGCAGGCCCCACAGTGAGGGCCGCCTGGCATTTTGTCACCCCCCCCCAGTGGTGACACCCAGGGCAACACGCCCCCACTGCACCCCCCCTTCCTCCGCCCCTGCCAGGAGGTCTTACTGCAAGGCTAAGAAACCTTTTTCTTTCTTTTTTTAAAAAATAATTTTTATTGAATGATTTTATGTTACAAAAAACATTACAACCATACTACCACAAAATATAATTGAGAAATAAAAATTGCATACATCAATATTTTGTTTGTTATGTTATTTACCGTCTTATTTCCTCCCAAACATTCCATATAAAACACACGCACGCACAGACTCAAAAAATAGAAAAAAATGATGAAAATAATGAAAATAATTATTTTCCCCCTTTTATCTTACAAAATCTTTTCTTCAATTCTGACTTCCTGTCAAGTCCCTTCACATATGTTTTATCTTACAATTGAATGTACCCAAAACAATAAACCTTTCTGTGTAAATTCTCCAGTACATTCAGAAAACATAATAAATCCTTAATTGCTATCCACCTCCTTTTACTTCCTTTGTCACTCGAATGCTAGCACGGAGTCAAAACTATTATTGCATTTTTGAACATATCTTCTATAACCATCCCATTTTTCAAAAATAAAAATAAAAATGCTTTGAGTTTCCTCTGAGTTTGCTAGTCAATTGAGCCATCTCCACACATTCCTGTAATTTGATTTGCCAATCTGTTATTTGCAACCTGAAGGTCCCTTGCCTTCAGGGACCCCGTTCCTCCAGGGGCCACCTGCCAGTGGGGGGCAGGGCCCAGAGCAAATGTGGGTGGGGCCAGGAACTGCAGTGCAACAGATGCAAATCTTTCCTTTGCATAGATATCTCATAGAATCACAGTTGGAAGGGACTCTCAGGATCATCTAGTCCAACCGCCTGCAATGCAGGGATATTCAGCTGCCCCTTTATGGGGAGCGAACCTGCAACCTTGGCATTGTCAGCACCGCACTGTAACCAACTGAGCAAAATCCAGAGTTTTCTGCCCACCCCCTCACCACCAGTCTGGATCCAGACATTATCACAGCTCAAGGGCACATTCCAGCCAGGCCAAAGCACTCGAGGTGGGTGTGGAGCAGGGCTGCTGGTGAGAGTCCCAAGGGCCAGATACAAGGGCCCAGGGAGCCACATTCACCCCTCAGGCCCTGAGGTTCCCCCATCCCCGCTCTGCTGTCACTTGAGGAGATTGCACAAGAGAGATCTCCCGGTAAATTGCACCAAGGCGTCATTGATGGTTTACTGGATCCGTCTGCATTCCTGGTTCATGAGAAATCTGCTCTGAAGTGCAGTTAGGAGCACCGCTTATGTTTTGGTTGTATTGTTCCGTGGCTTGTTTTCCTGTGCTGAATCATTTTGCTTTCTCCACACTACTGAGAAAATAGAATACCAACGAGGATGTTGATGAGAATGAATATTCCCCAGGAGAACAGCTGGGTTTTCAAAAGCATTTCATGCACTTATTTCAACTCTGTATCAAGAACAACATGGACAGAGTTTCAGGACAGAATCATTAGCAGTTGCTTACAGAAGTACACAGTCCTTGAGGAGAATCCATAACTCAGTGGTAGATCCTAAGCGATGGATGCAGAATGTTGCAGGTCCTGTCCCAGGCATCTCCTGTTAAAAGGATCTAAAGGAAGAGGAAGACCCTGAGGAAGACCCTGGAGAGACACTGCTATTGAGATGAAACAATATTGGCATAGAACAGTCTTCCCTACCCTAGTGTTTTGGATTATAACTTCCACCAGCCCCATCCAGTATGATCAAGGGTCAAGGATGATGGGACCTGTAGTCCTACAACCTTCAGAGAGCCTTTCCTAAGTTGATGCCATGCTGGCTGGGGCTGATAGGAGTTGTAGTCCAGAACATCTGGAGAGGACTTGGTGAGGGCTGCCCTAAAGGGACTCCACAGAAACTAGGTCACCAATGGATGCGGTTGCACTGCTGAGATCTTCCCCCAAAGTGCCTGAGCTTTTCCACCCACTGCCCCCTTGGCCATGAGGGGCTGAGGTTACCCTTTCCTCCCTACATCGATATGAAACAGGAAGTTGGAAAATGAACTAGGGTTACCAGATGTCACCGGTTCCCGGGGACAGTCCCCAGATTTGCAAATCTGTCCCCGGGAAATGTGGTAGCAGCAGCCTCAGCAGCCCGGGGCCAGCCTGGTAGCACAGTTGGCTCTGGCTGGCTTCAGGAGCTGCTCGCTGCCCACTGACATGGCGCCCGCCATTTTTACTTGCTGGAACTTCCGGCGAGGGGAAATGGTGGGTGCCACTCAGCGAGCAGCTCCTGAAGCCAGCCAGAGCCAACTGCGCTACCAGGCTGACTCTAGGCTGCTGACTGCAGTTGCCACCGCCGCTGCCGAAGGGGAACCGGGGACATCTGTTGGTACAGATCTCCTGCCTCCTTCCCTCTTTCTTTTGACTGATCGGGGGAGGCTCGGGAGTTGCAGGTGGCCGGCCGTTGCCCAGTTTTTTAAACAAAACCTCTGCGCATTTATGTTTCACAGGGTGCGAAAGAAGGGCTTTGCACCTTTATACAATATGCATGTGTGCTTGGGCCCAGGGTCTTTTGCCTCTCCATCCCCACTGCTGACTCCCTGTTGCTACCCAGCTTCAAAAAAAAAACAAAAACAAAAGTGTCCCCAGATTCATTGAAAAAAATCTGGTAACCGTACGCTTACCCACTTCCTCTTTCAGCTCTATGGCTCTGTCCAAGGCACAGATTGAAAAAGTGAAGTTTGTGTGTGTTATCCTTCCATCTTCCTGTCTCTTGTGGGGTGTGGGGGCTGACCCAGAAGAGGCGGGTGAACCAGAGCAGGTGGCACCCATGGAAGTTGCACAAAGTTCTAGGTGTTCCAATGGGTCTCAAAAGATCGGTGACCCGTGTTTTCTGTGTTTCTTTGTGCCTGTCTAGCAAAGAGCAGTGGCAGCAAATGCCGATGCTAAATATAAGGTCTCTCAGTCCTCATTGGGTTTTTGGCTTCCTTGCCAAACGGGAACAGACGCAAACTAGTGGGGCACCCGCATTGTTTCACAAAGGGCACTTTCTCTTTATCTCAACAGGAGACTGGCTCGCTCCACCTTGCTACTTATTCCACTGTTTGGGATTCATTACACGGTGTTTGCCTTCTATCCAGAGAATGTCAGCAAGAGGGAGAGGCTGGTCTTCGAACTGGGACTGGGATCTTTCCAGGTGAGTGTGCATCAAAATGGGGACGTGGGTGGTGCTGTGGGTTAAACCACAGAGCCTAGGACTTGCCGATCAGAAGGTCAGCGGTTCAAATCCCACAACGGGGTGAGCTCCCATTGCTCCGTCCCTGCTCCTGCCAACCTAGCAGTTCAAAAGCATGTCAAAGTGCAAGTAGATAAATAGGTACTGGTCCGGCGGGAAGGTAAACGGCATTTCCGTGCGCTGCTCTGGTTCGCCAGAAGTGGCTTAGTCATGCTGGCCACATGACCCAGAAGCTGTATGCCGGCTCCCTTGGCCAATAAAGCGAGATGAGCACCGCAGCCCCAGAGTCTGTCATGACTGGACCTAATGGTCAGGTGTCCCTTTACCTTTACCTTTTATGCATCAAAATAGCCTGTGTCCATCTGCCTGCCTGCTCATCCACCCCAGATAAGGAGAGGGGAAGGACATATCTCAGTGGTAGGATTATGGTAAATGTAAAGGACCCCTGGTTGGTTAAGCCCAGTCATATTTGACTATGGGGTGCAGCGCTCATCTCCGCTTTCAGGCTGAGGGAGCCGGCATTTGTCCACAGACAGCTTTTCCGGTTCATGTGGCCAGCATGACTAAACCACTTCTGGTGTACAGATCGCCATGGTAGAAGCCAGAGCACACAGAAACACAATTTACCTTCCCGACGCAACGGCATCTATTTATCTACTTGCACTGATATGCTTTGCACTACTTGCACTGCTAGGTTGGCAGTAGGTGGGACAAAGCAACGAGACTTAACCCCATAGTGTGGATTCGAACTGCCAACCTTACAGTCGGCAAACCCAAGAGGCTTGGCGGTTTAGTCCACAGTGTGTCTGCTTTGTATGCAGAAGGCCCCAGATTCAATTCCTAGTGTTGGAGATAAGTAACTATACAACCTTTAGAAGACATCTGAAGGCAGCTCTGTATAGGGAAGTATTTTTTTAAAAAAAATTATTATTTTTTATTATGTTTTTATATAATCATTGGAAGTTGGAAGTCACCCAGTGTGCCTGGAGTAACCCATTCAAATGGGTGGGGTATAAATAATAAAATCATTATTATTATGGAACAGGATGTCCCTATTTTCATTAGAGAAATGTTGGAGGATACATAAGAGTAGACCCATTGAAATGAATGGAACACAGCTAACTTGGGCTTATGAGTTTCAGTAGGTTTGCTTTAGTTGGCTCTTGTTCTCCCGCAAAGAAGAAAATGGACATCAACAGGAGGGTTTCTGCTGTGTGTGCAATTTTTCCCCTGCGAGTGTACCTTCAATTGCTTTTTCTGTGGCTGGCTCCTTCCATCAAGAAGCAAACCAGAGCAGCCATAGGTCTGCGCACAGCCACTCCACTACCTTGTGGCTCCCTGTTCTCTTCCACCCAGGCTACGTTCATACAACACATTCAAAGCACTATGATACCACTTTGAGCACTTGTGGCTGCCCCAAAGGATTCTGGGAGCTGTAATTTGTTAAGGGTGCAGAGGGTCATTATGGGAGACCTCTATTCCCCTCCCAGAGCTACAATTTCCAGAGTCCCCTTGCAAGAGGGGTTGATTGTTAAACCACTCTGAGAATCATAGCGCTGGGAGAATACTTATGTTTAATAGACTATTGTATTTTAATATCCTGTTGAAAGCTGCCCAGAGTGGCTGGGGAAACCCAGCCAGATGGGTGGGGAATAAATCATAAATTATTATTATTATTATTAAGGTCTCTGCAACTTTTTACACCACAGGTGCTCTCAGGATGGCAGGGCAGGGGGTATTTCTGGTTTTGTTGCTGCACAGCAGACATTTGAGCTGAATTCTGATATTATAGTTTTAGCCGATTTTTTTTAACCTTTATTGTATTGAGTTAAAGGTACACTGCTTAGGAGGTCCCAGTAACCAAGTTTGTGCAGAGTGAGAACCTGCTATTTTCACTGCATCTGTGTGGGAATGTTCAGGGACGCAGGAGAGGATATATTGTTTATCAATATCCTTCCTAACTTGCACTAGCAAGTTCTATAACTTAGCAGAGTTTTAACATTCCCCTTTGAAAGCACAGCGGGTAGCTGGTTGCAAGCTTGTTTGAGCTTCTCAATATAGATTCCTGGAAAGACCCCTTATTTCCCTCTTAAAAGAATAAACATGCCACAATCTTATTTAAGATATATAAAAGTAGTTTACTCACATCATCAGTTCACAGTTGGATCCCTGAAGGCAGACGTAGTTAGAGATATATATACATGGGGATCTACCCCATATGGGGTGTTAATCCCAGTGACTGCAGACTGGCAATCACTGCAGTTCACACAACAAAAGGAAAATGGAGAAGAAGGTCGGAGGGCTACGTGTCTTGTGCTTTTGTTACCTGGACAGGTAAGGTCATGCCCACCTCTGGTTGCATGCAAGAGGAAGAATGTCCCAGCCCAGGAGGAAACAGGAAGTTTTCAACTGGCTGGTCCAAACATCCCCTTGCATGTGCACTCTAGGAAAACAAGGAATGTTGTACTTGACTGCTACTTATGTATCATATACCACAATCTGAACAGCTGCCTGTTCCTCTCCTCTTCCCCACAGGGCTTTGTGGTCGCTGTACTCTACTGCTTCTTGAATGGGGAGGTAAGACTTTTCATAGAATTGTAGAGTTGGAAAGGATCCTGAGTGTGCTGGACCTGGGGGTAACCCGAGTAACGCGGTCCAAGTCCGGTCCCGAATCCAAGGGTTCTGTGAGGAGTCAGTCTGACAGGGCCAAGGCAGGAAACCAAGCTAGGTCAGGCACAGGGTCACAGCCAGGTTCTAGCAAACAGCAATGTTGCTCCTGCAATCTGGGGCGAGGTCCGACAGCCTTTTATCCATGTCGGGGTAACGGCCGGTCCTGATCCCCCAATGACTCACCTCCCTGTCTCGCCTGGAGGCAAGCACTCCTCCTGCGAGTACTCAGGTCTCTCCTTCTCTCAGACCTAAGTCTCTGCAGCTTGGGAGACATTCATGGGTTACTAGACCCAGGGGTCGCCTCAGCCTCCCCTGACCAAACTGGTAGTGGAGCAGCTGTAAGTGATGGCCCAGCTGAAGGCAACGAGGTAATCCCCGCATCTGAAGCCAGGGCAGGCTCAGGCCCCTGACTCGGCCCAGCTGGTGTTTGTTGCAGGGGAACCTGTGCAGACTGGGGCTCTTTAGAATCAGGTCCCAGACTTGGTTCAGCTGCCGCCTGAGGCAAAGGATCCGGTGCGGAATGAGACTCCTCTGGTTCTGAGTCCGAGCCCGAGTCCCAGGCCATCACACTGAGCGTCATCTAGGTCAACCCCCACCCTACCCCCGGCAATGCAAGAATCTTGACTGAAGCATCCATGACAGATGTCTACAAACTTTTTCCTCCTTCCTTCTCCAAATGCATAGCCTGGTTCCTGCTTGCATCTTCCCCTTCCATTCTGGGTCTCTACAACCATTCACTGCCTAATCTACCCCCGGTGGGCTCTGACCTCTCTTCTCTCTGCACACACCAAGCTTGAGTGGCCCTCTGGAGAGGCATCATCCATTGCAATGTATGAAGCAATAATAAAAAATGAGAGATCGCCCAAAGCCCACAGTGTGTGTAGCAAGTTGCATGGGACTCATTGGGACCTGACCATCGTTTAGCACCTTCTGATGCTTTTGTTGGAGACAGTAGGTCTCTTGGAATCAAAGGAGAGAGAGCACAGTTGCACTCAGATCCTGATTTTGGGCTCCTTGTAAGTGTTGGGGAAACGCCTGGGAATGGCTGCCAACTTCCCAAGTCCTTGGGGTGTCTCTCCAGTGGTCCTCTCTGGCTATAAATTTCCCTCAGTCCAGAGAGACCGGTAATAGGCGACCCTTCTCTCCTGAAAAGAGTTCACCAGTCTTCTTTCTGGCATATCATAGCAGAAGAAAGACTCAATCGTAGTTCTAAAACTACTTTATTTACAGTCTTATATACAGAGACTCCATCAGTGCGTCTGTGCTCTCTGAACACCAGTACAGAAAACCAGCGACACACACAGAAGTGAAACTAGATTTCCAATAGTACTCAGAAGGAAGAGATAATACAGACTACCTTTCTCACGCTCTCTCAGACACTAACATGATGTATACAATCATAGTACCACTTGCTGGAGCAGCTCGGATAGATAAAAATCCTAACTGTAAGCACCTGGGAGACTGTCTTATGCCTTATCCATTCAGTAGATCACTGTGGCCTGCAGGAGAGCTTTTCTTGTAAGGTCTTAAGATCTCAGTAACACTTAAGATCCACAGTAACTCAGAGCAGCGCCTTTAATATGGCTGCCCCAGTGCTGTGGAATAACGTTCCTTTTGAGATAAGTCAGGTGTCCTCTATCTGCATTTTCCAGAAACCATGGAAGACATGCATGTTCCAAGAGAGTAAATGAGGTTATACCAAGAGTGTCTAACTTGTTAGAGTTTAAGACTTGCTAGTCACATATATGCAGATTTTGTGTTAAATTCTGTTACGCGTAAATCGCCTTGAGATGGTGGTTTAGAAGGCAAGTAATAGATCAATGATGATAAAAGTTAATTTTAAGAAAATATGGTTTCCCACTGTGAGCATAAGATGCTGGAATCGGTAGTGGCGCTCGCCCTGTGGAACGCCCTCCCATCAGATGTCAAAGAGATAAACAACTACCTGACATTTAGAAGACCTCTGAAGGCAGCCCTGTTCAGGGAAGTTTTTAATGTGTGACATTTTAATGTATTTTTTAATCTTTGTTGGAAGCCGCCCAGAGTGGCTGGGGAGACCCAGCCAGATGGGCGGGGTACAAATAATAAATTATTATTATTATTATTATTATTATTATTATTATTATTATTGAATAGGATCCAGCCGCAGAGCTCTTCTTGCATTCTTACCGCTTCTGCATTTTGTTGAAAGAAAATTTAAAATATAGAAACTTCTGTCAGCATGTTCCCAAGCGGCTAAGTACATTAAAAAATGACCTTTTAAAGTTTCTCCCTAAAGGTGCAGTCAGAAATAAAGAGGAAATGGAGGAGCTGGAAAGTCAACCGGTACTTTGCTGTGGATTTCAAACATCGCCACCCCTCCCTAGCAAGCAGCGGTGTGAACGGGGGGACCCAGTTGTCCATTCTGAGCAAGAGCAGCTCACAGATTCGAATGTCGAGCATAAATGCGGAGAACCTGGCGACATGAGCGCATAAGCCATCTTCCTTCCCCTCCCCAAAGGGGGGGGGAGAGAGAGAAAAGCTCATTTTGGAAACAAAACAACATCAACAACAACAACAAAAAGGTCATAATTAATTTTGGTGGTGTGGGGTGGTTGTGTCTGTCTCTGTGTTTTGTTTTAAAAGAAAAAAAACCCACCTCCCTTTTATTAAAAAAGAGAGAGAGGGAGAGAAACAAAGTTGTTCTGGAAGCATGAGACGTCATCCCTGAGGGGTGGAAGATAAGGCATTGGAGAGGATTGTAAATATGCAACTGAGATCATCTGGACCAAAAAAAAAAAAAAGAAGGCATTCAACTCATCCACCATCTCAGCACGCTTCAAATAATTCCATTGTTGGCCTGCCATTTTTGGTGATTGTCCTCTGTCCCATTGTGAATTTTGAGTGCCAAGCTGATACCTGTGAATGAACCATGTATATTCATCTCCAGTGCATCTCCTTCTGTCTTGGGCTAGTCTCTGCATCCTCTGTCATGACATAGAATGTAGCCTAAATTCTTCAGTGGATGCACGACCAGCCTCGATGAGATGATGGTCGTGGTGGATCCCACCAGAGGCTGCCCAAGTGTGAGGTATCCATTGAGGTTCTGCAGAACTGCGCCGTGTGGACAGCAGCCACTCGATGGATGGAAAAGCCATGCCGAGCGAAAATGGAGCCAACCGGTGTATTCCGTCCTCCAGGAATGTATTAGAAAGCTTATGTTATGCTGTGAATTTTCTAAAAGGGTCGTCCAAGTTAAGATAGAGCTATATTTTTGAAATTGATGGGGGGGGGGCTTCTTCTTTTCTAAAAAAGTGGGAAATATCTATCTACATATATCCCCCACATTAAGTCTACATGAATTCCTTGAAGGTCAATTCCTCTGGACTACATGAAAAACCTTCTCCACTGATACATTTCCACAGAAATAAGGATGTAACTGGTAGTTGTGACCCCCGATGGCACAAGTTGGTTGTATGCCACACAAAGTGTGGTGTTTTTGCTGCGCCAGGGTTCACGTTGAAAGGGCTAGGCAATTTTTGTGGGTTCTACATAGCTAAAACGGGGGGGTCCATTTGGGTGGGTCACAGAAGGTCCAAGATCCAATGCTGTGGCCAAGAAATAATATAGACTTTGGAAGTGGGGAAACTTCCCTGCCCCCCCCCCAGGGGAGAGTTTAGTTTGTTTAGGAAATCATTAATGCCTTCAATATAGGTTCGAGTGAAGTGGGGAATTTCTTCCTCGCTCCCTCCTACTAGTCAGAGCCACAACCGAAACATAGCTACTTCAGCCGAATTAAAACAATGATGTCAATTCTCAGGAGACTTTGTGCATTGCATGAAGGCCTCTGGACTTTTTATCGTTCCTCCGTGGATTGTATGAGCCTGTCTTAGATGTTCCCGTTCCTCTCTAATCTTTTAATGTGAGTGTGTGAGCTTGCCTGTGTGTGTACATTAGAGGGGGGGGGAATGTTGCTATTTTGTTAATGAATGCAAGCTGAGGCCAAGAAAGTTGCAACGAAAGGGCTGGTTCTTTCTCCTTCGTTTAAATGAATGGGGTTTTTAAATAATAAAACAAATAGAGTGTTTCAGTGGGGGTGGGGTGGAGAAGAAGAAGTGGACCATGAGCTGGAGCAGGGAGGGATGGGGAATCTGACTCTGTGGATGTTGATGGACTGCAATTCCCATTGTTCCCAACCTGCCTGAGGTTGATGGGAGATGGAATCCAACCACATACAGATGATCACTTAGAACAGGGTTGGCCAACTCCCGAGAGACTGTGATCTACTTTCAGAATTAAAATCTGGCAATGATCTACCCCTGCTTTTGGGGGGTTCAGGTCTAAGTTGTTGAGCTTCTTTTAGGGAGGAGGAAAGCCCCATTTTTATACTTCCTTAGGAGGGAAGTTCCGTTTTTGGGGGGAGGGGGGTTAAAGGCAAGGGTCAAAGGGGGAAAAGTCACTCACAATAATATCTCTTTGAATGAAAACAGCCACAGAGAGAAAGCTCCATCTTCCCTTCCACTGATCAGACAACAATGGAAGGTGGAGCAAGGTGGTGGGACAGGAGTCAGTTTCAACGACACTGAGGAAAGGGAGCCAGACATCAACCCACGAGCTACCAAAACCTCGCAGGGATCTACCAGTAGATCGCGATCGACCTGTTGGACATCCCTGATCTACAACATATAGAGGACCATAGGCTCCCCATCCCTGAGCTAGAGCTTGGTCCGTACATGTTGAGCCGCACAATCTGCTCCTTCATCATACATTGGGGAAGGAGCGTAGCTCAGTGGTAGAGCATCTGCCTTGAAAGCAGAACGTCCCGGGTTCGATCCCCAGCCTCTCCTGGTAGGGCTGGCAGGGACCCCTTGCCTCAAATCCTGGAGAGTCACTGCCGCACAGTGTACACAGCACTGGGCAAGATGGAGCTGGAGCAATGGTCTGACCCAGTTCAAGGCAGCATCCTATTTTCCTGTGTTCCTAATCTCATGCCTTGCATGGACCAGTTTGTCAGCTTCAACACACACGTTAGCTGCCATCTTGGCTCCAGTGTGCATGGAGAAGAAGCTCCAGGAGAAGCAGCTTTGCACACCTTGTGTGTCAAGATATCCAGCACAGCCCGCTGGCTAAGCAAGGAACAGCCGCAGTGGTGCCCTCTGGGCGTTAATGGACTACAGTGACCATCATCCTTAGCCATTGGCTGTGCTGGCTGTGCCCATTGGGCCTTGTAGTCCAACCATCCTTGAAGGGCACCAGGTTAGCTGCTACCTCTGGACTGGACCATGTATGGTGGCCCATCAGGTCCTCCACAACCTTGTCCCTCCCTTGTTTGGCCAGGTGGTTTATCAAGTCCCATTTGGCTCAGTGGGTCACCAGTTGTGTTGAGAACAATCCATGAGTTCCCTTTGGTATCAGAGAGAGCTGAGCATAAACACTCCATGCCCCCATGCAGTCTTCTAGTGGCATCAAAGGGAAAAGGGAAGTCCTGATTAGCATTGAGCTCTCTTGGTTTCCGGAAAAGGGTAGTCATCACTTAGGAGCCTTGACTGCAAAGTCTCCTAGTTGCCACCTCCAAACCACCACTACAAATGGGATGGTTGTCGCAGGCTGAAAGTTACCTGCTTGCAAATCCTTGCATAGCACCTAACAGATACCTCCTGCTGCCAGCATGGAGGTGGGTTGGACACTACCTCATGGTAATTGTAGCCATCACATCTTAGCAAAGCAACCATGGGGTGAAACAAAACTGCCTGGGATCCAGAAGGCTGTTGCCTCATTTGACCAGTCCTGGGGGCGAGAGAAGCAAAGGCATAATGACTGGATTGTGGCCACTGTGTACAAAAGTTCCTTTTCCTTCTTTCTGGATTTTGTTCGCTCATGTCGTGATGTTGTGTGAAATGTATTTTTTTCAATATATATCTATAAATCGCTTGTTTGATTTTTAAAGAAATGAGCAAATGGATGTGTCCATTTAGACCAGGGGTCAGCAACCTTTTTCAGCCGTGGGCCAGTCCACCGCCCCTCAGACCATGTGGGGGGCTGGACTATATTTTGAAGGGAAAAAATGAACGAATTCCTATGCCCCACAAATAACCCAGAGATGCATTTTAAATAAAAGGACACATTCTACTCATGTAAAAACACTCTGGTTCCCGGACCGACCGCGGGCCGGATTGAGAAGGTGATTGGGCCAGATCCGGCCCCGGGGCCTTAGGTTGCCTACCCCTGATTTAGACTGTATTCACACGACAGTTTATTCTGCTTTTATTATGTTTCCCTAACTGTTAATTATATTTGAGCTTTCACATGATGTGAAAGCCACTTCCAGGAATATAGAATAAGTTTAATGCTCATTTCCATGTTATTCGCAAATAGATTTTTTTCCTGGAAGTAAGTAACAGGGAAATGAGCACCAAAGTCACACTATACTCCACAATATTTCTGAAATTGAAAGCTCATACTGTATGGAAGCTCATGCGGAATGAAGAAATTAACAGTTAGGGAAACATCAGGAAAATGGAATAGACTGCCATGTGGATGGAGCATTGTGTTCTATTCCTGGATGCGGCTTTTGAAGCTCAAACATAATGTGAAAATTAAGTTAGGGAAACCTCATGGAAATGGAATAAAGGCTATGTTCCTATCTGGATTGGGTTCATGTTCCACCAAGCCACAAAGAAGTTTTAAATCACTGCAAAATTGGCAGATCATTCTGAACTGTGAATGAAACCAACAGTTATTTCTTTCAGATGGATCTCAGATCTGTTCCCAGTTGTGATGGTGCATGGGACCAAAAACAAAACAAAACCCTATAAAGTAATAAACACAATTGATATCATCCAGAGCTTCTTGCTCACTACGATGCATGCATAGCGACTTGCCCATTTGCTTCAATAGAGGGGCTAGTTCTGAGAGTCCATCCCTAGTTTTGCACAGATGGAGCCATCCCTTCCTTGGAGATAAAACGAGAAGCCCTTGCATGCAGGAGGTCTGTGTCTGCATCTGAGCTTCTGTGCCAAACAACTGAAATTGCCCAGAACTGGCAACGGAGCAAATTCCAACCATTCCATAGGATCTCCCAAGATTCAATGGACTGGATGTTTGCCCGTACGCCGCAACCAGTCAATTGCACTGGTATCAAGGGATTATTTTGCTCAGATTCCACAGGGATCGCTGCAGCAAATTGCCAGGGGTCCATTGAGAAGAATGGCCAAGGTTTTGAAAGCGTCGATGGAAGCAATAGGCACTCATTGAGTGCCAAAAGAAAATGTTGCCAGGGTCGAATGGCGGTCTGTGTAGCATAGGCACCAGTGGAGAAAAAGGTTCCAGTTCTATTGGCACCCATGGAGAATGTGGCCCAGATTGTATCTCAGAAAGACTGCAAAGACCTTGTGGCTGCTTAGGACAACAGGCAGGTAACTCTGCATGTCTGGAATCTTGAAAGGCTCCCTCCTTTAAATGGCAGACGAGAGGTGGCTGGGTTGCTCAGACCCCTTGTATTTCCAGGCCAGACCACACACACACCCCTGGTCAAACTCAAAGCACAGGTGAAATTTGGCAAAAGGAAGGGGTGATGTTATTGTCACTGCTGGTTCTGAATGTAAGCTGGTTATCTTCTGGTGTTGACTCTTAAGCTGGCAATCTTTCTTATCAACTGAAAGGGAAGGTTTAGGAAGAAATGTCTTCGTCTGCATGTTATGGATATGAATACCATTTAAATTTATTGCCCACCCCTTCACTCTAAGGTCCCAGGGTAAGCTGCAACAATTAAAACACAATGTCACCAACATTTGTGAAAAACTTAAATTTGCAAAAAAAATAAGGGTGTCCTAAAAATATGCACCTCAGGTGTCAAAAGTTTGGTGCATCTTCAGAATTCATCAAAAGCTGTATAATTAAGATGTCAGATACATCTCTTTGCCCTGACTTTTGACACCCGAGACTCATTTTTCTATATCTTTGAATGCAAACTTACCAGATTTGTTTTTCCCACGCCGGGCCATGAACAAAGAAACTTTCAAAATGATCACTTCTCTCAATTTTGTGTTGCAACCAATGTGCACAATTGGGTGTATATCAGTCAAAAGAGCATGCAAAACTATGATAGTGACAATAGCATACGAAAATGAATTCAGCTAATGGAAAACTGCAATTCATGTAATAGGCTGGAATTTCTATAACTATCTGTACTTGAGGAGAAATGGGTGCAAAAAAAAATGTTTATGAATTTTCATATTCTGATATGGAAATGGAGCAAACTATATTTAAGATCAGAAAAATGAGGAACTGGTAGGAAATGAAATTTACCATCCATCCCTAGGGGCAACTAGAGAAGATAGACAGCTGAAGAGTTGACAGCAGGAGGCAAATTCACCCCCAGGCAGCAGTAGTGATGATCTGATTTCCCCTTCAGCCCAAGCTGGCACCATTTATTGAAGGTGCCCTAGAGGACATCCCCTCCAGTAGGCCTTTTCCACCAGTGGCGTGCCTGAGTGGATGTACTTGGTGGCAGAAGTGGGTCACAGCCATTCGGAGGCTCTGAGCTGCACTGGGTGGTTGGATCAAGCCACCAATGAAATTCCCCACGATGTCTGAGTGTGACGCTATGTTGGTGGCATTGTGGGAAATTCAAACCTAGCTGACTGGTGTTGCTCAGAGGGTCAGGTTGGAGGCACCAGTGCTTATGAATACCAGTTGCTGGGAGCCACAGGAGACAAGAGAGGGCTTTTGTGCTTGAATCCTGCTTGCGGGTTTCCTGCAGGCACTTAGCCAGCCACTGTGAGAACAGGATGCTGGGCTAGATGGACCTTTGGCCTGATCTGGCAGGCTCTTCTTATGTTCTTAAAATACTGTAGAAACAGAGGAGGCATATCCGTGAAGCACCATCTCTGGTTACTGGGGCCCAGCAGCTGCCTAGGGATACTTGTGGTGGACCTTAGCCCTGCCTGCAACACGGGTCTACTGCTTGGCAAGTCTGGTCTGTCTACTTCATAGGAGGAGCTAATGGGGGGACCTACACATCCATCCAGTGTGGTGTAGTGGTTAAGAGTGGTGGACTCGTTATCTGGTGATCCGGGTTCGCGTCTCCGCTCCTCCACATGTAGCTGCTGGGTGACCTTGGGCTAGTCACACTTCTTTGAAGTCTCTCAGCCCCACGCACTTCACAGAGCATTTGTTGTGGAGGAGGAAGTGGAAGGAGATTGTTAGCTGCTTTGAGACTCCTTCGGGTAGTGCTAAAGCAGGATATCAAATCCAAACTCTTCTTCATTATCCTCTCTAGCTTTCTCAGTTGTTGGAGGGAGTCCTACTGGATTCCAAACATCTGTGTCAACAGCAGCAGTAACTAGTAGCCAGGCTGGCAGGAAGACATTGTCAAGACTCCCTTGGCATCACCGGAGCAAATTGCCAAAACAAAAGCCCCACCAGCACCAAACAGGCAAAGCTCCTTTGGTGCCCCAGTGGAGAACGCTCTTGAGTGTCAAGCTGAACTACACCAAGGAAGGAGCTGCTTCCAGGGCAGCCCATTTGTTTGGGTTTTGAAGGGAAAAGATGAAATGCAAGGCCTTGTCCTGAATGATTCCAGTTAGCCACAGGAACGCCAGGGATGGGAGGTCAGGCAAGCCCATGTCCTGCTGACCTCTCCCATTGTGCAGGTCTTCCACCGCTTGTGATGGTGGAACAATTCAGTTGAGTGAAAGGACAGGAGAGGTTGCCATCGCCACTCTTCCCAGTCCCTGATCCAGTCAAAGTTGGCAGGATTTCTCCTGTGACCTCAATGAAATTGTCACCCCAATTTTTGCAGCCAGACAGGAGGACCACAGCAGTGTGCTGGCAGTTCCAGTTCAGCATCAAGAGTGACCAAATAGTCAATAAATTGGAAGACACCATGTGTTTTGGAGATTGAGGGATGGGGCTTTGTATATTGAAGCAGGGTGGATTCTTAGTGGTTGAGGTCACCCTACCCCAAGGTCACCCCTTTTACTTCTCTCCCCCTCCCCATATTAATGAATGGGTGGCCCTATTAACAAAATAAAAATGTTGGATCAATTCTAGAAGATGCTTAAGCTCAGGCTTAGCTGAATCTCCAAAGGAAAAAGAATTTCTGGGAAAGCACCATCTGTTTTGATGGTATTGCATACATGATAAATAGTACAGTGGTACCTCGGGTTAAGTACTTAATTTGTTCCGGAGGTCCGTTCTTAACCTGAAACTGTTCTTAACCTGAAGAACCACTTTAGCTAATGGGGCCTCTTGCTGCTGCTGCGCCACTGGAGCACGATTTCTGTTCTCATCCTGAAGCAAAGTTCTTAACCTGAAGCACTATTTCTGGGTTAGCAGGGTCTGTAACCTGAAGCGTATGTAACCTGAAGCATATGTAACCCGAGGTACCACTGTAATGCTAAAGTCCAGAGCTGAGAGGGCTTCTGGGGAGAAGTCACTGGGTGATGACAGTGTCAGCTGGGAAGCACTTTTAGAAGTGAGGGATAGAGAAGAGTGCATCTTCTGCATAGGGGTGACTTATTCTCAAGAAAGAGGTATTTGCAAGAAGGCTTCCTCTGATACCTGGTACACACGTAATGCTACGACATGGTTGGTTTAAGTCAAGGTTTGCTTAACAAACCATGAGTTTGCCAAGAGTTGTGAAACAGTCAACCCAACAAACCGTGGCTCGTTTCTCCTGTTTTCCAGCTGCTGTTGCCTCACCTTTGCACTCTGAAGAGTATCTGGTTCCAAAACATGGTTAAGGAATGGTGCTGGGTTCTAACATAAGGCCAAGCAATAGTTTAAAACAAACTAGGGTTGTTAGACAACAGCAAACCATGGCCTCAGATTGTGTTTTGTTGGCAGGAAACAAATAATAGTTAAGCAACTGGGCAGGAATCACACATAACACTAATAACTCATTGTTTAATAAACCATGGTTGAGTGGTCTATGTGTGAGCCAGGCCAATGTCTGCTTTCATAGATGATGTGCAGTCAGGATCATCTGAGATCCTTGATGTCTCGGGATTCCTCCTTTGATGCTGAAGCATCCAGAATCTAGGGGTTGACAATAATGGATCACTAAACTGGAGTTCTCAACATTTCCTGTTTAATAGAAAATGTGGAAACTTCAGTTTCTAGTGCCATCCATCTAATGCCTTTCACCAGTGCCAAAAGTTCTTCAAGAACTGGTTCTCTATGTGTATATTAAATTCCTCCCCTGTGCTACAAGCCCCCACTTCCTACAATGGTGTCCTTAAAGAGCTGACTCGTTTTGTGACCCTGTGCACACTTGCTTGAGGGTAAGCCTCACCTGTTACTTCTGAAGTGCTCAGGATTGTGCCCTCTGATACGTTTGGGATTCCCATGAACCATTTTTGGGGAGCTCATGCTGAAGGTGTACCCAGAGCCAAGAGTTATGCCAGCAATGTCATTGTTTCTAATGGGGCCTCTGCTCAAGCGTTCTCCTTATGCTGAATGTAAAAAATAATAATATCAATAATTTTAAAAATGAACATGGCGAATGGGCGGGCAGGGCACTGTTTGAGGTGACCGTTTCCCTTTGTAAACCTTTGGAGCAGTAGAAACCCGGAGGCAGAACTGCTTCTCAAGGCGATGTAAATAAACAAGATCTTTTTCGCATTTCAACAGCGCTATGCCCCGCCCCCTGCCCCCACTGTGAGATATATTTTGGAGTTTGAGAATATATGTTATTAAAAGCAAAATGTAATATTAACAATAAAAGATTTGTTGTGACTTGTTTCTGGGTTGTTGTTGTTTTTCCCCCCAAAAATTATTGGTTTTTCCAAAAAAAAATTCAAACAAACAAACAAACAAACAGACAAATGAACAAACAAACATAAATCTCCACTATATTTAAAACAAAGTTAGTAACATTGTTAAGTGACTTCCTCGTATCCCCCTTGTTGTATTTCAATGTAGATCATTTTAACAGTTTCCCAAAACCAATATTTTTATAAAGTTAACTTATTCACTTAACATCTTTCTTTCTTTTCAGTTCAGCATTACAACATATTAATTCATCACATTACATATTAAAATCCTAAGCCTATCTGGTATTTACAAGCTTTCCCAATTAAATTAACTAAATATATTTAACTAAATAGTCTTTAAATTTCATTCATTCTTCCTGATACTCCTCCTCCTTCTGGTCGCGGATTCTTCCAGTCAGGTTGGGTAGCTCCGAAAAATCCATCATCTTCATCTGCCATGTTTCTGGGTTTTTTATTTAAAGCAACACACGCAATCACATGGCCAGACTGCATTTCTGATATCAGCATATTTATTTGATACTAGGGGGTTTTGTCCCTGCTTGTTCTACTTGCCATTTCCCCTACTTTCCCCTTCCCCTTGAGCATCCCCTTCCCACCCCGTGGAAACAACGAAGCTTGATTTTCACCTCCCCAACGGTATTTCTGGAGCCACTTCTCTTTTCTACTCTGTACCCCCACGTCACCCCTGTCTTCACCTACAACCTCAAATCCACCCTCATCCTTTTGTGAAAGCTTCCTTACACACAGACCACCCCCTGTGGGGATCTCCTGCCCCTTCCTCCTTTTGCACATTGCTGCTAAGCACCCTTTTCACCTTCTGGAGAATTATGAAAACATCTTCTCTTATTCTGCAGGTACTTGCAGGCCCCTGCTTTCGTCTTCACCCACATCCCCACAACCCCCTAACCCCTCCACATTCCCATGCATTATTCATGGAGTTCCCTGTCACTTTCCTAACTGCAAAGCATCCATTTTTATTTTTATTTTAGTGGCTTTGTTGTACTCAAACAGCAGAGAGCCCTTCAATATACTTTAATTGCACAAACCCTCCTGCAAAGGATGGGTGGTCTGAGGTACCCACATCACAACAGCCAACCAACCTGACCCTGACTTAGCAATTTCTGTCTGAAGGCTTGAAGCTCCCATAGGGCACTTGTAGGGTGGAAGTCTTCTGATACAGCTGCCACTTCTGCTGGAACAAGAAGGCTGGGTATCTCCCCCCCCCCCAAACCCTGGAGGTCATGAAAGTGAGGAACATCTTCAGACGGAGGACAGGCCATTCTGACAGGCACCTCTCTTGGGACTGATTCTGTCCAGCATAGATAACTGTGTGACGTAATTAACAGGGCTGTTATCTCTGGAGAGGCTCCGGTGCACCCGGGCAAAGCTGAGGTAATGTCGGTAGTGCCACTTCCGGAGGCATTTCTTGAACTCGGCCTGGACCTAAGATGGAGGAAGCAAGAGCAGGAAAGGAAATGGAGGCTTACAGCTGGGACAGAGTCAAAACACAGCCTCTAACTTCAGACCTTCAAAGTGTCCCTATTTTCAAGGGACATCCCTGATCAAGAGAAGCCATTTTGATTTCTGATTTGATATTGGAATGTCCCACTTTTCCTAAGGATGTCCCTATTTAAGCTGCATTTTAAACTGTACTCTAACATATTTTAATCAACTGGTTGGTTTTTTCGTTTTGTTTTAATGTTTTTACTGTATTTATATTCAGTGTTAGCTGCCCTGAGCCCAGTCTTGGCCGGGGAGGGCGTGGTATAAATAAATTATTATTATTATTATTATTATTATTATTATTATTATTATTTTCATTGGAGAAATGTTGGAGGGTATGGAGTTATCCAACTTGCACTTTGACGTGCTTTCAAACTGCTAGGTTGGCAGGAGCTGGGACCGAGCAACAGGAGATTCGCAACAGGGATTCGAACTGCCGACCTTCTGATCGGCAAGTCCTAGGCTCTGTGGTTTCGACCACAGCACCACCCACGTCCCTCATTACCCCTTAACTTCCAATTCACCTCATTGTGCTTTTTATACCTTTCTACTCTATACGCACTTCATTTTTATTATTCTTTTCAGTTAATTATCAGGGGAAAGTTTTAACTTTATAATTTCCTTAAACTTCAAGATTCAATCCAAATCTGTCGAGAGATTTGTGCTATTACAGTACTTTTTAAGATATTCTTTGAACATTGTCCAATCTTTACTAAATTTCTGGTTAGAATCTCCTCTTATTCTCCCAGTCATCCTTGCACGTTCTGAATATTCTATCATCTTTGCTTGCCAATCGGTTTTTATGGGGATTACATCACCTTTCCAGTTTTTTTGCTATTAAAACCCTCACCGTTGTGGTTGCATGCATAAAGAGGGTTCTGTTCTATCTTATTTGATTTATTTGTTTACTTATTCCATGTGTTGGCCACTTTCTGACCAAGGTAACTTAAAGTGACTTACAATACACAAACAAACAAACAAACACATGCATTAAAACCAGCATTAAAGAAAATAAATAAAAACCTAAACCCTATTTTTATTTCTAAAAACCTGAGTTAAAGCATCCCAACCACTGAAGGAGGCAGTTAAGAGCCAAAGGCCTGGGGGTGGGGTGAGAGAAACATGCAGGTGCCTGGCACCTAAAGCTAGGTAATGACGGTGCCAGGTAAGCCTCTCCAGGAAGAGCATGTGTGTGATGGCCTGGGATTCGGACTCGGAGGCTGAACCTGAGGAATCCCAGCCTGCACAGGATTCCCCGCCTCCAGAACCAGCTGAGCTGGGGCTGGGGCTGGGGCTTGAGCCTGAAGGGTCCTCACCTGTGTTGGATCCTCAGGTGCAGGCATCAGCTGAGTCTGCTCTGGCTCCGGAGGTGATGGAGGACCCATTGCCTGCAGGTGCTCCCCTCTCAGCCCCGTCAGGGGAAGAGGAGGTTGCCTCTGGGTCTGGTAACCCTCCAGCCTCTCCTGAGCTGCAGAGGCTCAGGGCAGAGAGGCGGGGGGAACTATGTTCCCACAGGAGGAGTGCTTGCCTCCAGGCCAGGAGAGGCGAGTCACCAGAGGATCGGGGCCGCCCTATGCCTCGGGGCAGATAAAAGCCAGCCAGCCCCAGTCCCAGGTTGCGGGAGCAACGTTGTTGCTAGCCTGTTTCTGCTTGCACCCTGTCCTGCTCTCCTGCCAGAGTTCCTGACCTCACCCGACTCCCTGCCTTGGACCCCGCTTCAGCTTTGACAGACAGCCTCTATACCGCACCCTCGACCTCGGACTGGACTCGGACCTTGCCGCACGGTTAACCCTCGGGATCAGCACAATGTGCCAAGCAAGGAGTCACCACTGAAGAGGCCCTCTTCTTGTGTTGCCACCTTCCGGACCTTCTGAACAGGGGGCACATTGAGAAGGGCCTCAGGTGATGATTGCCAGGTCTGGTACATTCACGGGGGGGGGGAGATGGTCCTTCAGGTACTGGGCAGTGACGGAGTTAGCTGCTCGGGTACCCGGAGTGGTGCACATGCCATGCATCTGGGGGTGGGAACGATCCACCCAAGGGGCAGGGCAATCGGCGCAGTGGTGTGATCCTCCCGGCAGCGGTCCAATTGCGGCACAGCAGCATGATCCGCCCGGCGGGATTTTGTCACACACCCCCCGGGATGACACCCGGGGCTGACCGCCCTGACCACACACCCCTTCCTACGCCCCTGGTACTGGGGTCCTGAGCTGCATAAGGCTTTATAGGTCAAAAAACCAGCACTTTCTCATTTCCACTTACCTCTCCATTTAAGAAACAGTACAGGAGAGCGACAACAAAGCCCTATGAAAGAGAAAGATAGAGAAGAGAATTGTGGGAGAAGCACACACCTACCAAACAAATGTGGCTTGATACAAAAATAGGCAAGGCACCTGCGCACAAGGACTGTTGTTTTCTTGCCCCTGCTTGTCACCTTTCTAGAGACATCTGGTTGGTCTATGTCAGAAAAGAGGATGCTGGACTAAGTGAACTTTGGTCTGATCCAGCCGGGCTCTTCTTGGCTACACACAAACACATACTGAAAGAGGGAAATGCTCCCATTTTGAGCCAGAAAGTGGAAAGCATCAGTAAATGTTTATTTCTCTAGGAGCTTCCTTTTTGATAGCTTCCAACAGGAGCAAGCCTCTCCGGCTTCCAGTTCTCAGGAGCGTAGGAATTTGTCTTATACTGAGCCAGATCATTGGTCCAGCCAATTGTAGGTCCAGCTGTCTGGCATAGTCTTCCTGGGATTGCAGGCAGGGGACATTCCCAGCCCTGCCTAGAGATATTTGTGTCAGGAGCTCATCCTACACTCAAGTAGGACCCTGGTAGAGACACATGCCCAACTGGCATGCTCTCTCCCTCCTGGTCGATCGTTTGGGAGCTTCAAAAGCCTTCTTCAGCCCGAACATCACAGTGACCGATGCCAACAGACATTGACACACTTAGGGATCCGCAGAGTCTTCGCAGTTCGCATAACAGACCTCAGCAACTCAGCATTTTGGCTAATCTACTTTATTTACATATAAACACACATGGAGCACTGCAACATGGCTCCCCCTCTCTCTAGCAACAGACAGCAAAGATGAAAAGAACAATGGACAATAGTCCCACTTCACAGAACACAGTAACACAAACATCCTGTCTCCATCACTTCCCACTCTGTGGAGTCAAAACATACACCGTCATGTGATAGACAAAAATCCCATGACTGAAATCATGGAGTAGGAATTCTAAACATTTGGAGCTTGAACTTTCTGCATGGACAGCAGATGTTCTCCCATTGCGCTGCAGACTTCCTGTATACCAGACATCCCCGGGGGATCCTTATCCACAACCCTGGTCATTCCTTCCCAGAGAAAGCTCAACAACTATGGGCAATCCTCCCCTTCCACACACATACCCCACGCACGCTACTCCTCCCTCCAATGACAATGGGTAGATCACTGCCAGATTTTTTTTATACTCAGAGTAGATTGTAGTCTCTTGGGAGTTGGATGTGCCTGCTGTATACTATAGGAACACTGGGAGCTGTCTTATACCATCAGATAATTGGCTCATCTTGCTCAGTATTGTCCACGCTGATGGGCAGCATCTCTCCAGAGGTCCAGGGACAGAGTCTTATTCCAGCCCAACCTGGGGATGCTATTGGGTATTGAACCTGCGACCTTCTGCAGGCAACGGCGGGTGCTCTACCGCTGAGCTACTGCCCTTCCCCAACTCTTACCTGAAAGGAACCCAAGCCTAGCTCAATGTACAGCCTGGCGACCATCCCAATGCTCTCTGGAAAGAAGGCAAAGATGATGTAGTGAGCCCCAAAGAGAGGGATGAGCAGCAACGTTGATTTTGCTAGTCTCCTGAAAGAGAGAAGGTGGATGGGATATAAGTTCAGAAAAGGCCACACATCTCTGGGCAGCCAGAGATGACTCAGGTGGCAGTTTGCTGACAGGGTTCTGCAGGGGCGTACAAGGTTTCTCAGGCAGGGAAGGTGCTTCTAATGTGGAAAAGACTTCCACAGAACACTGGGGAGGTAGTCGTGGATTAAAAAATGATGGCAGAGGAATGGCAGATGAAACTGATGGACTATATGGAATTGGCGGAAATGACTGGCAGAATCCGTGACCAGGGAGAAGAGTCGGTGGAGGAAGATTGGAAGAAATTCAAAGACTATCTGCAGAAACATTGCAAAATTAAGGAATGCTAGAGTGATGTTGGACTGAAAATAAGTGGCTTCCAGCTGTACAGGATTTAAAGTTATATATAGATTAAGATTAAGGATTAGGTTTAAAAAAGTTTAAGGAAATGGAAACTTGGTTTTTAAGAGGTAAAATTTTAATGTCATATTATATTAAGATTAAAGATTGGGATTAAAAAAGAGGGAAAGAAATTGCTGGACAAACAATTTGAACTGGAATACAAAAGAGGGAGGTATGAGGAGGTCCAGAAAATAAGTAAATTTAAAAATGGAGATGAAAAGGAGGTATTGTTTTTAACTGTTTTCTTTTTTGTCTCTTGTTTTTTTGTGTGTTTTTTTCTTTTTCCTTTTTGGATTATGTATTGTGTATTTTTGAATTGTGTATTTCTTTTTTATGTTTTTATGTTTAATTTTTTTACTGATGTGCTCTTTTTATTGGAAATCTTAATAAATATTATTTTTAAAAAAGAAAATGATGGCAGGGGTTCTCATTCATGGGGAAGATGTATGCGTAGCTTGTGGATCAGGGCGTCACCATTCACTGAGGTGGCAGAACAGAAAATACAGTGGTACCTCGGGTTACAGACGCTTCAGGTTACAGACTCCGCTAACTCAGAAATATTACCTCAGGTTAAGAACTTTGCTTCAGGATGAGAACAGAAATTGTGTGGCGGTGGCATGGCGGCAGTGGGAGGCCCCATTAGCTAAAGTGGTGCTTCAGGTTAAGAACAGTTTCAGGTTAAGAATGGACCTCTAGAACAAATTACCGTATTTTTCGCTCTATAACACGCAGATTTTTTCTCCTGAAAAGGAAGGGGAAATGTCTGTGCGTGTTACGGAGCGAATGTGTGGTCCCTGGAGCCGAAAAATCAGACAAAAATCAAATCGGGCTTCACGATTGCTGAAACGGAACAAAGAGCAGGGAAAGCCCCTCCCCTCCAGGCAAGCAGAGGGGAAAAGAGGAAGCAGCTGCTTTCCTGCATTCTGCCTCAGGGTCTTACTGCCCACCCGCTCTGTTTCGTTGCTGTGTTTGCTGAAACGGAACAAAGAGCAGGGAAAGCCCCTCCCCTCCAGGCAAGCAGAGGGGAAAAGAGGAAGTGGTTGCTTTCCTGCATTCTGCCTCAGGGTCTTACTGCCCACCCGCTCTGTTTCGTTGCTGTGTTTGCTGAAACGGAACAAAGAGCAGGGAAAGCCCCTCCCCTCCAGGCAAGCAGAGGGGAAAGCAGAGTGTCTGCTTTCCTCTCTGTGCTTCGGAGGGAACAATGTTTGTGAAGGGAAGAGAGATTACAGGTTCAGCTTAAAATTCTGATTTGACTTCCTGCTTTTTGTTTTTGGGGACACACAGCATTCAAATATGCTTTCTTCGATTTAAAAGGATGAAATCCTTAAACAGTGTTTTGCCTGTAAATTCATGCGATCTGGAAGATTACAGTATCTGTACCTCTTAAGGGATGGCAAAGCTTAGGTTTCGCTGCTAAATAGTTCTTAATGCAGTTAAAATGCTTTCTTCTGTCAAGGCAATTAAAAAAAATAAATATCAGGCAGCCGGAAAACATGCAGATGGGAGAGAGAGAGAGAGAGAGAGAGAGAGAGAGAGAGAGCTGGCTGGCTTGTGTGGGTGGGTGGGGGGGAACTTTTGCCTTCCTTTCCTCACGTTATAGCCCTCTCCTGCATTCTTAGCCTTCTGTGTTTTTCCTTCCCTCCCCACTTAAAATGTGGTTACAAAGCATGGATCCACATGGATCCTCAGGATCTTTGCATTGGGTCACCCCAAATTCACCATCAGAGCACACAGCATGTCCATGGCTACAGCCTGCCCCCCCAAAATCACGCACCCACTGTTGCCTGGGGCTGCAATGGTGCAAAAACGTGGTTACAAAGCATGGATCCACATGGATCCTCAGGATCTTTGCATTGGGTCAGCCAAAATTCACCATCAGAGCACACAGCATGTCCATGGCTACAGCCTGCCCCCCCAAAATCACGCACCCACTGTTGCCTGGGGCTGCAATGGTGCAAAAACATGGTTACAAAGCATGGATCCACAGGGATTCTCAGGATCTTTGCATTGGGTCAGCCAAAATTCACCATCAGAGCACATAGCATGTCCATGGCTACAGCCTGCCCCCCCAAAATCACGCACCCACTGTTGCCTGGGGCTGCAATGGTGCAAAAACATGGTTACAAAGCATGGATCCACAGGGATTCTCAGGATTTTTGCATTGGGTCACCCCAAATTCACCATCAGATCACATGTCTGTGGCCACAGCATGAAGCACAAAAGTGATACGTCCACTGTTTCATTCAGAATATTTTTTCCCTTGTTTTCCTCCTCTAAAAACGATGTGCGTGTTATGGTCAGGTGCGTGTTATAGAGCGAAAAATACGGTAAGTACTTAACCCGAGGTACCACTGTACACCAGAAGAGTCTTTCTGCTTCTGGTGCACTGCTCCTTTATGTAGTTTCCGCACAACCCCTGTGAACCTGCAATCTTAGTGTTAGGCTTCAGGGAATCAGCTTCCTCCCCCATGATAAGCAGAACAAAGTAAAAGGAGTTTTCTTACCAGTTATAAACTTTAATAATCACAGCAAGAGAACAAAGAACACATCTCCTAGAATGGTGGTGCTCCCAATTAAGGATTCCACCCCCTTCTGTCCCTATTAATGTCACTTCTACGTCTTGTAATCTGAGTTTGTACCCTCTGTGCTTTCTGTTCTGCCACTTTCTGAGCTCTCTGAGACTTTGGAGAAGGGGGGTGAATGCTGTCCAGAGACTGAATCTGTTAACCCTCTCTTTTCCCGTGTTTCTTCTCCTAGCTGTTCCCCATTCAGTATTTCCCAGCTTCTGCCTTCTGAACTATGTCCCTCTGCAATTCACTATACCCAATCTATACTGTCCTCCTGCTCCTGGGAAGATTCAGGATCCGAATCAGGAACAGGGGGAGACTACCATCATTCTTCCTCATTACAGTCCCTGACACTTAGGCATGTTTACTCAGCAGCAAGCCCTGTTGGTATTCAAGGTTCAGGCCTGGAAGTGGTAGTGAGCTGCCCTTGGTGTCCCACCCATGCACAGAGTGGGACAGGGACAGTTCAACCTTCCTCCTGCTTCATGAATCTGCCCAACTACCACATAAGCCACAACTTTGACAGAAATCTGCTTACAGCGTACAGCAGGGACAGAGAACCTGTGGCCCTCCAGATGCTGTTAGATTGCAATGTCCACCATCCCAGATCTTTGGCCATGTATTGGCTAATGGGAGCTGAAGCTCGTCAACATCTGGAGGTCCACAGATTGATCACCCCTGGTGTATGCTGGACAATCGGGGTCTAACATCTCTGGCTCATGAGGATGAAAGGTTTGGCCACTTACACAAAATGCCTTGTATGCCTTCCTCCAGTCTTTGAAGATTTCAATTTCTGCACCAAAATCCGGATGACGTTGAGAAAGATAGCAAAGTTCATCTAGAGTGACAAGAGGGAATCTCAGCATCCACCAAAGCTTAGTAAATACATTTCCAGGTCGCATTACTTTACCAAGAAATAACCTCGGATTGTATCCAAATGAGAGAAACAAGTGTAAGATACAGCCCTTCCTCTCTATGAAATCTAAAACAAGAGGGTAGATTTGGAGAAGATTTCTGATGGCAAGAAGACAACCAAGTACCTAGAGAGGTGGTAGTCAGCTTTCTTCCACTCAAGGTCTTCAGCCAGAAGCTGGAAAACCAGTAATTGGGGTTGGTTTTTCTCTAGATCTCCTTTACTGAACAGTTCATGTGGGATAGATGACAGACAGGTAAAGGTAAAGGGACCCCTGACCATTAGGTCCAGTCGTGACCGACTGACTCTGGGGTTGTGGAGCTTATCTCACTTTATTGGCCGAGGGAGCCGACGTACAGCTTCCGGGTCATGTGGCCAGCATGACTAAGCCGCTTCTGGTGAACCAGAGCAGCGAACGGAAACGCTGTTTACCTTCCCACCGGAGCGGTACCTATTTATCTACTTGCACTTTGCCATGCTTTCGAACTGCTAGGTTGGCAGGAACAGGGACCGAACAATGGGAACTCACCCCATCACGGGGATTCGAACCGCCGACCTTCTGATCGGCAAGTTCTAGGCGCTGTGGTTTAACCCACAGCACCACCCACGTCCCTTTAGATGACCGACAAGTCCCCTGCAAACCCGCAAGGCTTGATTTAGTAACACAAATGGTTCTGTTGCAAGGGGTTGTCAAGGACATTCTGCATGAATGTGGAATCTAGGTTTTCTGTGGTTCAAAGCTGTGTACCCAAACATCTGGCTAAGCAACCATAATTTGTAAAGGTAAAGGTAAAAAGACCCCTAACCATTAGGTCCAGTTGTGACCGACTCTGGGGTTGCGGCGCTCATCTCGCTTTATTGGCTGAGCGAGCCGGCATACAGCTTCCGGGTCATGTGGCCAGCAGGACTAAGCCGAACCAGAGCAGTGCACGGAAACGCCGTTTAACTTCCCGCCGGAGTGGTACCTATTTATCTACTTGCACTTTGACGTGCTTTCGAACTGATAGGTTGGCAGGAGCAGGGACCGAGCAACGGGAGCTCACCCCGTTGCGGGGATTCGAACCGCTGACCTTCTGAGCGGCAAGTCCTAGGCTCTGTGGTTTAACCCACAGCGCCACCCGCGTCCCAGCACCATAATCTGTACATTCAGCCAAAAAAACAAACACCTCCATCCACGGTAATCAGGGAGCTGTGTACAGTGGTGCCCCGCAAGACGAACGCCTCGCAAGACGGAAAACCCGCTAGACGAAAGGGTTTTCCGTTTTGGAGGCGCTTCGCAAAACGAATTTCCCTATGGGCTTGCTTCGCAAGACGACAGCCCATAGGGAAATCTCCGGGACAGCGGGGAAGCGCAGCGCGTCTTCCCCACTGTCCTCGGACCTCCTCCCCCCGCCCGGCATCGGAACGAAGCTCCGATGCCGGGCGGGGGGGGAATGCCTCCTCCCCCCGCCCGGCATCGGAACGAAGCTTCGATGCCGGGCGGGGGGGGGGACGCCTCCCCCCCCCGCCCGGCATCGGAACGTAGCTCCGATGCCGGGCGGGGGGGAACGCCTCCTCCCTCCGCCCGGCATCGGAACGAAGCTCCGATGCCGGGCGGGGGGGAACGCCTCCTCCCCCCGCCCGGCATCGGAACGAAGCTCCGATGCCGGGCGGGGGGGGGAACGCCTCCTCCCCCCGCCCGGCATCGGAACGAAGCTCCGATGCCGGGCGGGGGGGGGGACGCCTCCTCCCGCCGCCCAGCTTCGGATGGCTTTCCTGAAGACTTGGGGTGGGAGGAGGGTTTTCCTTCCCACCGCCAACATTCAGAATGCTGTTCTGAATGTTGGCGGTGCGGAGGAAAAACCCTTCTCCCACGCAAGCCCCGGGAACAGAGGGAAAGCGCTGCGCGCCTTCCCCTCTGTTCCCGTACCTGTCCTGAAGGCTTGCGGTGGGGAGAAAAGCCCTTCTCCGCACCGCCAGCCTGGCAAGCGGTTTCCCTAGGAACGCATTAATTGATTTTCAATGCATTCCTATGGGAAACCGTGCTTCGCAAGACGAAAAACTCGCAAGAAGAAAAAACTTGCGGAACCAATTAATTTCGTCTTGCGAGGCACCACTGTACTTCCTCAGCCAAATCAAACAGACAAAAATTGGGGGAATTCCTCACCCTGACTGAGCAATATCCCACTTCATAGAGAAGGAGGGGGCCTGATCCAGCTGGCTCTTCTTAGGTTCTTAACATCTCAAAGGGCGCAAGGGTGGCACACAGCCCAGTGTCCCCCCAATGACTGACACCAATTGCTGGGCTTTCTGTTTTTCAAAGCGTTCATTTGATCAAAAGGAAAACTCACTATGACGGTTAATAGGATGGGTCCTTTGATGATCCAGAGGACTGCAGAGCTCTCCTCATCATCATCCCAGCATCTGAAACAGCCAACAAAAAAGAAACAAATTGTGTCTATTACCTTGAAAGAAGAGACTTCCTCCACCTCTTTGGCGATCTGATGACTGTGTTGTGCTTTGTACTTTGGTACAAAGTGGTACTTTGGTTCTCAAACGCCTTGGTGTTCCTGTTTGTGAACTTTTTCGGAAGCCAAACATGTTCCATTTTGAGTGCCACACTTCCTTTTCGAGTGTTACGCTGAGGCCTGTCTGTTTTTGCTATTTATTTTGCGTTTTTGTGGCTCTTTTTGTTTCGTTTTTGTGACTGTGCGGTGACCCAATTCAGCTACCGATTGATTGATTGATTGTGTGACTGCAGTACATTGTTTATGGCTTTCATTTTATGGATCAACGGTCTTGTTAGATAGTAAAATTCGTGTTAAATTGCTGTTTTAGGGGTTGTTTTTAAAAGTCTGAAACGGATTATTTGCTTTTGCATTACTTTATATGGGAAAGCACGCCTTGGTTTTGGAACGCTTTGGTTTTGTAACGGACTTCCGGAATGGATTAAGTTTGAGAACCAAGGTACCACTGTATACCAATGTAAAAACCCTTCCTTCTTGTCCCAGCTATCAGTCCCTCTTGATAGTTCTGCTTCCTTTAACACAAGAATCAGTACCAGAGAGAGGTAAGAGGTTTAGATGACCAGAACTGTGTGGGATGTAAAACTGCAGTCAAGTACAACATTGCTACAGTGGACATATTAGGGGATGTTTTGTACCACTCAGGAGAAGACTTCCTGTTTCCTCCCAAGCTGGGACAGACTTCCCTTGCATGTGACTTGAAGAGGGTGTGGTCTGTTGTACTAGCATGGAGGAGCACACGGCCTCCATGTTCAGATCAGTGTGTCTTCTCCATTTTGTACATTGCTGTGTGTTTGGAGAAGTGACTGCTTAGTTGCAGTCACTTGGGACTAACTTCTTTATGGAATAGTTCTAGTTGTTATGTAACCTAAGCCTGCCTTCAGGGATATGTCTGTGACCCTGAATAAATCTGTGAGTAAACTGCTTTTATACAGTGGTACCTCTGGATGTGAACGGGATCCGTTCTGGAGCCCTGTTCGCATCCAGAAGTGAACACAACCCACACCCACGCATCTGCGTGTGCACGGGTCGCAATTCGCCACTTCTGCACATGTGTGTGGCATCATTTTGAACGTCTGCGCATGCATGAGTGGCAAAACCAGGAAGTACCATGCTCTGTTACTTCTGGGTTGCCACTCCACGCAACCCGAAAATACTTATCCTGAAGGAAGCTACTTCAACCCGAGGTATGACTGTATTAACATTAATCAGATTCTTGTGTTTATTCTTTTTAAGAGGGATTAGAAGGGATTTTACCAGGAAAGAATCTTTAATAGTAAGACTCAGATGAGTCAGCAACAAGCTGATCGCTGCATAATTCGAAAAGGGGGATGTTTGGAACTCTGCTAGAATATGGAACTTGCTAGCGCAAGTTAGGAAGGATATCATTAAATAACATATCCTCTCCTGCCTCCCTAATCATCCCCACAAACAGATCCGTCTAGCTCATTGTTAGCACCTCTCAAGAGTTTCAGAAATCGAACCTCCCTATGTCAAAATGTTGGAGATCAAACCAGGAACCTTCTCACAAAGGAGGTGCTCAGTGCTGAGCTCTGTCCATTCCCGATTCTCAATTCACAGTTGTCGTAGTGCCCTAAATTAGGGATGGATAAATTTGTCCATTTCACTGTGTGTTCGTTTCTCTTTTTAAATAATTACTGAATTCAGTCCTCTGCATTTCTGCGGTAATTGTTGCATTAAAAAAAATTCTTGTGAAAATTTGTCAGATTCATAGTGCAAATTTCTCCTTAGTATCACATTTTTTGTATGCGTTTTTGGCTGATGTACCAATTCCTGCAGGCAATGTTTCATAATAAAATGCATTTTGTGTTCTTTTTATAATATATGTATTTTAATGCACATATTAAATGCTTCTTCCCTAATAGGTTCATTTTTGTATACATGGCTTGTGTAGGAAACTGCATCGCAAAATTCAGAGAAGTGCAGATTTTGAAGAATAGTTGTGTCTTGGTTGGATGAATTTCTCTTTAAATTGCAAGCAAACCTGAATATAACCCCCCCCCCCTTTATCACTTCCATTAATTTCACCTCCGGAGACCTTGCCCCCCCCCCCCATTTTAAAATTTCAGCATTTAAATTTCTGAGACTGAATGAAAACTTGGAACTTCTCTCTGTAATCATTTTGTGAAAATCTAGCAGTAAGAAAATAAATAAATCACCCAGTATTCTGTCTGTAAATCCTGCTCAAGATCCAGATCAATGTTATGATCACTGGTGCTCCTGAAACAAAGGGGGGAAGTGGATTAAATAACAGTCATAGGTTAAAATAAGATAGAATAAAATCAATATATAAAACCACAAAATACATAATAAAAATAAAAACAGCAACCCAATAGCCCCTCCCCCCAAAAAACACATTTTAAAAGGGCATAGGATGTAGCTCAAGTCAGGCAAAGGCCAGGTTGAAAAGGAACGTTTTTGCCTGGTGCCTAAAGTTGTATAATGAAGGCGCAAGGCAAATTTCCCTGGGGAGAGCATTCCACAAATGGGGAGCACTGCAAAAAAGGCCCCTTCTCGTGTTGCCACCCTCTGGATCTCTCGTGGAGGAGGCACATGAAGACGGACCTCAGAGGATGAACTCAGGGTCCAGGTAGGTTTATATGGAAAGAGGTGGTCCTTGAGGTATTGCGGTCCTGAGCCATTTAAATGAGGAGAGGGAGTTCCCTGCACTCCAACCTGAACTCCTTGGAGTAAAAGGTGGACCATACTATACAGTGGTACCTCAGGTTAAGTACTTAATTCGTTCTGGAGGTCCATTCTTAACCTGAAACTGTTCTTAACCTGAAGCACCACTTTAGCTAATGGGGCCTACTGCTGCTGCTGCACCGCTGCTGCACGATTTCTGTTCTCATCCTGAAGCAAAGTTCTTAACCCAAGGTAATATTTCTGGGTTAGAGGAGTCTGTAAACTGAAGCATATGCGACCCTAGGTACCACTGTAATCAATCCATCATACCCTTGCCATTTTTTTTTCACAAAAAATGAAAAGAGGATCTGTTTGATTCCATTTTCATTTGTCAAGAAATGAATGCACACACCTTAATCACAGGGCCAGATCAACAAACCCACTAAAACTCATCCAGTGAATCAAGTATGCTTTGATTAAGTGGGTGACAGCCCTAATACATGCCTGGTAAATTAAATCGCGGACAGGAGTCAAAAATGGGCAGTAGAAGGGAAAGGATTATGATTGTAAAAGAGGAAATATGTATCAGATTAAAGTATGCTATCTAACGCGGTAGAAAAAAGGGGTTGGAATAAAACCACCATAGAGGTAAGGGTGAGAAGTCAAATTGCTAGGGGAAATAATTACTGAAGTTGATTTGTTTCTGAAAATTCTGAGACACACCAACGCAATTGGATGCAGAGAAGACATCTCCAAGCAATTCAAACAAGTGTCCCAAACCTGTAGGCAAGGATAAGGTGTTTGTTTGCTTAACGCAGTGGCAAGCAATGTAGTTCTCCCTCTAAAGGATTGGACTTCAGTTCCCATCAGCACTGGCATGGCCAATGGAGGTTGATGGAAATCATAGTCCAACAAAATCTGGAGTTCATCACCCTTGGCTTGATGCAAAAACACCAAGTGTGCTTGCAGATCTTAGCAGGGGGTGGAAGGAAGAATTTGGAATCCAGTTTGGTTGGGTGAGAGGGCGTGTCAATAATAATAATAATAATAATAATAACAACAACAACAATAATAATAATAACAAATAATTTATATCCTGCCCATCCAGCTGGGTTTCCCCAGCCACTCTGGGCAGCTCCCAACAGAATATTAAAAACATGATAAAACATCAAACATTAAAAACTTCCTTAAACAAGGCAGTCTTCAGATGTCATCTGAAAGTCAGATAGTTATTTATTTCCTTGACATCTGATGGGAGGGCATTCTACAAGGCAGGCACCACTACCAAGAAGGCCCTGTGCCTGGTTTCCTGAAACTTCGCTTCTCACAGTGAGGGAACTGCCAGAAGGCCCTCAGAGCTGGACCTCAGCGTCTGGGCAGAACGATGGGGGTAGAGATGTTCCTTCAGGTATACTGGGCCAAGGCTGTTTAGGGCTTTAAAGGTCAGCACCAACACTTTGAACGGTGCTCGGAAACATACTGGGAGCCAACATAGGTCTTTCTGAACCGGTGTTACATGGTTTCAGCGGCCACTCCCAGTGACCAGTCTAGCTGCCGCATTCTGGATTAGTTGTAGTTTCTGGGTCACCTTCAAAGGTAGCCCCACGTAGAGCGCATTGCTGTAGTCCAAGCGGGAGATAACCAGAGCAGGCACCACTCTGGCGAGACAGTTTGCGGGCAGGTAGGGTCTCAGCCTGCATAACAGACAAAGCTGGGAGACAGCTGCCCTGGACACAGAAGTCAAAGTCGTCTACTAACCCCAGCCGATCAGGATGAAACTCCATGCGTACTGTTTGTCCGACACAAAGGTCAGCATCAGTAGGGTTTGCAGATACATGCCCTCGACCAGCAACCAGAAGAAGTTGGCTAGGATGCTGAACTGGAAGAAAGCCACTGCAGACTTGCATGCCACCTACAGGACAAAACAAGGTTCATTTCAGACAAGGAGGTTCTTTCACCAGGTAAGGTTTTCCACAGAACAACATTCAACTGAGGTCTGTGACCTTTTTCTTCTACTGGCAGGGATGATGATCATTATAGAAACATAGAATCAGAGAATTGGATGGGATCCCGAGGGTCATCTGCAGTGCCGGATTTATGTATAAGCTAAACAAGCTATAGGGACGCGGGTGGCGCTGTGGGTTAAACCACAGAGTATAGGACTTGCCGATCAGAAGGTCGGCGGTTCGAATCCCCGCGACGGGGTGAGCTCCCATTGCTCGGTCCCAACCTAGCAGTTCGAAAGCACGTCAAAGTGCAAGTAGATAAATAGAAACCGCTCTGGCGGGAAGGTAAACAGCATTTCCTTGCGCTGCTCTGGTTCGTCAGAAGCGGCTTAGTCATGCTGGCCACATGACCTGGAAGCTGTACGCCGGCTCCCTTGGCCAATAAAACGAGATGAGCGCCACAACCCCAGAGTCAGTCACGACTGGACCTAATGGTCAGGGGTCCCTTTACCTTTATCTTTAAACAAGCTATAGCTTCGGGCCCCACTTTCTTGGGAACCATCAAAAAATTAAAGGGGTGAATGTACATTTCCAAAATATGAGATAAAAAATAAACAAAATGAAACCTACATACAGCAACAGTGTTTTGTGTTGTGTAGGCTCCTATGATGTACATAATTGGCCCTGCCTGCTAGCTTGCTCCCTAAAATATCACTGGTTTGCTCCTTTCTGTATATAGGGTGCCTGCATTCTGCATGGACTGGTTGCATGGCAACATGCGCAAATTGCTTGAGATACCGATTAGGTCGACTTCTGGGGTGGCGCCATCGGCAATGGCGGACTCCCTCTGAACTGGAGGGACTAGCTCCGCGGGAAACGGGTCTTCTCTGCTACGGCGAAGCGGGGACCCTTTCAAAAATCACAGGCGGATGAAGCCTGTGACCATGGGACTCGGCGGGCACCTTTAGCGCCCCTCCAACTCGCTAAGGAACCCACTAACGGGCTCCAAAGTGAAGAGGGGGAAGTGGCGCGGTGATGTGAGTCAACTGCTATTTCCGTGGAGCGAAGCTGCATAGCCGTTGCCGGAGAGCGCTGCCTTTTTCCTGGGACAATTTGGACTCTAAAATAAGCACCCGTGAGTACTTAGACTTTGAACAACTCGACATTAGATGGGGACTTGCGAGCAGAAAGGAATTGGATCTTAAAAATCTATTTCAATTTGGTACGGAACGGGAAGGTCTAAACAGGAAGTCAGCCTTCTGTTCTTCTGTAGACAGAATAAAGCAAAGACAACGTAAACTAGAGCTCAGAAAATCACTTTTAAAGGATTGGATTTCATCATTTAAAATTGTGGAACCCCCCTTCGACAGCAGGAGAAGAAGGGGGATCTTTTTTGGACTGTTTAAAGTGAGTTTAAAGTAAAGCAACTTTCCTCCGTCCTGATCCTGGAGCGGGGTGTCAGGACTGACGTTTGAAGTTCATTGACCAGAGACAAACGTTTTTGACAGATAGCTAAAAGAAGAGAAACATAGTGATTCCACTGTTTCCCTTCGCATTTCAAAGGAACAAATATTGACAAAGTATCTCAAAAAGGGAAACTTTGTTGCAAGATCAAATAGAAGTTTTCCCCCTAGAGGGAGACTGTGAAACTGTAACCAACTCCAGGGAGCCGGCAGCTGTTTACAGATTACAATCGTGGGAATAGGCATTTGACCTTGCAGGACAATGTATTCAGAAGCTTTGTTGTGTGCTTTCTACAAAACAAATGCCCTACTGGAACAGTTACATGAGAAGGTGAATTTGATGACGACTTTGACTAGAAATTTTGAACAGGCAGTGGGAAATTTTGAACAGACAGTGGGAAAATATGTGGAGCCCACCCAGGAATTAAATCAGGAGTGTGTCCTGACAGAACAGGCCCAACAGGAATATGAGTTTTCGGATTTGACAAATGAACCTGGAAAAAGCCAGATTTGGAAAGAAAAAGTTTGGTTTGGCTTGGAAATGGGGGGCTGGATTGACCCCCCTATGTTGGGATGTTTGGACTTTTCAAATCTGGCAATGGGCCGTGAGATGTTTGGGACTGTGGGGGCTCTTAATTTTGGAGGGTCTTTGAAACATGCTTTTAAATACCATATGGAATTCAGTGCTGAATATGGAAAAGGGGCTGATCTGTCGAGAAGGGTTAAAAATATTGCCAAGCTGGAGTTACCACGAGCAGGAGACAAGGGAAAATACAGTTACAAATATGAAGAAGAGCTGCGAAAGGGACATGGAAGAGACTTGAGGGCCTCGGATATAAGGTTGCCAGGTTAATGGGCCAGATCGATGGGATAATACGGACTGACAAAACCCGGAACCAGGAGGAAGGGACGTTGGATGAAGATTGGATCTGTTTGTATTTCTTTTTTTTTACCATTAGAACTGTTTTATAAAATTGATGAATGTCAGAAAAATGTTGGAATGAAATTACTCGGCTTTAGTAAAGATGTTTAAAGAATTATGAAAGAATATTATGGTTATGAGAAGTTGGTAAGGATAAGATTTAAGTTTTAAGCTTTAAGATTTATTTTCTTATAGAAAGATAAGATTAAAACTGTTTAGGGTAATGTAATGACAGAATATTATGAAATATGGAAAGGATTTGCTGGGATAATTAATAACTAGGATACAAAGAAAGGGAGGAGGAGGAGGTCAAAGAAAGAAGGTAATGACAGTTGAGGATTCGAGAATAATGAATTTGTTTTTAAATGTTCTTAAATTGTATTTTTGTTTTTTTCCCTGTCTTTTTTTATTTTTGAATTTGTGTTTTTATTTTGTATTTTCTTCTGCTTTTATTTTATGTTGTAACACTTTGAAAATTTCAATAAATATTTTATATATATAAAAAAAGAGATACCTATTAGGTCCATAAATTACCATATAGCATATATTCAACACAAAAAACAGTGACAATTTGTTGTTGTTGTTTTTTTCATGCATAATTTTTATTAATTTGCATAATACAAAATACAAAAACAAAATATAAAAGTTCGATTCTCATTTTCACAGGTTTTTAAGTATGACTTCCTTCAACCTTTCCACAAATCATCCGTAATAATCTTTTATAAAAGTTCGCATTTCTTAATTTGTAATGCCATTAATCATTCTAGTTCTTCCATTTCTCTTTAGACAATACTCTTTTCTTTTTACAGAGCTCCTTTAAAGCCCACTAGTGTTATCTGTCCATCACTTAAATTTTCCAGATATTTCGTAAAACTTTCCCAATCCTTAATGAACCTCTGGTCTTTTGAATATCTAATTTTCCCTGTCATCTTATCCATCTCCGCATAATCTAATAGTTTTGCTCTCCATTCCTCAATTGTCGGTAGGCCCTCTGATTTCCAATTTTGAGCTAATAAGACTCTTGCTGCCGTTGTTGCATACTGGAACAGCTTTTGATCTTTCTTTTTTATCTCCCTTCCTACCAATCCCAACAGAAAAGCCTCGGGTTTTTTAACAAAAGTATATCTTAGAATTTTCTTCATTTCGTTATATACACTCTCCCAGAACCCTTTAACCTTTTGGCATTCCCACCACATATGGTAGAAGGTCCCCTCCCTTTCCTTGCACTTCCAGCATTTATTACAAGTTCCATACATTTTGGCTAATTTTGCAGGAGTCATATACCATCGGTAAAACATTTTCATTAAATTCTCCTTTAGTGTCACGCAAGCTGTAAACTTGAGATGTTTTTTCCAAAGTTTCTCCCATTCTTCAAAATATATATTATGACCGATATCTCTAGCCCAATATATCATTACCGACTTTACTTCCTCGTCTATTAAATTCCATTCCAATAACTGATTATACATTTTAGACAAAATTTTATAGTTGTTATTCAATATCTCAATCTGGAATCTAGAATCTTTATCAGCATATCCTTTGTCTTTAATATCTTTCCTGAACATTCCGTTTATCTGGAAATAGTGCAGCCAATCATAGACTTTCTCTTTGACCTGTTCGTACGGCTTCATTTTCCACTTTCCTTCTTCTTTCATTAACAGTTGTTCATAGGTAGCCCAATTGTCCCTCATGTTAATCTTTTTAACGCTCATGACTTCTAGTGGCGATAGCCAATGGGGTGTTTTAGGTTCTAACATATCTCTGTTCCTCTCCCATACCTCAATCAGTGGACCTCTGAAAATATGATTTTCGAAGCCCCTGTGTACTTTTCTCCTCCCATGCCATAGATAGGCGTGCCACCCAAATCTGTTGTTAAATCCCTCTAGGTCTAGCACTTCCTTATCTTCCAGTTTTATCCATGTTTTGACCCAGCATAGGCATGACGCCTCATAGTACAATTTCAAATCTGGCAGGGCAAAGCCCCCCCTTTCCTTCACATCTGTCAACAGTTTAAATTTTATTCTTGGTTTCTTGCCCTGCCAGACGAATTTTGAGATCACCCTCTGCCAGTCTTTAAATATCTTTATACCCTTAATTACAGGAATGTTCTGGAACAGAAACAACACTTTTGGAAGCACACACATCTTGATTGTGGCTATTCTGCCCCAAAATGACAGTTTTAGCTTGCCCCATGTTTCAATATCTTTCTTAACTCCTTTCCATACTGTCTCGTAATTATTTTTGAATAAGTCTATGTTTTTTGGCGTTACCCATATTCCTAAATATTTCACCTTTCTGGCCACCTCTATTTCCGTTTCTCTTTGTAATTCTTCAGTTTTATCTGTATTCATATTCTTTACTATAATTTTTGTTTTCCTTTTATTTAATTTGAAGCCAGCCACTTTTTCGAATTGGTCAAATTCTTCGAGTACCTCTTTTATTGAATCTATTGGATCCTCCATTGTTACAACCAGGTCATCTGCGAATGACTTAATTTTGTATTCGTTCTGCCCAACTGTTACTCCTTTTATCCCCTTATTTTCTCTTATTGAATTTAGGAGGACTTCTAACACCATTATAAATAACAATGGGGACAGTGGACATCCCTGTCTTGTTCCTTTTGCTATTCTTATTTCTGCTGTCTCCACATTATTTATTATCAGTTTTGCCTTTTGTTCCGTGTAGATTGCCTTTACCCCGTTATAGAATTCAGTGCCAACCTCCATATATTCCAATTGTTTCAGCAGGAAATCCCAGATTATGTTATCGAATGCTTTCTCTGCATCCACGAACAACAACAAACCTTGTTTATCACACCTGTCAGATAAATATTCTATAATATTTACTATGTTTCTTATGTTGTCCTTCATTTGCCTACCCGGCAAAAAGCCCGCTTGATCTTTGTGTATACTTTCTACCAATATATTTTTTAGTCTCCTTGCCAGAATTCCCGCAAAAATCTTGTAATCTATGTTTAATAGGGAGATCGGTCTATAGTTTTTAATCTGTTGTAAATCTGAATCCTGTTTGGGGATTAGTGTGATTAGTGCCTCCTTCCATGTCTCTGGTATTTCTCTTTCTTTAAGGATATTATTCATTACTTCTTGCAATGGAGTCAGCAAGACTGACTCCATTTCTTTATAATAGCTACCAGTAAACCCATCTGGACCTGGGGCTTTCCCTTTTTTTAATTCCTTTATTGCTTCTTTGATTTCTTCTACCTCAATTAGGGCACTCAATTTTCCTTTCTCCACTGTGGAAATCTTTTTTATATTCTTACATTTTAGAAATCTTTCTATTTTTCTCAGATTATTCCTTTCACTGTTTTTAAAAAGTCCTCTGTAGAAATCCAAAAAGGCCTTCCTTATTTCCTTGGGATTATTTATCTCTTCTCCCTCCACCTCGATTTTATTTATTGTGTTCTGTTCCTTCCTTTTTTTAAGCTGCCAAGCTAATAGCTTTCCTGATTTATTAGCATATTCGAAGCTTCTCTGTCTTAATTTTTTGACTTTCCATTCTATTTCCCTATTTATCAACATTGCAAACTGAGATTGTAAAATTTTAATATTCTCTTTTATTCTCTTATTTTTGGGGTTTTTAGTTAATTTTTGTTCGTTGTCCATTATTTGCTGTAGAATTTCATTTTTCCCTTTTTCTCTTTTTTTATTCTTAATTGCACTCTGTTGAATGAAGAAACCCCTCATCACCGCCTTGCCTGCATCCCACACCACCTTTGGTTTTGTATCATTACCTAAATTATCCTCGAAGTATTCCTTTAACCTTTTCTGAGCTTTCTCTACTATCTCTAAATCATCTAACAAGTAATCTTTCATTTTCCATCTGTATGATCTTTCTTCCAGCCCTTTCAGTTCCATTTTTACTGGGTTATGATCCGAAATCGTTTTGGCCTGGATCCCCACCCGTATAGATCTTGGTACTAGTTCTGCCGAGGTCCATATCTGATCTAATCTCGAGGATGAGTCATTGGGTTCTGAGTGGAAAGTATATTGTTTTTCCAGAGGGTCAGTGACAATTTGTTGTTGACAAAGGACAGCTGGACATATAAAGGGCCCCATTACCTTCAGTAGCTTAGGGCCTCATCAAACCTAAATCGGGCCCTTGTCATCTGAATCACAGCTAAAGAATCCTTGATGGTTGACCATCCAATCTCTGTTTGAAAACCTCCAAGGAAGGAGAATCGACCAACTTCCTCAACTGTCAAAAAGCTCATACAATGGGAAATTTCTTCCTAATATTTGGGCAAATGTTGATGATGGAATGGGGGTGGTGAGGATTTTCCTAGTTAATCACTCACAAAAGAGTCTCTAAACAACTCACCAAAAAGATTAAGAGTCAAAGGCAGGGCAAAAACACATTGCATTCAAACCATTACAATTGCTTTGAAGAGACTCAGCAAAACCTCTGCAGCTGAAAAATGGCCACAGGCTGTCAGTGATGTCACCAAGTGGACTTCCCTGGAGAGAGCATCCCAGCCACAACTGGGAAAGGTTGGTAAGTTGAGCTTTTGGCTGACAGAAAGAATTTTTCCACTCTTGAGAAAGTGATGGACTGGTTTTGCTTGGGACTAGTATTCTGCTCATGCTTCCAGTCTGTACATTCTCTACCCTCCCCCTTTTCCCCCAAAAAGGGCAGTGGAGTCTCCTGGTACTCTCACCTCACAAAGCTGAGTTAAAGTCTGCCCCCAACTATATGGAACTGGCGGAAATGACTGGTAGAATCCGTGACCAGGGAGAAGAGTTGGTGGAGGAAGATTGGAAGAAATTCAAAGACTATCTGCAGAAACATTGTAAAATTAAAGAATGTTAGAGTGATGTTGGATTAAAAATAAGTGGGTTCCAGCTGTTTAGGATTTAAAATTATGGATAGATTAAGATTAAGGATTAGGATTAAAAAAGTTTAAGGAAATGGAAATTTGGTTTTTAAAAGGTAAAATTTTAATGTTATATTATATTAAGAGTTAAGATTGGGATTAAAAAAAGAGGGAAAGAAATTGCTGGAGAAACAATTTGAACTGGAATACAAAAGAGGGAGGTACGAGGAGGTCCAGAAAATAAGTAAATCTAAAAATGGAGACGAAAAGGTGATATTGTTTTTAATTGTTCTACTTTCTTCTTTGTCTTTTGTTTTCTTGTTTTTTTCTTTTTTTTCTTTTAGATTATGTATTGTATATTTTGAATTGTGTATTTCTTTTTTTATGTTTTATGTTTAATATTTTATTGAAACTTTAATAAATATCATTTTAAAAAAAAATAAAGTCTGCCCCCAAGATTTCTTACACCCTAGGGAAATCAGGAAGCATGAAATGGCCATGTTGAATAAGGTCAAAGCCATCCTTTCCCCCTCACGAAAGCAAAACAGAAGCCATGTCTGAGAAACCTCATAGCCCACTCCTTCAAACACTAAGCTTTTGTTTCAGGTAGGTAACTGTGTTGGTCTGACACAGCTGAAATATATTTAAAAATTTAAAAATAATTGTCCATTAGCACCTTAGAGACCAACTAAGTTTGTTCTTGGTATAAGCTTTCATGTGCTTATGGTATCTGAAGAAGTGTGCATGCACACGAAAGCTTCTACCAGGAACAAACTCACTTGGTCTCTAAGGTGCTAAAATAAAATATTATTTTCAAAAGTGGGTCAGATGCGTACCGTTGACATCAGGCAGTGGTCCATGCTGTCGTCGGAGAACAAAATGGTGTCTTTGGTGAAAACGGCAGCTGCCCTCAGGACGAAGGAGACAAACAGATGCATGTGGATATAATTCCGTGTGCAGTGGAATTTCCTGGAAGGGGGCAGGAAAGCAGATTGTCAGTTTTGCAGGCTGACATAACCTCACTATATTGAGCTGAATTCTGCTTTCAGGGCACCTAAATGGTGGCTTTGGCTGCAGGAATTATAGGAAGGGCCACCAACTTGGGTATCTTTAAAAGGGATTTAGCTACAAGGAGTTAGCAGTGGGAGATTCTGTCAATTACAGCTCCTCTCAGTTTCTAATTTTTCCAACTTTACGGTCCCTTCTCCACATTTCCAGATCCGCTGGTCATTTATTTCTTTAAAAGACCTCATGAAGAATCACCAGCATTTTCTCCTAATCCACACGTGTGCAAAGCGATCCCCCCAATGCAGGGCATTTTTGTATGTTGTTTCAACCAGTATTTAAATAATGTTACTTACCTGTTGCCTCCTGTTTTCCAGTGCTTTAAAGCACTGTGTCTGAGTGCTTTATTCTCCCCCTGGATCTTTCCCCAGGAAAAACCACTCTTTAAAAGCTAAAGCGCAACCAACGTCAATTCGATTTCCCCACGGATTGCCATTTGCTCCGATTCAGCACTAAACAGTGGATTTTCATGGGGAAAGCTCTGGAGCAAAATGAAAGAATGTGAGTGAGTGAGCACTCAGATATGGAGCTGGAAAGTGCAGAGAGAAGTTAAATGTCGCTAAGCCCTTATATGCACACTTGATCCCTAGAATCTGCACCCGTTACTTGGCTGGAGGACTGCAATGCAAAATTCAGAGAAGTGCCAATTTAGATGGCTGTGTTTCAGTTCTCATGGCGTTTTTGAAGGTGAAATTTAGGTAAGTTCACATTTGAATCTTAATATCATGGTCATGGGTTTGAGCCCCAACTTGGGCAAAAAAAAAATTCCTGCATTGCAGAGGGTGGACTAGATGGCCCCTGTGGTCCCTTCTAAATCTACAATTGTATGAGTCTATGAATGTGAATTAAATTTATCCTCCATCTCCGTGTGGCACTTAGACTACATTCAGTCTTTATTTAGCATTCATTTTGATTATCTTGTGGGCCGTTTACATGCCGTCCTGTTCATTGTTCATTCATTCCACATTTAATAATAATAATAATAATAATAATAATAATAATAATAATAATTTATTTATACCCCGCCCATCTGGCTGGGTTTCCCCAGCCACTCTGGGTGGCTTCCAACAGAAGACTAAAATACAATAACCTATTAAACATTAAAAGCTTCCCTAAACAGGGCTGCCTTCAGATGTCTTCTAAAAGTTTTGTAGTTATTTTTCTCTTTGACATCTGGTGGGACGGTGTTCCACAGGGCGGGCGCCACTACCAAGAAGGCCCTCTGCCCGGTTCCCTGTAACTTGGCTTCTCGTAGCGAGGAAACCACCAGAAGGCCCTTGGCACTGGACCTCAGTGTCCGGGCAGAACGATGGAGGTGGAGACGCTCCTTCAGGTATACTGAACCGAGGCTGTTTAGGGCTTTAAAGGTCAGCACCAACACTTTGAATTGTGCTCGGAAACGTACTGGGCACCAGTGTAGGTCTTTCAAGGCTGGTGTTATATGGTCTCGGCGGCCACTCCCAGTCTCCAGTCTAGCTGCCGCATTCTGGATTAGTTGTAGTTTCCGGGTCACCTTCAAAGGTAGCCCCACGTAGAGCGCATTGCAGTAGTCCAAGTGAGAGATAACTAGAGCATGCACCACTCTGGTGAGACAGTCTGCGGGCAGGTAGGGTCTCATCCTGCGTACCATCACTTCCTTAACCTCAAAGGAGTTTCTATTTTTAAAGTGGTTTTGTTGCACAAAGGTGACTGAGCTCTTTAATCCACTTTAAATGTGAAAAACTAAATTTCCGGTACACGATTGAATTCCACCTGCAAGGTGCCCAGGGTTGTGATGGAGTCCAACAGAGCTATTCTGCTCCCCATCAAAGTCTGGCAAAGCCTACGTGATGCAGCTAAGCTATAGGCCCCAGAAGCACATGGCTTGAGGGAAACTCAAACGTTATCATGGGATATATATGTGTTAAGAAGAAGAGGGAAAGCAGTTTAGTTCAAATCCCAAGGGAGGGTGAGATAAGTGTAGAGCTGGGTGCTGCCTCTGAAAGGCACGTTCAGCATTTACCGGAAGAAGGTGAAGATGAGCAGTGCTGTAATGAGCGAAGCCAGGGAAGTTGCATAGCCTGCCGTGTAGATGTGCCAGAATGTTGAATAGTATGATTTCTGTGGAGGGAAAGAGAACATTAAGAAATGAAGGCACATGAGGAGGACACGTCTTTCAGAGTTAAAACCCCGTTTCCCTTGGCAACCACAGAGGAGTAGGACATTGTGTAGAAGACAGAAGAAAAAGAAGTGTCATGGGCCGGGAGTTGGCTTCACCTGCTGAACAGCAGCGTGAAGGAGCAGCAGGCAGAGTGACTCCACCTGCTGGTGATCAGCCTTCTTGCTCCTGAGGAGAACCAGCTGGCTCCAGCTCTCTTAAGCAGGGTTTCCAACCTCAGTCTGTAGCTGGAAACAACATTTGCCGTTCCTGACCAGACCTTGCTGCTTATTGTGACCTTAGTCCCTTGGCTTTCTTGACCCCTAGATCATCTGACTACATGAACTGAGATACTCCTGACCTTAGGACTGGACTGAACCTTGTATACAGACTCTGCCTCCAGGCAAAACCCCCTGAGATTTAGCTGGCTTCTCCCTCCACTGAGCTCTGCCATGACTGAGCAGCACAGGACTATGACAAGAAGACCTTCCCTTCCACGTTTGATGCACATTTGCTTGTTTTCACGCATCTAGGCTAAGGATGACCAACTTCTGCATTCGGTAGTTTCTCTTCTGTTCAAGACTAGCTTTGGCGTGGGCATTTGACCAAGGGCCAAAAAGACCCATTGCCAATCTGATCCCAATGATGCTTTGGACCACCAGCTGAGGCCACCTTCAGAACTGCAGCTCCCTAGTGATGCTCCTTGTTGTCCCCACCAGTCACTTACTTCACCTCACTCTCCCAAAGTCATCCAAGGAAACTGAACGGTGGAAGATTCAGGGCACTTAATGGGGAACAATGGCAACACGCTCTTGGCCACCTGCCAGCCATGTTGCTCTGCTTTCTAGGCGAACAGGGCAAGGGCAAAGTGATGGAGAGGGCAGGTGCGGTGCAAATGCGCTGGCAGGAAAGCAACTAGCGTGTCTAGTTTTGGTTTAGATGTCAAAACAGGAGAATATTCGGTGCAGTTTTAGAAGCTTGACTGACCTGATCTTCTGGCCCCTTTGTAAAACTCTCTTCAAACCCGCAGGCGACTGGATATGGGGGGAATGGCTCTGACCAGTAAAGGCCTGGAGTGCAATTTCTGTTGAGGAACCCTGCAAAAAAATATCACTGTGAAGCTCTAACGTTAACACATTCTATCCTAGAACAATGTCACCAGTAAATCGAGATGGCAATATCTGGAGAACCTAAAACACTAATGGGCATAAACCAGAGTGTTTGGTAGTTGGGGAGAGGGGCAGGGACCATATTTCATAAGATTTATACAACCACTTGATTGTAAAAAGCAAAACAAACCCCGGCTTACTAGGGGAGAGACTAGCTGGCCCGAGCCTTGCTGCTCCTCAGCACCCCCTGGCACAGTGGGAACGGGAACTGCAAACAGTCAGCCCATAAGGTATCAGGTGACCTGGGCAGCCAGTAGGAGGTTTGTTGACCTTATATAATACCCGTGAAGGTGGGAACCAAACTGAATTTGTCTCCAATCTTCACAGCCACTGTATTTAAACTACACCATTTCCCTCTTGGATAAAAACTTTAAGAAAGAATGGGGGAAATTTATAATTTATTTAGAAGACCACTGTAAGCAGATGAAAGCATCAGCAGGCTTCTAATCTCACTTGTAATGTAACAAATACTACAGACAATATGGATAGATATAAAATATAGATTATGATATAATATGCAGTTGAAAACGTTGACATTAGGGGGGGATGGAGGGAGGTCTCGAGATTCTGGGAAATCTCTGTGTACGGAAATGTATTTGGTTTTGTTATAAATCTATATTGGGAAAAACCAAATAAAAATGAGTTTTTTAAAAAATAAACTGCACCATTTCCCTCTCTTACCCACAAGAGGTCTGACAGAGAGATACAAAGCAGGGAGATTTTTTTTTTTTTAAAGGGTCTTGCCGTGTATGCTGGTGATTTCTTCAAAAAATCCTGGGCAGGCGAGCGTCACCGTCTCTCCAAAGGTAGCTTTGGGCCAGCAACTTAGTCCATCCCAAACTCCTGAACATCCTAAGGAGAAAACTCAGTGTCAGATTGAAGACTCCTACTATCCAGAATGATGAATAATGGCTTTATAGGGTCCAGCAGAATAAAAGCCCGCTGGACCAAGTCAATGGCTCATCTATTCCACCTAGGTTGCTGCTGCAACTTGGTGAATATTTATATAGGACTGGGCTCATGCCTGTTACCTTTAAAATCTGGTAAGAGAGTTTCGTTTTCCACCAAGCATCGACTCTCATCTTTCATAAGCTGTTGGAATATTCTGCATTCTGGATGGATGGAAGCCACCTGCGATGAAAAGGAGGGGTGGGAGAGAGAGAGGGAAAAAACTGTATTTTATTTTCTTCCCTCTCCCCTTTTTTATTATCTTTATCGCATTTTTAAAAATTACAGAGAAAGCGTAAGTTAAACATTACATCCAAATATTCAAAAAGGAAAAAAAGGAAAATTATAAAAGAAAGGAAAAGGAAAAGAAAGAAAAAAGATGAATAATAAAAAACGAAAAAGAATTAGTCAAGTTTCTTCAAAGGATACAAACAGAAATTTGAATATTCTATAGGCCAGGTTCTCAGAAAGAAATACATTTATAATCTTTCTTTTCTTTCTTTCTGTGCAGTCACTTTCTTTCTGTTCCAGAAAACTAGTTTGAATCCCTGTTTTATTAGTTGACTTCCCTCTATCTCTTTGCGGCTTCAACACTTATTCTGTATTCAACAAATATTCTGTATTCATTTATTAAAATCAGTTTTTTTCATTATATCTGTGAGATTAATCTAAACACAACCAAGTATTGTTTTCGGAACCATATTTTGCCAGGCAGTTTTTAAAGCAATCCCATTTCTTTTTTACCTTGTCGCCTGAGTGTATTTCTTATTTTCATTGAACAAAAATTATATACCACTTGATTTTTAAAAAAACAACAACTGTCAAAAGATGATTGAAATCAAAACATCTAAAAAGAGAGAAAACACACATAATGTCTCGATAGACCTGCCTTAGCAAAACTGTTTTAGGCCAGTGCAGAAAAGAATAGAGCAATGTTTGCTGCCTGGTGTCAAGAGGCAGGGAGTTCCAAAGGGTATGCTAGTGTTACTAAACCAGTGGCTGAGGGCTCTTTTCAACAAAAGGACTGAGCTCCTTCTTGGACAATCTTCCCAAGGGTCATGTGGTGGCAAGGGGCAGGTCCAGAGTCAAAAGTGGGTGTGACCAAGGAAAAAAGTGGGAGGAGCTGTTGTTGTTGTTTAGTCGTTTAGTCGTGTCCGACTCTTCGTGACCCCATGGACCAGAGCACGCCAGGCACTTCTGTCTTCCACTGCCTCCCGCAGTTTGGTCAGACTTATGCTGGTAGCTTCGAGAACACTGTCCAACCATCTCGTCCTCTGTCTTCCCCTTCTCCTTGTGCCCTCCATCTTTCCCAACATCAGGGTCTTTCCCAGGGAGTCTTCTCTTCTCATGAGGTGGCCAAAGTATTGGAGCCTCAGCTTCAGGATCTGTCCTTCCAGTGAGTACTCAGGGCTGATTTCCTTCAGAATGAAGAGGTTTGATCTTCTTGCAGTCCATGGGACTCTCAAGAGTCTCCTCCAGCACCATAATTTAAAAGCATCAATTCTTTGGCTATCAGCCTACTTTATGGTTCAGCTCTCACTTCCATACATCACTACTGGGAAAACCATAGCTTTAACTATACAGATCTTTGTTGGCAAGGTGATGTCTCTGCTTTTTGAGATGTTGTCCAGGTATGTCATCACTTTTCTCTGAAGAAACAGGCATCTTTTAATTTCGTGACTTCTGTCACCATCTGTCATGATCATGGAGCCCAAGAAAGTAAAATCTCTCACTGCCTCCATTTCTTCCCTTTCTATTTGTCAGGAGGTGATGGGACCAGTGGCCATGATCTTAGTTTTTTTATATATTGAGCTTCAGACCATATTTTGCGCTCTCCTCTTTCACCCTCATTAAAAGGTTCTTTAATTCCTCCTCACTTTCTGCCATCAAGGTTGTGTCATCTGCATATCTGAGGTTGTTGATATTTCTTCCGGCAATCTTAATTCCGGTTTGGGATTCATCCAGCCCAGCCTTTCACATGATGAATTCTGCATATAAGTTAAATAAGCAGGGAGACAATATACAGCCTTGCTGTACTCCTTTCCCAATTTTGAACCAATCAGTTGTTCCATATCCAGTTCTAACTGTAGCTTCTTGTCCCACATAGAGATTTCTCAGGAGACAGATGAGGTGATCAGGCACTCCCATTTCTTTAAGAACTTGCCATAGTTTGCTGTGGTCGACACAGTCAAAGGCTTTTGCATAGTCAATGAAGCAGAAGTAGATGTCTTTCTGGAACTCTCTAGCTTTCTCCATAATCCAGCACATGTTTGCAATTTGGTCTCTGGTTCCTCTGCCCCTTCGAAATCCAGCTTGCACTTCTGGGAGTTCTCGGTCCACATACTACTTAAGCCTGCCTTGTAGAATTTTAAGCATAACCTTGCTAGCACATGAAATGAGTGCAATTATGCGGTAGTTGGAGCATTCTTTGGCACTGCCCTTCTTTGGGACTGGGATGTAGACTGATCTTCTCCAATCCTCTGGCCACTGCTGAGTTTTCCAAATTTGCTGGCATATTGAGTGTAGCACCTTAAGAGCATCATCTTTTAAAATTTTAAATAATTCAGCTGGAATACCATCATTTCCACTGGCCTTGTTATTAGCAGTGCTTCTTAAGCCCCATTTGACTTCACTCTCCAGGATAACATCAGTAAATTCCACCCCCAGGGAGGGGGGGCTTCTGGGTGGGGGTTGGGACCATCAAATTTAGATAGTGAAGAATTGCAGAGCATCTAACCTTGACCCTAACACAAAAAAGAAAAATGTGAGGAGCTACCCAGACCAAAATAGAATTGTTTTTATTCCATTTTAGACCAGGAGCAGATAAATTTCTTCTTTCCCTTAGTGTGTGTGTGGAGGGGGAGGGATATTAAGTTACACCCCCCCCAAAAAAACACAGCACCTCTCTTTATTGGGGGGGGGGGGAGAAGCACTTGTAAATGGCCATCATCATGCTGTCAATGGAAGCCTCTGAAAATAAATAAAATAAAATAAAACCAGACGGCGCAGGGTTTTCGCACGGCGACCGGCCAAATGAATACCGACTTCCAACAACAGTAGCAAAAAAATTATTACTCTGAGAAGGGCAATGCAATTTGCATTTCAAAAGGACCTATTCAGAGCTTGGGCTGGAATCTAATTGTATTCTCCCCCACCTTCTCCTTTGACTGTTTCAGATGCTTTTCAAGAACTGTAATCATGTGAAATTGTTTGCTGTTGGGATACTTTTATGCTGGCGTTTCGAAGGAGCCAGAGATAGAATTAAGATGCAACAGTTCCATTCCCCCTGCCCCCCCCCCCCCGGTTTTTAATATAGAATCCTCTTTCTGAGATCACAAGGAACTTCTTAAATTCAAAGGAGAAATGAATGGGAAATGAGGTTGTCGGATCTTGGGCCTGACCTTAATCAAGGGTCCCCAATTTTTTTTGGGGGGGGCTACTTGGTTGCAGAAACTCAGCCCCAGTGCCCCCTACCTTATTAAAAGCACTATTCAGAATAGCAGAACAGAAGATAATGCCACAATTAAATTCAAAACAGCCACAAATAATGGCGCATTTATTCAGAATTCAATTAAAACTATTCAGTTTGATTAGTTCAACAAAACTGATGAACTTCATGCAGTGATACCATTTTTTTTCAAAATCTCGCCGTCGTTTACACCTCCAGTGCATACCGTCCGATATTTCTCAGATGAAAATAGGGATATTCTATTCTACATCAGGAAGTTTCTTTCCTTGTTTGATCTCCCACACACATAAATGCCATATACACAATTACATCCGTCACCTTGAGCCAACTGCAACCTCTCCACCTCACCTACCTCACAAGGCTGTTGTAAATAAAAAAAAAACCCCACAAGGGAATGATCGTGAACAACACCTTCAACAGATAAATGGAAGGATATAAAATTTGAGCTGTAAGCTGCCTTGAGTCCCTGTCAGCGAAAGACAGTGAGAATGATCAGGAACATACCTGAAAGTAAATCCTACTGAATTCAGTGGGACTTAGTTCTGGGTAAAATTGCTTAGGATTGCAGTGTAAGCCTGCCAAGTTTTTGCCCAGTTACCTGGGAATAAGCTCTATTGAATACAATGGGACTTACTTCTGAGTAGACATGAAAAGGTTTGCAGTGTACAGATCCTTTTACAATAAAGGAATAAACACTCCACGCATTTCCTAAAAAATAATAATAGCTGGCTGCGGAAGCATTGCAGTTAAAGAATATAAAGTGGATTGCTTTATAATTTTTCTTCAAAATTATAAGAAGGGCTTCACATGCCAGTTCCACCATTCATTTGGTGAATTTTATTTTCAGTATAAACAGAAGTTGGTTTTTCCACCCACACCGCTTTTAATTGTTCTCTGAGGTGTGGAGGGGAGGAAAAAGGAAAAACAGGACATTCAGGGATCAAATCAGAAACCACGATCGCTTCTGTAATTCTGGGAAAATCGGGACATTTGGAGGGTCCCTGCTGCCCCCTAGGCAGTGCCGGATTTAGTATAAACTAAACAAGCTATAGCTTAGGGCCCCACTCTCTTGGGGACCCCCCAAAAAATTAAAGGAAAAAAAACCCTAGATGTGCATTTCCAAATTATAAGATAAAAAAACAAATAAAATAAAACCTACATCCAGCAACCGTGTTTTGTGTTGTGTAGGCTCCTATGATGTAAGTAATGGGTCCCGCCTGCTAGCCTGCTCCCTAAAATATCACTGGTTTGCTCATTTCTATATATAGGGTGCCTACATTCTGCATGGACTGGTTGCATGGCAACAAGCGCAAATGGCTTTAGATACCTATTAGATCCATAAATTACTATATAGCATATAGGTAAAGGTACCCCTGACCGTTAGGTCCAGTTGCAGATGACTCTGGGGTTGCGCGCTCATCTCGCTCTATAGGCCGAGGGAGCCAGCGTTTGTACGCAGACAGCTTCCGGGTCATGTGGCCAGAATGACTAGGCCGCTTCTGGAGAACCAGAGCAGTGCACGGAAACGCCGTTTACCTTGCTGCCGAAACGGTACCAATTTATCTATTTGCACTTTGACGTGCTTTCGAACTGCTAGGTGTGCAGGAGCAGGGACCGAGCAACGGGAGCTCACCCCGTCGCGGGGATTTGAACCACCGACCTTCTAATCAGCAAGCCCTAGACTCTGTGGTTTCGACCACAGTGCCACCCGCGTCCCTCTTACATAGCATATATTCAACACAAAACAGTGACAATTTGCTGTTGACAAAGGACAGCTGGACATAGAAAGGGCCCCATTACCTTCAGTAGCTTAGGGCCTCATCAAACCTAAATCCGGCCCTGCCCTTAGGTAATCCCACAAATTAATGTGGGAAAATGCTGAACCGAGTTTGAGAAATGGAGATGTTGTAACTGACCAGGTTGATTCCTCTCAGCTCCCCAATTACAGTAAGAACAAGCGTTCGAATCCTCTCTCTGATATGAAGCTCACTGAGTGAGCTTGGGCCACTCACTGTCTCTCAGCCTAAGCTACCTCACAGGGTTGTTGTAAAAATAAAGTGGAGAGGGTAGAACCTTGAGTTCCTTGGAATAAAAGGTGAAATATACATGTAAGAAATAACTATTGGGGATTTTTCTAAGGCTGAGCAGAATGTTAATTTTAAAGAACTTTTAGCTGGGACCACCAGAAGCATTTTTACTGGGCATTGTTGGGAGTGATATAAATAGAAATGAATGTAAGCTCTTTTTGTATGCAATAACAGCAGCAAGAATATTACTGGCCCAAAAATGGAAGCAAGAAGAATTACCGACGATTGAAGAATGGAGGATGAAGTTAATGGAATTAACTAACAGAATTAGATAAACTAACAGGAAGGATTCAAAACCAGCGGGACCAGAAATTCATGGAAGACTGGAATAAATTTACGGACTACTTGAAAAGTATTTGTGAAGATCAGACAACGTTTGTAGGTTTGCAAGACGTTTTGTGAGGAGTATTATTGGAAGTATTGCAAAAATGGAGAAGGGGAAGGATGATTTGTTAAGAGATGTAAAGGCAATATAAAGTTAAGAAATGCATAAGAAGTGGTTAAAACGGTGGATCATCAGAGGTGCTGATGGAAGTCTAAAAAGATTGTATAAGTGATAAGTTTTGTGGTATATTTTATAATTTATATGTTAAAATCAATAATGTGTGTGTGTGTGTGTGTGTGTGTGTGTGAAATTGGGGGACCAAGTTTTTGCCCAAACTGCTATCACATTTCCCCTTTTTTTCCACTGCCATCACTCCTCAGTTTGTGGTCCTGGCTATGCCTAGATTTGATTTGGTTCCAAATTCATGTTCTATTCTGTGGTTCTGCATTCATCAAGGGAAATCTCACACTGAAACGGTTACTTCACCTGGGTCTCCCCTGCTGGATGAGAGAGATTCTTCTTACAGGACTATAATATACATATTCAGTATTCATTGCCTTGATCTTTCATCATTACGTTAATTGCGCCTGGCAAATCAGTTTTAAATAACCAGGAATTAAAATAAAGTAGAACATCTAATTAACACCAATGCCGAAAATATCAACCTTGCTCCGAGATCCATGAGGGCTGAATTACTGGAGTCGGAGATCAAAGTCCTGACTGTTAAATATATCCCACTTCTTAAAGCTGAGCTTTAATAATAGACGACGGCTCATATCAATATGTAAATGTGTTCTGCACAAGAGCATTGGCCCTGAATTTCACCCAAAGCAAAATGTTGATATGGTTTAGGAAGGCAAGCAAAATAAGAAAAGGGGTGAAAAAGAAATTTGTGGGTGTTTGGGTATGTCTTGCACCTCCAACTGATGTTTGATGCTTCTTCACCTAGCGCATCGCTAAACCATGAAACTCACAGGTTAATGCAATAACAGCAGCAAGAATATTATTGGCCCAAAAATGGAAGCAAGAAGAATTACCGACGATTGAAGAATGGAGGATGAAGTTAATGGACTGTGCAGAACTAGATAAACTAACAGGAAGGATTCGAAACCGACGGGACCAGAAATTTACTGGAGTAAATTTACGGACTATTTGAAAAGTATTTGTGAAGATCAGATGACGTTTTTAGGTTTGCAAGTAGTTTTGTGAGGAGTATTATTGGAAGTATTGCAAAAATGGAGAAGGGGAAGGATGATTTGTTAAGAGATGTAAAGGCAATATAAAGTTAAGAAATGCATAAGAAGTGGTTAAAACGGTGAATCATCAGAGGTGCTGATGGAAGTCTAAAAAGATTGTATAAGTGATACGTTTTGTGGTACATTTTATAATTTATGTGTTAAAATCAATAAAAAGTATTTTTTAAAAAATAAAAAAGAAACTCACAGGTTAAAGCTTACTGGGAAATGATATATAATGAATTGAAAAGGATGTTCAAAATAACTTTTATATTTTTTTAAAAAACAAAACAAAACCAGAAGCTTTTCTTTTGGGAATTATAGGGACAGAACTACCTAAATTATATAGAAATTTATTTATGTATGCTACTGCAGCAGCAAGAATGCTACTCACCCCAAAATGGAAAGAAGCAGAAGTCCCAGAAAAGGAAGAATGGATACAAAAAATTATGGAATATGCAGAAATGGCAAAACCTACCGGAAGAATAAGAAATCAAGATAACAAACTTTTTAAATAAAAGAATGGGAATGGTTTATTGAATATTTACAGACAAATTATAAGCAGATAAAAACATTAGCAGGATTATTGTAATAACCTGCAGTTTTAGAAGAGTATATATTTGCAGCAGATAATTAAATGAGCAAATTAAATGAATTTGGATAGGCAGAAGATATTTTTAAAAATAATTTAAGGAGCCGCAGAAAGAGGGGGAAGGAAGTCAAATTTGGAAATGTTGAATTGATTGTGAAACTAATGAAATGTATAAATGTGAAAAGTATAAATAAAAAAGTAAAAAATAAACCATGGAACTCACTAACACAAGATCTAGTGATAGCCGCTAACATGGAGAGCTTGAAAAGGAGGTAAGGCAAATTCATGGAGGATAATAACAGGCAACAGGTCCATGAGAAACAGTAGCCAAGAGTTGGCTTTTGTGGGCTTTTCTGGTTCACCTCACCACTGTGGGCCACAGACGATTACCTAGATAGGCCTTTGGTTTGATCCAGGAAGGTTCTTAGGTATTTTAAGTAGAATTCTGTGGTTGAATTAAGTCTGGTGCTCACGTGAGACACCTGAGCGATGTCAAGGGTAGCAAAAGGAATTTTGATAAATTTAGTTGGACATGGCAAGAAGATGCCACATACTCTCATATTGTTTATTGCCCAGCAAGACTACAATAAATACCAGCGGAATTTTGAAAGAGATGTTTGTGAATTTCTCCAGGTTTATGAAGCTAGCTTGTTTTAACAAACCATGGTTAAGATTAATCAAAGTTTAGGGTTCAGGCATGACAGTAAACTGTGGCTAGGGATGGGGAGAAATTTCACGCAGTTCACATTTCAAAGCGATCCTACCTAGTTTGCACTTTACAGAGCAATGTGTGTGCTGAGACCCAGCCATCCTACAAAATTCACACTTCTCTGAATTTTGCAATGCAGATCTCCACTGAAGGAATATGTGCAAATATGCTGGAGGGCTGCATCATAAAAGTCAGAGGAGTGCAGATTCTGAAGGCGAACTGCATTTTTTATTTGTGTACATGGAAACCAAGCCTGATGAGGAACAGTTGAAGGAGTTGGATATGTTTAGTTTGAAAAAGAGGAAACCAAGAGGAGATATGATAACTGTCTTCAAATAGCTAAAGATCTGTCCCATGGAAGATGGGGCAAGCTTGTTTTCTCCTGCTTCAGAGGGTAGGACCCAAACCAACAGCTCTAAGTTGCAAGACAGGAGATTCAAACTAAACATGCAGAAAACCTTTTTGACAGTTAGAGCTGTTCAACAGTGGAACTGTCTCCCTTGGGGAGGTTGTGGACTCTCCCTCTGAGGTGTGTCTTGCCCCTCACTTCATGTTCCTTCCGATGCCAAGTAAAAACCATTTTTTAAAAAAATCAGATTTTTAAAAGCTGACAGCGGTGAAATCCTTTCCATGTCTTAACTCTGCTAATTATGAGAATTGTTTCAATATCTGTGTTTGTTCTTCCTGCATTGCTGGGATTAGGCAATGGCCTGGGACTCGGGCTCGGACTCAGAACCAGAGGAGACTCAGTCTGCACCGGATCCTTTGCCTTAGGCATCACCTGAACCAAGTCTGGGGCCTGATCCTGAAGAGTTCCAGTCTACACAGGTTCCCCTGCAACAAGCACCAGCTGGGCTGAGGCAGGGGCCTGAGCCTGCCCTGGCTCCAGATTACCTCATTGCCTTCAGCTGGGCCATCACTTACAGCTGCTCCACTACCTGTTGGGTCAGGGAAGGCTGAGGCAGCCTCTGGGTCTAGTAACCCACCGACGTCTCCCGAGCTGCAGAGACTAAGCTCTGAGAGAAAGAGAGACCTGAGTACTCACAGGAGGTATGCTCGCCTTCGGGCAAGACAGGGAGGTGGGTTGCCGGGGGATCAGGACCGGCCGTTACCCCGACAAAGATAAAAGGCTGTCGGACCTCACCCCAGGTTGTGGGAGCAACATTGCTGTATGCCAGATCCTGCCTGTGATCCTGTACCTGTCCTTGCCTGGTTTCCTGCCTCCTGTCCTGCCTTGGCCCTGTCGGACTGACTCCTAGCGGAACCTTCGGATTCTGGACTAGTCCTGGACCGCGTTTCACGGGTTACCCCGGGCCCAGCACATAGATGACCCTTCCAGTTCTACAATTCTATGATGGTAAAGGTAAAGGGACCCCTGAGCATTAGGTCCAGTCATGGCCGACTCTGGGGTTGCGGCGCTCATCTCGTTTTATTGGCCGAGGGAGCCGACGTACAGCTTCCGAGTCATGTGTTCAGCATGACTAAGCCGCTTCTGGTGAACCAGACCAGTGCACGGAAATGCCGTTTACCTTCCCGCCGGAGCGGTACCTATTTATCTTCTTGCACTTTGACGTGCTTTCGAACTGCTAGGTTGGCAGGAGCAGGGACCGAGCAACGGGAGTTCACCCCATTGCAGGGATTCGAACCGCCGACCTTCTGATTGGCAAGTCCTAGGCTCTGTGGTCTAACCTACAGTGCCACCCACGTCCCTAAATTCTATGATGAGGTGTTAATTAATTTATTCTGATGCGCATCGTCCTGTGACAACATTGCAGTCAATCAATAAATCTGCATCCCGCCCCCTCACTCGGATCAATATCTCTATTGCTTCCCATAAGGACATGGGCCCCTGGCCCTCTCACGCTGTGGAGGTGACCCTGAGATGCTCTTCTCATTTTCTCCCACGCTAGTCATGATGCTTTGTCGATCTCCTCCCGCCACCCCCAACCGCCCCCTGGCTGGGTGGAGAAGAGAGGAAACTTCACTTTTGTACCTAACGCTTCCACGTCAGGTTTCTGACATGTTCTGTGACTCTTTTTGTCATCCCAATTAAAAGTTAATAGCTGTCAAAAGTGCTTCACGTGTTCAAAGGCATTAAGAGTAATGATAATTACTAGGTGCGCTCGTCAGGCATTCAGATGCAACCACCCATGCAGGCAGAAATTGCTCAGGCAGACAAAGGAGAGAGAGAGAGAGAGAGAGAGAGAGAGAGAGAGAGAGAGAGAGAGAAAGGCAGGCAATGGCTGGGGGCTGCCATGCGAGAGGAGTGGGTTTCATGGGTTTGGCAGCACGCAGGGACCAATCTGGACCTACAAATTGGCTAGGCTGAAGGATCGGTCCCACAAATCAGATCAGGATGTCTGTGTCTTTGCACAGTCCTATAACTGAGGCTCAGACCAACGCTGCAAAGTAGGCAAGGCTGAATGATTGGTCCCACAAAGTTAGGTCAGAGGGAGTGGGAGTGTCCATGCGTCGGCTTTTAATTTATTCCCACAACAGCCCTGCTGTTAGGTGGGTTAGGCTGAATTATTGTTGATTTGGCCAAAGTCACATGCTTTGATGTACAGTAAAACCTTGGTTCTCAAACACCTTGGTACTCAAACAACTTGGAACCCAAACACTGCAAACCCGGAAGTAAGTGTTCCGGTTTGTGAACATTTTTCAGAAGCCGAACATGCTCCGTTTTGAGCGTTACGCTTCCAATTTGAGTACAACACTTCCGTTCTGAGTATTACGCAGAGGTCCGTCTGTTTTTGCTATTTATTTTGAGTTATTTTTTTCACAGCTCTTTTTTGTGTGTGACTGTGAGGAACCCAGTTCAGCTACTGATTGATTGATTGATTGATTGATTGATTGATTGATTGTGTGACTGCGGTACATTGTTGATTGCTTTCATTTCATGGATCAATGGTCTTGTTAGAAAGCAAAATTCATGTTAAATTGCTGTTTTAGGGGTTGTTTTTAAAAGTCTGGAATGGATTAATCCGTTTTGCATGACTTTCCATGGGAAAGCATGCCTTGGTTTGGGAACGCTTTGGTTTTGGAACGGACTTCTGGAACAGGTTAAGTTTGAGAACCAGGGGACCACTATATGTAAGTATTTGTATGGGGGTAGATTGGAGGGTTGCCTATTCTGGGGGGCTACCCTTCCCCTTTCGTTGACAATATTTGCTTTGGGGGGGGTATGTGCTTTGCCTATTTTGGGGAGGAGATTGGGGGCAGCACCCATTTTTCTGTTGAGAAATGGGTATGCCTTTGTCTCCCTGACAGTTTCCTTTAGGTTTCCAGATGTACTTCCAGGCCTTAAAAAATACAGGGCCTTCAGAAATGGATTCTGACTGGCTGCCAAACTGCTGTGCTATCGATTTTTTACCTCAGTCAGGGCTTGGGCAATCAGGCTCCTGTGAATGCCCTTTTCCAGATTTTCATGTCTAGATTTCTTACTTCAACTCTCCTTCCTTGTATTAATTTATGGTATCGTGTGTGTGTGTGTGTGTGTGTGTGTGTGTGTTCAGAAACGACTCACCCTTTTCTGAGAAGACGGGAATTGAATTTGAGCCAAAAACCTGTTTTTTCCGAAACGCAAATGTCACAACGTTCCACTTACAAACACCCAAGTGAGCCCAAGAAATCTGTTCAAACTCCTTCTTAAGGAGGCCGAAGTGAAAAAACAAAAACCTGTCATCATTGCTAGCGTGGGTACAAACGCCCCACTCCCCTTGCTTATCTAGCCATAACTGAAACAATATTTTGATTTAAAACTCTCTCTCATTTTTGCCTTGCATTCAAGGAAACCACTACTTGGACTCAAGAAAGCTTAAAAGAAGAAGAAGGATGAATTAGGCTCTACTGTTATCAGAAGAGAGAAAAATAGGAATGAGGTCGCCATTGATCCCTAAAGGAATGTGAGTGCAGAAAGCAATCGTGATGAGGAAGTTTCCTGCATTCAAGCAAGTTCACTAGCACCACTTCTAAGTACAAAAGAGCCTGTGGATCTCAGGGAACAAGAAAAATAAATCAATAATAATAATAATAATAATAATAATAATAATAGGTAAAAGGTAAAGGGGTAAAGGGACCCCTGACCATTAGGTCCAGTCGTGACCGACTCTGGGGTTGCGGCGCTCATCTCGCTTCAATGGCCGAGGGAACCGGTGTACAGCTTCCGGGTCATGTGGCCAGCATGACTAAGCCGCTTCTGGTGAACCAGAGCAGCACACGGAAATGCTGTTTACCTTCCCACCGGAGCAGTACCTATTTATCTACTTGCACTTTGTGCTTTCGAACTGCTAGGTTGGCAGGAGCAGGGACCGAATAATGGGAGGTCACCCCATCACGGGGATTTGAACCGCTGACCTTCTGATCGGCAAGTCCTAGGCTCTGTGGTTTAACCCACAGCGCCACCCGCATCCCATATTAATAATAATAATAATAAATTATTAATCACAGCCCACCCATCTGGCTGGGTTTCCAGTGAGTGAACCAGATCTGCCTTTAGTAATTTAGTTTAAACTCTGGAACTCACTCCCAAAAGAGGCAGCGATGGCCACCAAGTTGGGTGCCTTTGAAAGATAATTGGAAAATTCACGAAGGAAGAAAAGGCGATTATCGATGGCTGCTAGCCATGATGACTATGCCCTGCCTCCATGCTTTCCTCCTGAATCCCAGTTGCTGGAAACTACAGGAAGGGAGACAGCTCTTGCGCTCGAATCCTGACCGCAGGTTTCCCACAGGCATTTGGTTGGCCACTGTGAGAAACAGGGTGCTGGTCTGATCCCATTGGTCTGAGCCCTCAGGGGGTTGTGGACCGTCCTTCCTTGCAGGGTTTTAAGCAGACGTTAGATGGCCACCCATCATGGATGCTTTAGTTGAGATTCCTTCATTGAAGGGGGTTGGGACTTTCACAAACTTGGGTCTGTGATTGTTTCTGGACTACAGCTCCCATCATCCCTAGCTAGCAAGACCAGTGGTCAGGGATAATGGGGACTGTAGTCCAAAAACAGCTGGAGACCCAAGTTTAGGAAACACTGGGCTAGATGAACCCGCCCAATTCTACAGTTCTGCAATTCTTACGTTAGATATTCAGATAGTTTCCAAGCACAATTCAAAGTGCTGGTACTGACCTTTAAAGCCCTAAACAGCCTCGGTCCAGTATACTTGAAGGAGCATCTCCACCCCCATCGTTCAGCCTGGACACTGAGGGCCTTCTGGTGGTTCCCTCACTGCAAGAAGCCAAGTTACAGGGAACCAGGCAGAGGGCCTTCTCGGTAGTGGCACCCACCCTGTGGAATGCCCTCCTACCAGATGTCAATGAGAAGAACAACTACCAGACTTTTAGAAGACATCTGAAGGCAGCCCTGTTTAGGGAAGCTTTTAATGTTTAACAGACCACTGTATTTTAATTCCTTGTTGGAAGCCACCCAGGGTGGCTGGGGAGACCCAGCCAGATGGGCAGGGTATAAATAATAATAATAAATAATAATAATAAAATGAATAATTAATAATAATAAATAACTAATAATAATAAATAATCATAAATAATAATAATAATAAATAATAATAATAAAATGAATGTTCATTTTTAAACCCATCCTGAAAGATGAGACTCCATCAGCAATATTTGTCTTCTATGCATTGCTTCCTGTCGCCTCTCCTCTCCCTTCTGCTTTGTCTATTCTCTTCTCTCCCCCATTTCTCCTTCTGTTAAAATTCCCAGCAAAAAGAAAAGTCAGTGGTGGTGACCCCCATCATTGGGGTTTGGCCTGCCTAGTGCTCCTTGAGCCATCAGACGAAGACGAACGCTGTCTCCACAGCAGAAGTTCAGCAGCAGCAACAATTATTTAAGCCATAGTTGAGAGTGGAAGAGGCAGAGCATCCGATAACCTCAGCTGCCAGCACAACACACATAGACATGCCCCGTTGTGTCCTTGCTCCCTGTATGAATTCACCTGGGAATAATTGCCAGTTTCTCATGCCAGAGACATCAGACATCAAAAAAGCAGAGACATCACCTTGCCAACAAAGGTCCGTATAGTTAAAGCTATGGTTTTCCCAGTAGTGATGTATGGAAGTGAGAGCTGGACCATAAAGAAGGCTGATCGCCGAAGAATGGATGCTTTTGAATTATGGTGCTGGAGGAGACTCTTGAGAGTCCCATGGACTGCAAGAAGATCAAACCTATCCATTCTGAAGGAAATAAGCCCTGAGTGCTCACTGGAAGGACAGATCCTGAAGCTGAGGCTCCAGTACTTTGGCCACCTCATGAGAAGAGAAGACTCCCTGGGAAAGACCCTGATGTTGGGAAAGATGGAGGGCACAAGGAGAAGGGGACGACAGAGGACGAGATGGTTGGACAGTGTTCTCAAAGCTACCAGCATGAGTTTGACGAAACTGCGGGAGGCAGTGGAAGACAGAAGTGCCTGGCGTGCTCTGGTCCATGGGGTCACGAAGAGTCGGACACGACTAAACGACTAAACAATAACAACATGCCACACTCCCGGTTCCTAAGATCACACTTCTGCGGTCCTCACTAACCGGTGACCTCAACCCATTTCTGTCTGTTCCACTCTCAAAACTGCAATGAAAGAGCAGTAATCTGCCTATTTAACTCTTCTTGAACCGCCTCAATGGAGCACTACAGGGTGCCCAGAGGCTTTTAAGGGCTCCTCATGGACCCTTAGAAAGGGATAAGCTGGCACTTTGCAAAGGCACAAAGCAGCTTCTCCCAAAGAGGAGCAGGCTGTCTAAGGATTTCGCTCCCTGGAAAAACAAACAATGGATTCACTTACCAAGGGGAAGAACAGCGAGCAGAAAGTTAGTAGCATCTTCAGTCGCGGCAGGAGATTCTGTCCCTGCCGGCACACGGCTGACGATCCACACCAATCAAGCACCGCCTCTAAGATACACCTTCTCAGCTCGGCTTTCAAGGAGCAATTCTCCCTGCAGGCTCCAGTCCTCACAGGTAAGCAAAAGCACCATCTTCATTAGCATCTTACCAGCAGTAGCAGAAAGACATGAATAATGACTATTCTTGCTATTGCTATCGCTGTAATGTTCTTTTAAATAAATAAATAAAAAGAAATCTTTTTTATTGATTGCTCAAGAAAAAAACTGTACAGACCGTAAATTGCTTTCTCCATTGACTTCCCTTTCACATTGAATACCCTTAAATGCTGTATATTTTACATATAATATAATATTCAATACATCCTCTCTAATGTATTTATCTTAATACAGTGGTACCTCGGTGTCAGGGAACTGCCATCGGAAGGAAGGGAAGTGAAAGGGCTCACACAGGTTGGGAGAGACTCAGCAGCTGAAGAGGGAACCAGTAGGGGGAGAGGAGCTGAGCTGAGGGAAAGGGAGCTGGAGGGATGGCTCAGAGACACTTCCAGCGAAAACAGTGGGGAGGTTTCAGGACCTCCTGTAGGGACACCCACTCCTCGCCGGAAACTGTCACGCAGAGAGTCCAGAAGACGTGTTTCCGTTAAGGAGCTTTTATGTTGGAAGCGATTCCGAAAGCAACCACTGTCGGAATCTGCCAGCGACTGACGGAGCCATGTTTAAGGGGCTCCGTTACAGACAGAGGTTTGCAAACTTGACCAAACTCTGAGGGACTAGGATTTTACACACAAGCAGCTCATCGTCCCATCACAGCATTCCGACAGTCTTCGTGAGCAGCTTGTGCAGGAGAAGGCATCATGAGCAACCCAGCCGGAACCGGAGAAGCAGGAGCTGGAGCGGGTCCAAGCCTGGAAGAAAGGTACCGGGTGTTGGAGGTCCAGCTAGCGCTGCAGACGGCGAGGCTTGAGGAGAGGAGGGCTCAGGATGCAGACAAAAAGGGGAAAGACACCCAGCTCATCAGAAAGGTACCAGGATTGGTGCAGAAGTTTGGGGGGGAGCCCAAAGACTATCATGGCTTTCGGACAGAGATGCAATATGCCCTCAATCTGCAGTTTGATGAATTCCCTGACGAGGAATCACGAGTGGCTTTCGTGATTGGGCATCTTGAAAAGGGGGCGAGAGACTGGGTTAGACCCCTGATGGCAGCGAATAGTGACGTCCTAAAGGACACGATGAAGTTCTTTCGCGCCATGGATCTGATGTTTTCCAGCGATATTGAACAGGGAGTGGTCCGCAGACAGTTAATGGCTTGCAAACAGGGGAGCCGATCTGTCCGTGAGTACTGGACTGAGTTCACCATGTTGATCCATAAATTGGGGTGGGATCTATCGGCGGAAGGAAGGGAAGGGGGAACGTTGGAAGGAGTTCCGCATTCCAGACATTCCAGAGCCAACTTTCCCGCCGGCAGAGCCGATGGAAATCGGAACAGCGCGCGCGCGCGCAGTTTCAAAGCCCAGTGAGGGGGGAAAGAAGGAGGGAAAAGGCGCCCGGAAATGCTATCTCTGCCAACAGCCAGGTCACTTTGCCAGAGTCTGCCCCCAGAGGAAGGAATGGCAAGGGATGGTAGGAGCTGTGGAGGGAAGAGAGGAAGAAATACCGAAGCAAGTAAAAGCCAACGCCTGGCTGCCACCGTCGGGGCACAGCAGCCAGGCCAAAGAGCAGTGAAAGTGCCCACGCCAGAACCTCCTAAACCCGCCCTAGTGATAGAAGTGGCGCTAGAGCTGCCAAACGGACACCCTCTAAAGATAAAGGCGCTGTTGGACTCAGGCAGCTCCTGCAATTTCATGAGCAAAGAGTTTGCAGCTGAACACCAGATACAGACGATCCCTTTAAGCAACCCCCTGCAGGTGACCACGATCGATGGCAGGGAGCTGTTGGGAGGAGAAGTCAGCTTGCAGACCGTCCCAATGATAATGAAGGTGGCAAGGCACACCGAACTGATAGCGTTTAATGTGGCCACCTTGGGAGGAGCTCCCATTATATTGGGGATGAGCTGGCTAGCGTTACATGATCCGCTGGTGGGCTGGCATCAGAGAGTGGTTTCTTTTGGTTCAGCACATTGCTTAGAACACTGCAAAGAGGGAAAGGGTTTGGCAGGGGCCCAAGCCACCCTAGCAGGGACTGAAGTAACGGAGAACGTGAAGGTACCACGACAATACGCAGATCTCCGCGACGTCTTCAGCGAAAGGGAAGCTGACCAACTACCCCCGCATAGACCCTTTGACTGTCAAATCAATTTACTCCCTGGGGCACAGCTCCCTGTAGGCAAGCTGTACGCCATGTCAGACAGAGAGATGCAGGAGCTAAGAGAGTTCATTGACAAGAACCTGAAGAGAGGGTTCATCAGAGAGTCCAGGGCGGTGGGGGGCAGCCCAGTGTTTTTTGTGGATAAAAAAAAAACGAACAAGCCGAGGCTTGTGTGTGACTTCAGGGCCTTAAATGCAGTGTCAGAACCAGTGGCTTTCCCTATGCCCAGGATTGACGACATTTTGACAAGGGTCAGGAAGGGAAAGATTTTTACTAAACTGGACCTAAGGGGGGCGTACAACCTGATACGAATAAGGAAGGGGGATGAATGGAAAACCACCATGTTCACCCCTTTGGGGGCATTTGAATATTTAGTTATGCCCTTCGGCCTACAAGGAGGCTCCGCGTGCTTTCAATCGTTTATGAACCACGTCCTGGGGCCTTTGCTTTACAAGAATTGTGTGGCCTTCTTAGACGACGTGTTGGTGTATTCTGAGAATGAGGAGCAGCATGTGAGAGACGTCAGAGAAGTGTTGAGCAGGCTGCAAGCCAACCAGCTGTGGGTGAAACTGGAGAAGTGTCAGTTTCATACCAAGGAGGTGGAATTCCTGGGGTATCGCCTGTCAGACAAGGGATTGGCCATGGATCCCGGCAAGGTCCAGGCGGTGCTGGAATGGAAAACACCCAAAACAAGGAAGGATGTGCAGAGGTTCCTAGGATTTGGGAACTTCTATCGTAAGTTCATCCGAAACTTTGCCCACCTGACGGCGCCCATTACGGACTGTCTCAGCAGTAAGAAGAAGTTCGTTTGGACTGAGGAGGCGGAGCGAGCATTTGAGGAACTAAAAAGGGCCTTCGCCTCGGAACAACAACTCCTGCATGTGGATTTACAAAAACCGATGAGAGTGGAAACTGACGCATCAGACAGAGCTATTGGGGCGGTGCTTCTGCAGCCAGGGAAGGAGGAGTCAGAGTGGAGACCGTGTGCCTTTTTTTCGCGAAAGCTGAACAAATCCGAGAGGAACTACACGGTGTATGACCGAGAACTACTAGCCATTCATGAGGCGTTCCGGAGATGGAGGCACCTGCTAATTGGCGCACAACATAAGGTGCAAGTGTGCACTGACCACAAGAACCTAGAGTATTGGAGGACGGCACGAGTGCTCAACCAACGGCAAGTGAGATGGGCCCAGGAGTTCTCCAAATTTAACTTTGAGATTTGTTACGTGCCAGGCCCAGAGAACATTAGGGCGGACGCTCTCTCACGCAAACCTGAATATTTGGAGGGGGAGGGAGCACCCGAAGAGAGACATGTCATTCCAGAGGACCGCTGGGTGTGTGGGGCGGCATTGGTGGGACAAAGAGAACTGGTAGAGGAAACAGAGAATGATGAATACGCCCAGAATAAGCTCAGAGGTCTTAGGGGTGAGGGAGAGGAACCAGGGGGTTTCGAGGAAAGAAATGGAGCTTTGTATTACAAAGGGGCACTGTATATCCCTGAAGGAGACTTAAGGGGGAGGGTACTCAAGCAGTTGCACGACAGCCCCACGGCGGGGCATTTTGGACAACACAAAACCATGTGGTTGGTCACCAGGGAATTTTGGTGGCCTAAGGTGAGGGAAGATGTACGGGAGTATGTAAGAGGGTGTGAGCAATGCCAGCGAGCCAAAGGGGAGAGGCGGGCACCGGCGGGGCTATTAGAACCCTTACCAACCCCAGAACGACCTTGGGAGGCAGTGTCGATAGATTTTATGACTGATCTGCCGAAGTCCAAGGGGAAAACAGCCATCATGGTGGTGGTAGACCTACTAACAAAGATGTGCCACTTTGTAGCCTGCTCGCATGCAGTCACGGCGGAAGAGACAGCGAAGTTATTTGTAGAACACATTTTTAGGTTGCACGGGGTGCCATTGAGGGTGGTCTCAGACCGAGGAAAACAATTTACTTCCAGGTTCTGGAGGAAGCTCATGAGCTTACTGCAGGTGGAGGTCAACTTTTCGACTGCCCGGCACCCTGAAACCAACGGGCAGGCGGAAAGAGCAAACGGGGTCCTCCAGCAATACCTGAGGTGTTATGTCAATGACAGAGAGAATGACTGGGTAGAAAAGTTGGCGCTGGCGGAATTTGCCTACAACAATGCCGAGAATGTGTCCACAGGGATGAGCCCCTTCTTGGCTAATTATGGGTGTCATCCCAGGGCTTTCCCAGGGGGAGAAGGGGAGAGATGGGGTGTCCCGGCAGCCGAGCATTTTGTAGAAGAAATGGAAGCAATCCATCGTCAGCTCCAACTCAACTTAGAAAGGGCGAAGGAAGAATACAAGAGGCAGGCAGACAAGAACCGAAGGGAAGGTGAAACCATAAGGGTGGGAGATAGGGTGTGGCTGTCAACCCAAGGGTTGCCGTTCAAAGGAGGTTGTAAGAAATTAAGACCCAGGAGATTGGGTCCCTTTGAGGTCATTCAACAGGTCAACCCAGTGGCTTTCAGGCTCCGGTTACCCAACCACATGAAACTGCACCCAGTATTTCACAGGTCGTTACTGTCACCGTATGAGGGGGGACGAGAAGGGATGGCCACTCGGGGACCGGTCATAGAAGAAAGGGAATGCAGCAGCCATGTGGCAGAAATCCTTGACGCCAGATGGAAGGGGGATCAGGTGGAGTATTTGGTAGCGTGGGAAGGAGAACCGGAGTCAGAAAACACTTGGGTAATGGCAGAAGATATCAATGACGAGGTATTGATAGAAACGTTCCATCAAAGGTTCCCAAGGAAACCTCAGCCTGTGGAGAGGTTCCGGAGGGAATACTTTGGGACCACCGATGAGGAGGAGGAGTTGGAAGGATTCTCGGAATCGGAAGGGGAAGGGGAGATGGACTCTGAGGAGGAGGAGTACTTCGAGACCAGGAACCGCAACAGGTGGAGAGAAGTGTTCGGGACATCGGAAGATGAAGGAAGTTCATTCCGGGGTTTTGCCTCCTCACCGCCCGTAGAGGAGGGGGCGAGAGGGGATGAAGGGGGCCCTGGAGGGGAGGTGGATGTCAGGGAACTGCCATCGGAAGGAAGGGAAGTGAAAGGGCTCACACAGGTTGGGAGAGACTCAGCAGCTGAAGAGGGAACCAGTAGGGGGAGAGGAGCTGAGCTGAGGGAAAGGGAGCTGGAGGGATGGCTCAGAGACACTTCCAGCGAAAACAGTGGGGAGGTTTCAGGACCTCCTGTAGGGACACCCACTCCTCGCCGGAAACTGTCACGCAGAGAGTCCAGAAGACGTGTTTCCGTTAAGGAGCTTTTATGTTGGAAGCGATTCCGAAAGCAACCACTGTCGGAATCTGCCAGCGACTGACGGAGCCATGTTTAAGGGGCTCCGTTACAGACAGAGGTTTGCAAACTTGACCAAACTCTGAGGGACTAGGATTTTACACACAAGCAGCTCATCGTCCCATCACACTCGGGTTAAGTATTTAATTCGTTCCGGAGGTCCGTTCTTAACCTGAAACTGTTCTTAACCTGAAGCACCACTTTAGCTAATGGGGCCTCCCGCTGCCGCTGCACCGCCGCCGGAGCCCGATTTCTGTTCTCATCCTGAAGCAAAGTTCTTAACATAAAGCACTATTTCTGGGTTAGCGGAGTCTGTAACCTGAAGCGTATGTAACCTGAAGTGTATGTAACCTGAGGTACCACTGTATATTAACACTGCTGCTCATATTTCAAATCCTGCTCACGTTTTCATCTCACAATAATACTCAATGAAACATTTCCAGTCCTCAAGGAATTTCCCGTCATTTCGGTCGCTAATCTTTGCTGTTCATCTCACCAGTTCACGTACTCCGTCGTTTTGAAAAGCCATCCTTCCTTTGTTGGAACCTCCAGCAATTTTCTATTAAAAAATGCACAACACACTGTACAGCTGGGATGGCGAAGCTTTCTGTAGCTCAAGGGCCACATTCCCTCATAGACAACCTTTCAGGGGTCAGATGGGTGGGTATGGCCAGAGGTGAAAAGTTGGGTGGAGCATCAAACACGTCCTTTCAATGGGGGACTTATAAGAATGTGTGGTAAGCACAGATTTGGGATCCTGTGGGGTTGAGGGCTCCACAAGTTAATTAATATAGATTGCAAATGGAGAACATCGCTTTAATGGGTGGTTGCAAACAATTAATTGTCATGGGATTCTAATGTTTGTGCTCATTGTATTGCTTCCTCCTCCCCAATTAAAATCAGTGGAGGCTGGTCCATTCAGTCAACCAGCACTAATAATAATAATAATAATAATAATAATAATAATAATAATAATTTATTTATTCCCTGCCCATCTGATTGGGTTTTCCCAGTCACTCCGGCCAGCTCCCAAGAAGAATGTCAAGAAATTTTTTTAAAAAGGGTTTTCCCCAAAATCTCAAATCTGCACTCTTTCCTGCTCTCCACATTCTTCCCTAATCCGTTTGAATTTACAGAGGCTCAGAGAGACTTTTCTGCCAGTCTTCTGTTCTCTGGCCAATCAGCTCTCTTCACTGCCCAGAGAGAAGGTGGAACTGCTCAACATATACTTTGTTCCTGTCTTCACTCAAAAGGAAAGTGATGCCCAACCTGGTGATAACAGAATAAATGGTGTAAGGAGGGAATTTCAGCTCAACATAGAAAAGGAGGTGGCATGGCAATGTCTGTTGTTGTTGTTTAGTCATTTAGTCATGTCCGACTCTTTGTGACCCCATGGACCAGAGCACGCCAGGCACTCCTGTCTTCCACTGCCTCCCGCAGTTTGGTCAGACTCATGGTGGCAATGTCTAGCTACGTTAAATGAATTCAGATTTCCAGGGCCGGATGAGCTGCACCAACTGCACCAATATAAGATGGGAGACACCTGGCTTGCCAGTAGTATGTGTGAAAAGGATCTAGGGGTCTTAGCAGACCACAAGCTCCACATGAGTCAACAGTGTGATGCAGTAGCAAAAAAAAGAAAGAAAGCTAATTGGCTGCATCAATAGAAGGTCCAGGTCAAGGGAAGGAATAGTACCACATTATTCTGCCTTGGTCAGACCACACCTGGAGTCCTGTGTCCAGTTCTGGGCATGGCAATTTAAGAAGGATCTTGAGAAGTTGGAATGTGTGCAGAGGAGGGCGAACAAGATGATCGAGGGTCTGGAAGCCAAGACTGATGAGGAACAGTTGAGGGAGTTGGGTATGTTGAGCCTGGGAAACAGGAGATATGTCATCTACAAGTATCTAAAGCACTGTCAGTCACATGGAAGATGTCCTTCTCCAGAGGATAGGACCCGAACCAATGAATTCAAGTTACAAAAAAGGATACTCCATCAGGAAGAGCTTTTCAATGGTGGAACAGACTCCTTCGGAAGGTGGTTGACTGTCTTTCATCGGAGGTTTTTAAGCAGAGGTTGGGTGCCCATCTGTCATGGATGCTTTAGCTGAGATTCCTACATTGTAGGGGGTTGGTCTAAATGACCCTCAGGGTCCCTTCCAACTCTATGATTCTGTGTGGGGCTTGAACCCACTACACTGAGATTGAGAGCCTCATTCTGTACTGAGCTATCCCAGCATGACCCAAGTTCTTGCAGTCCGTCTGTCTGTCTGTCTGCCTTCCTTCCTTCCTTCCTTCATAGAATCATAGAGTTGGAAGAGACCACAAGGGCCATCGAGTCCAACCCCCTGCCAAGCAGGAAACACCATCAGAGCACTCCTGACATATGGTTGTCAAGCCTCTGCTTAAAGACCTCCAAAGAAGGAGACTCCACCACACTCCTTGGCAGCAAATTCCACTGTCAAACAGCTCTTACTGTCAGGAAGTTCCTCCTAATGTTTAGGTGGAATCTTCTTTCTTGTAGCTTGGATCCATTGCTCCGTGTCCGCTTCTCTGGAGCAGCAGAAAACAACCTTTCTCCCTCCTCTATGTGACATCCTTTTATATATTTGAACATGGCTATCATATCACCCCTTAACCTCCTCTTCTCCAGGCTAAACATGCCCAGCTCCCTTAGCCGTTTCTCATAAGGCATCGTTTCCAGGCCTTTGACCATTTTGGTTGCCCTCCTCTGGACACGTTCCAGTTTGTCAGTGTCCTTCTTGAACTGTGGTGCCCAGAACTGGACACAGTACTCCAGGTGAGGTCTGACCAGAGCAGAATACAGTGGCACTATTACTTCCCTTGATTTGAAATAAAAAAATTCCTTCCTGTAGCACCTTAAAGACCAACTAAGTTAGTTCTTGGTATAAGCTTTCGTGTGCATGCACACTTCTTCAGATACACTGAAACAGAAGTTACCAGATCCTTCTATATATTGAGAAGGTGGGGAGGGGTATTACTTAGAAGGGTGGTGGGAATTGGAGATTGGCAGATAGCTGAGATGAGCCTGTTGACGACTCTTAACGACTGTAATAGGTCTTACAGGAAAAGGCAAGGGGTGAGAAGGTGAGAAATTCTATAGACTGGAAAGAGAAGCTGCTGAATTACAACTCATTACCAAACTTAAAACAATGGAGAAACCTGGTCTGAACAGAGACATCGGATTCTTATCTCATTATACATGACTAAGCCATTTCTCACCTTCTCACCCCTTGCCTTTTCCTGTAAGACCTATTACAGTCGTTAAGAGTCGTCAACAGGCTCATCTCAGCTATCTGCCAATCTCCGATTCCCACCACCCTTCTAAGTAATACCCCTCCCCACCTTCTCAATATATAGAAGGATCTGGTAACTTCTGTTTCAGTGTATCTGAAGAAGTGTGCATGCACACGAAAGCTTATACCAAGAACTAACTTAGTTGGTCTTTAAGGTGCTACAGGAAGGAATTTTTTTATTTCGACTATGGCAGACCAACACGGCTACCCATCTGTAACTTCCCTTGATTTGGATGCTATACTTCCTTCCTTCCTTCCTTCCCTCTCTCATTCATCTTTTTCTCTTTAAATAAGCAACATGAATCTATTTATATGCAATCAGGCCTGCAGAAGCTGTACTATTTCCAGGCCTTAAAACAGCCAGCGAATCCAGGAAAAGCTGAATCGAATGGCATAATTGTTGTCACGTTGATGGGATTGAAATTAAGAGAAGTTATTTGAAAGGATAGAATTAGAAAGTGTGGTGATTGGGAGGTACATAATGCATCTCCATCAGGCAGGATGTGAAATCCACCACACAACATGTTGCAGCTGCAATTAAAAGGAAAGAAAGGGAAAAGGTCTAGTGTTTCTTTCTATAAAAGTCACTGGCAGATTGAGAAAAGGAACAAAAACATCACCTCCTGCTGAGGCTCCTGACGAAGGGCAGGGAAGAGAGGAGACTTGCAGAGGTAGAGGATATTTGAAGTGTGCCATGTAGATAAGAAGAAGAGGCTGCTGCGTCAAGCCAATGGCCTCTGTAGACCAACATCCTGTTTTCATAGAGGCCAGGCAGATATCAGGTGCCGGAGACAGGAGTAAGTCAGCAATAAAACACCCTGTGTCAGTGAAATTAATTCTTCTTTCAAAGAAACCAAAACTGGTTGTTATGTACTAAGCTTGGATCCTAGAACAATAGGCAAGTAGGATCCTAGAATGCAACAACTGATTGGCCTGCAGGAAAAGACCAATCAGGCTCCAGGAGGGAAGCAGAATCAGCCAATCAGACGGGACTCATTGTGTAAATACCTGAAGGAGCGTCTCCACCCCCATCGTTCAGCCCAGACACTGAGGTCCAGCGCCGAGGGCCTTCTGGCAGTTCCCTCGCTGCGACAAGCCAAGTTACAGGGAACCTTCTCGGTAGTGGCACCCGCCCTGTGGAATGCCCTCCCACCAGATGTCAAAGGGAAAAATAACTACCAAACTTTTAGAAGACATCTAAAGGCAGCCCTGTTTAGGGAAGCTTTTAATGTTTAATAGGTTATAGTATTTTAGTGTTTTGTTGGAAGCTGCCCAGAGTGGCTGGGGGGACCCAGCCAGATGGGCGGGGTATAAATAAATTAATAATAATAATAATAATAATAATAATAATAATAATATAAAAGCCTGAGGTTTGGGGGGGGAATTCAATCAATCACTGTTTTACAAGCTGCAATAAAGAGCATGAAATCACTACAGGACTCCGAGTATATTTCACTAGTGATCACAGCAACTGTTCCCAACAGGTCTTCCCCAATGAGGCAGTTGTGAGGGCCTTCCCACCATTCCCTAAGACTCCTTCTTCACAGGGTCCTTCCCAAATCTCTGGGTCCTTTGTCTAGTCCCTTGTTGCTCCACCCTCTTCATTCCGCTACATGTTCTGGGAGCTGACCACAGCAGGAGAGGGCAATTCCCTGGATTTTGCAGCAGTCTGCCCCATCTCTGTTTCCTGGCCCTCCTCCTCTCCTACATCTGATTCTGGACTGCTCTCTGCCCCAGCCTCTTCCTGCTCACTAAACCCTGTTGCCTCTACAGCTTCTGACACCTCCTCCTCCCAGTCTTCTCCCTCTTCTCCCTCTGACCACTTGTCTTCATCCCACCATCAGTTCCCTGGCCCTGGGCCTTCTTCCCCTGGGGGTTCCCTTGGGGGTCCACCAGCTGGTGCCTCCCACCATTCCTCTTCAGGCAGTCTGTGACACCAGGTCCCCAAAGAATACTCAGAGAAGAACATCATGTAATAGGACTCTCATAAGAACATCAGAAGATGTTGCTGGGTCAGGCCAAAGGCCCATCTTGTCCAACATTCTGTTCTCAGAGTGGCCAACCAGATGCCCTAGGAAGACCAGAGCAGAGTTTCAGTGCAGTGCAATTCACTTAAGAAGAGACCTGCAGGATCAGGCCAAAGGACCATCTACTCCATTATCCTGGAGCAATTCATTCTCACTGTGGCCAACTGTGAAAAACCTGTAAGCAGCACCGAGTTCAATAACCCCTTTCCACAGCTGTCATTCCCAGACCAACCAAGTGTCTCTATTTTCCAGGGACAGTCCTGGATTTACAGAAGCCGTTCCAGCTTCTGATTTGATCCCAGAATGTCCCACTTTGCCTTAGGACGTCCCTATTTTCTTTGGAGAAGTATTACAGTGTACGGAGTTATGTGACCCCCCCAAGCCAAGGAGATAAGTAACTAGACAACCTTTAAAAGACAACTGAAGGGAGTTCTGTGTGGGGAAGTTTTTTTATGTTTTATTATGTTCAGTGCTTTTTTTTCTTTAAAAATGTTTAGGGGTACTCTCAGTTTGACTCAAGAAAATCACCATTTTATACTTCGAATCCGGAAAAATAAATACAGTAAATGGACAAAAGTACAAAGAACATGCATTATCTCACATTACCTCATTTTATCACACATCCACATTCCACACTGCTTCACACATTAAACGCCCGCTTCCATCTGTGACTCAGGAAACACCATGGCAGGAATTGAGGCCGCCATCAGGGGTAGCAATGGAACTGACAATTCACCGTGCTAGAGAAGAAACTATTTTTTTTAAAAAAAGTCTGATTGTGTGTGTGTGTGTGTGTACATACACACACACACACACACACACACACAAACACACACAGTGGTACCTCAGGTTACAAACGCTTCAGGTTACAAACTCTGCTAAATAGGAAGTAGTACCTCGGGTTACAAACTTTGGCTCAGGATGAGAACGGAAATCGCACGCCAGTGGCATGGCGGCAGCAGAATGCCCCATTATGAAAGCGCGCCTCAGGTTAAGAACGGTTTCAGGTTAAGAACGGATCTCTGGAATGAATTAAGTTTGTAACCCAAGGTACCGCTGTGTGTATATATATGGGACTCGGGTGGCACTGTGGTCTAAACCACTGAGCTTCTTGGGCTTGCCAATCAGAAGGTTGGCGGTTCAAATTCCCATGACGAGGTGAGCTCCCGTTGCTCGATCCCAGCTCCTGCCAACCTAGCAGTTTGAAAGCACACACACACAAAAAAAGGTTCAAGTAGATAAATAGGTACCGCTCCAGCGGGAAGGTAAACAGTGTTTCCGTGTGTTGCTCTGGTTTCAGTGTTCCGTTGCGCCAAAAGCAGCTTAGTCATGCTAGCCACATGACCCTGAAAAACTGTCTGCGGACAAATGCCAGCTCCCTCGGCCTGTAAAACGAGATGAGCACCACAACCCCTGAGTCGTCTGCGACTGGACTTAACTGTCAGGGGTCCTTTACCTTTCTATCTATCTATCTATCTATCTATCTATCTATCTATCTACCCAGAGTTACTGGGGTAACCCAGTGAAATGGGTGGAGTATAAATAAAAAGAGAAGAGTTTGGATTTGATATCCCGCTTTATCACTACCCTAAGGAGTCTCAAAGCAGCTAACAATCTCCTTTCCCTTCCTCCCTCACAACAAACACTCTGTGAGGTGAGTGAGGCTGAGAGACTTCAGAGAAGTGTGACTAGCCCAAGGTCACCCAGCAGCTGCATGTGGAGGAGCGGAGACACAAACCCAGTTCATCAGATTACGAGTCCACCGCTCTTAACCACTACACCATACCGGCACATCATCAGCTCCATCAGCATCAGCATCATTGAATATGACATCCTTATTTTCATCAGAGAAGTGCTGAAGGCTATGGATTTCCAGCAACTGATTTTCATCCTGGGCCTGAGGCCTGACACTCACCACCTGTTTCACTCAATAATGTTTCCCCGAGGAAAGATGAGTTAAAGATAATGATCACCCAGCCATTTAAAAACACACTCACAACAAGAAGTCTATATTCGCTCACTTAAGAAGAGTGCAGAGCAGGACCAGATGGTGCGTTCAACTTTGCGGTGGCAGCGCCTCTCCGTCACACTGATCAGGGCAGCGTGACACACTTCCCCTTTAAGGCGGCTTCTAGCAAGCCCTGCAACAACAGCAGCAACAAATCGAGCACCATCTTCCAACCTTTCAGATAATCAAATCCTTTCCAATTCTTAATTATTAAAACATTTGTGTGTGTGTGTGTGTGTTTTAAGAAATCTTTCCAGCATGACAGATGGAGAACAACCTCGCACTTCTCCGAGAGCTAAAATTAAATGCGGAATAGCTTTATTAAAGAGTAATCAAACTTAAAGGCGGTCCCATATGCTCTGGTTATGCAACTCGGTTTGATGGGCTAAAAATACCCCTGGCAATGCAATTGGTGCAATGCAAATGAATCAGAAGGATTTGAAACCTGCGGGACCAGAGATATACAGAAGATTGGAAGAAGTATATGAATTATTTGAAGAGCAACTGTAATCAACTAATTACGCTAGCAGGACTACAAGAAGTTTTGTAAGGAGAAATATATGATGTGTTACAAAGTAGAAAAAGATAGAGATATTGGTTATGAGTTTGAAATGTAATAGGGGAAATGAGAAATGCATACTAAGAGATTAGATTGGAAAATTTTCAGACAGGACTGATGGAATTCAAAAATAATTGAATAAGATGTAGAAGTATGTTTAATTACTGTTGAAAATGATATGTTAAAAAACTAATAAAAATTTGTGTGTGTGTGTGTGTGTGTGTGTGTGTGTGTGTGTGTAAAGGTAAAGGGACCCCTGACCATTAGGTCCAGTCGTGGCCGACTCTGGGGTTGCGGTGCTCATCTTGCTTTATTGGCCGAAGAAGCCGGCGTACAGCTTCCAGGTCATGTGGCCAGCATGACTAAGCCGCTTCTGGCGAACCAGAGCAGCGCACGGAAATGCCAGAGCAGTACCTATTTATCTACTTGCACTTTGATGTGCTTTTGAACTGCTAGGTTGGCAGGAGCAGGGACCGAGCAACGGGAGCTCACCTCGTCGCAGGGATTCGAACCACCAACCTTCTGATCGGCAAGTCCTAGGCTCTGTGGTTTAACCCACAGCGTCACCCATGTCCCTATATATAGAAAGAGCAAAAGCATTGGAAGAGCAGGGGGATAAGTTTTCTAAATAAGTCCACCTGCTTGGGGTGGGGAAAATGCATTACCCCACATCGAGGAAGGAAGATACTAAACAATATTGTGGGTTAAGGGGTCAGAGCTTTGTTAATAACCAAACTCAGTGAGCTCCAGAGAAAATTCATACCCAGCCCCCCAAATGGACAAATGGCTAAGCCCGAACTCTCCAAGGGCAGGTTGATGGGTTGCCACGTCTGCCAGAGTGGAGGCCAACTAGGAGGAACTGGCTTGAAAGGCATGGTCCTTTAATGGTGTGATGCCTGCTCATAAATTCAACTGTAGAATTTTTGGCCCACGGAAATCAGCAATGGCACTCGCTCTCACAGGAGGCAGTGATGCCCCCCAGCTACGATGGCTTTCAAAGAGGGCTTTGCATGGAGGAGAAGACTACTAGCTGCAATGGTGACGTTCTTCTTTCTTTTTCTTCTTTGGTGATCCCTCGTAGCTGAGTAAGATTGTCTCCCATAAACACGGTTTTAACAATGAGTCTGTAAGTGACTGTGGAGGCCAATTCTGGATCCACATGTCCTTCCACAGTGGGGACATTGCTTTCTGGGTGATAATTGATCGTGGTGTGGATTTGCCAAGTGTTCCTTCTTCTTAGCACATTTCTCCCTTGCGTTCTGAGTTCAAGTGTCTTGAAAGCCCATGACACCTTTGGTCAAGGCTGTTCTCCAACTGGAGCGCTCGCAGGCCAGTGTTTCCCAGTTGTTGGTGTTTATACTACATTTTTTAAGATCTGCCTTGAGACAGTCTTTAAACCTATTTTGTTGACCACCAGCATTACACTTTCCATTTTTAAGTTCAGAACAGAGTAGTTGCTTTGGAAGATGATCGTCAGGCATCCACACAACATGACCAGTCCAACGAAGCTGATGTTGAAGAATCATTGCTTCATCACGGGTGATCTTTGCTTCTTCCAGGTCACTGATATTAGTTCGCCTGTCTTCCCAAGTGATGTGTAAAAATTTTCGGAGACACCGTTGATAGAATCTTTTGAGGAATTGGAGATGGCGTTTATAAATGGTCCATGTTTCACAAGCAGACAGGTTGGTACTTCAATAGCTTTGTAAACACGCATTTTGGTTTCCCTGTGAATGTCCTCGTCCTCAAACACTCTGCACTTCAACCAGGAGAAAGCCGCACTTGCAGAGCTCAGGCGATGCTGGATTGCAGCATCAGTGTCGGCCCTTGTGGAAAGATAACTTTCCTCCCAGGTAGGAGAAGTGATCGACATTTTCCAACGTTACACCATCAGAGGCTATATAATAATAATAATAATAATAATAATAATAATAATAATAATAATAATTTTTATTTATACCCCGCCCTCCCCAGCCAAGGCTGGACTCAGGGCGGCTTACAAGCAATAATAAAAACAAGTTGAATGATTACAACTTAAAAACAAAATTAAAATAAAACATTAAAATATTGAAACATTAAAATATTAAAATGTAGCCTCATCGCAGGAGGAGAAGGAAAAGAAAAAAGAAAGAGAGGGAGGGAATCAAAGTGGCTCCAAGCCAAAGGCCAGGTGGAACAACTCTGTCTTACAGGCCCTGCGGAAAGAAACCAGACCTTGCAGGGCCCTGGTCTCATGAGGCAGAGCGTTCCACCAGGCCGGAGCCAGTGTTGAAAAGGCCCTGGCTCTGATTGAAGCCAATCTAACTTCCTTAGGGCCCGGGACCACTAGGGTGTTGCTATTTATGGACCTTGAGGCTCTCTGTGGGGCATACCAGGAGAGGCGGTCCCGTAGGTACGAGGGTCCTAGGCCGTATAGGGCTTTAAAGGTCAAAAGCAGCACCTTAAATGTGACCCTGTACTCCACCGGGAGCCAGTGCAGCTTGAAAAGCACTGGGTGAATATGCTCCCATGGCAGAGACCCCGTGAGGAGCCTCGCTGCAGCATTCTGCACCCGCTGGAGTTTCTGGGACAGCTTCAAGGGCAGCCCTGCGTAGAGCGAATTACAGTAGTCAAGCCTGGAGGTGTCTCTGAATACCAGCTGTTGGGGAAAGAATTGTTACACCCAGGTTTTGCTTGCAGGCTTCTGTGACATTAACATATGAGAGTGCTGGAGGTGCAATAGTTAAACAAGTTACCCAATCAGAACCCAGGGAGTGGAGTCAGAGGGACTATAAAACTGGCTCTGGGAGGGGCGAAGGGAAGAAGTTCATTGGTAGGTTGGTTGGCGTGGGAGTGAATAGAGTCTATGGGTAGGTTGAGTTAGTGTAGCGAAATAAGCGGAGTCAGGAACAGTTAGGAGCTAGGAAGACAAGTAAATATCTGAGAGGTGGTTTAGTGAGTGAGAGCAGGTAGCGGAAGTTATAGGTCTGGATAGGCACCCCATGATTGTATTTTTTTAAAAAAATGATATTTATTGAAAATTTTTAGAATTACAAAAGAGAACAAAGCAGGAAAAAAAAGAAACAAAAGAAAAAACAAACCACATCAAACAATACAAATTCAAAAAACAAAAATACACCACAAACACTCAAAAACATATCCATCATTCTCAAATCCTCAACTGTCATTACCTTCTTTCTTTGACCTCCTCCTCCTCCCTTTTTTTGTATCCTAGTTATTAATTGTTGCAGCAAATCCTTTCCATATTTCATAATATTCTGTCATTACATTACCTTAATCTATTTTAATCTTATCTTACTATAAAGAACCTTAAAGCTTAAAACTTAAATCTTATTTTTACCAACTTCTCATAACCATAATATTCTTACATAATTCTTTAAACATTTTTGCTAAAGCCAAGTAATTTCGTTCCAACATTTTTCTAACATTCATCAATTTTATAAAACAATCCTAGTAGTAAAAAAAAGAAATAAAAACAGTCCAGTCTTCATCCAGCGTCTCTTCCTCCTGGTCCCGGGTTTTGTCAGTCCTTTTTATCTCATCAATCTAGCGCATTAACCTGGTAACCTTGTATCTGAGGCCCTTAAGTCTCTTCCACGTCCCTTCCGCAGCTCTTCTTCATATTTATAACTGTATTTTCCTTTGTCTCCTGCTCCTTTCACTCGTGGGAACTCCAGCTTAACAATGTTTTTGACCCTTCTCGACAAATCAGCCCCTTTTCCATAGTCCACACTAAACTCCATGTGGTATTTAAGAACATGTTTCAAAATCCCTCCAAAATTAAGAGCCCCCACAGTCCCAAACATCTCACGGCCCATTGCCAGACTTGAAAGGTCCAAACATCCCTGCATAGGGGGGGTCTATCCAACCCCCCATTTCCAAACCAAACCAAACTTTATCTTTCCAAATCTGGCAGGCACCCCATGATTGTCATTGACCAATACCGTTTATGAAACCACACGCTTGTTAAATTGCAATAAATAAACAGAAGTTTATGTTCTAATTTAACCCTGACTGGACTCAGTATTGTACCAGCTAGGGCCTGGGATCTCCCTCTTTGCCGGCTCATTCTTTGGCCCTGTGTACTGGCTTTCTCCATGGCTCCCAGATCCCGAATACTCTCTCATTTCAGGCTGCTGCCGGCCACTCAGCCCTGAAAAACACTGTGTTTGGACACACTCAGCAATGGCCAGGGGGCAGTGCTTGAAGAGCAGCTAGGGAGTAGCTTTTGGGGGTTGGGGAACCTTTTCCAGTCCAAAGGCCACACCAGCAACCTCACTGGAGCTGCCTATCAATAGTGGGTGGAGCCAGAGGCAAAAGGGGGCGGAGCAATGGGAGTGACTCTGACTTTTCAAGTACAGTGGTCCCTTGGTTCTCAAACCCAATCCATTCCAGAAGTCCGTTCCAAAACCAAAGCGTTCCCAAACCAAGGCGCGCTTTCCCATCAAAAGTAATGCAAAACGGATTAATCGGTGCCAGGCTTTTAAAAACAACCCCTAAAACAGCAATTTAACATGAATTTCACTATCTAACGAGACCATTGACCCATAAAACGAAAGCAATCATCAATGGACTGTACTATAAAACAAATAAAACAGTACTGTAGATGATAAAAATTAAAATTAAAAAAATTTCTTACCTGCACTGATGATAGTCATTGTTTGGATGGGGGGCTTTTATCATTTCTGCAGTCACACAATCAGTCAATCAATCAGTAGCTGAACTGCGTTCCACACAGTCACAAAAGCAAATTGTCCAAATGTTATTAAATTATAAATAAATAAGTGTAGCTCACTGGTTTTATGACTTATGATTGTTTGGAATTTGAATTAGATGGGAGGCACCCAAATCTTTAAAGTGTTTGGGGCCTCAAAGGTCTTAATCTGGCTCTGCTTTGGATATCTAGAGGGGAAGTCACCCCTGTAATTTCGACCCTCTCCTTATCAATCCATCTTCTCAGTCTTGCTTCGCTCAAAGCACCTGACTGTAGCAGCTCAATTCAGTGGCCCTTTTCAAATCAGGATTCTAATTCTGGCCTAATTCCACACTCACCCCTACCCCCCCCCCCCGCCACTTTTGAATTGTTTGACTTGCGACAGCAAAGAGTTTATTACAGTGTCAAGGCAGAATTACCATAATTAAAAAAAATGCACTCCGGCAGGTCTACAGCAGCCGCAGGGTGGGAGCCTTTTCCGTTCGTGCCTTTTCCATTGCAGGCCACCCCAGGGGTCTGCGGGTGGCGGCGGAGGGTGTCTCAATTATGGCTTTTAGGAATCGCACTGGCTGGGCAGATGAATGAACGAAGGAGGGCATCCCACATGTCACGGGCACCAGGAAGATGAAAGAGAAGAGAGACAAAATTAGCCCATAACCTTTAAGTCACCAGCTACATTGGCTCCCAGTACGTTTCCGAGCACAATTCAAAGTGTTGGTGCTGACCTTTAAAGCCCTAAACGGCCTCAGTCCAGTATATCTGAAGGAGCGTTTCCACCCCCATCGTTCTGCCTGGACACTGAGGTCCAGCTCCAACGGACCTCCATTGAAAGCATCAACCTCCCTTTCTCTTCACTCCCTCTCTCATCACAGTTAGCAAGATGAGGGGCTGAATGTGATGTTGTTTCACTGCAAGCACTAAATATTATGACCCCCTGGAGACATGATGCTGACTTCCACTGAATCAAACTCTTCCTGCATACTTTCATTGGCAGTGGTCCTCCTCCAAAGGGAATTGAAAGGAAGATTAGTGTTGGTGCTGACCTTTCAAGTCCTAAATGGCCTTGGCCCAGTATACCGGAAGGAGCATCTCCACTCCCATTGTTCTGCCCGGACGCTGAGGTCCAGCACCGAGGGCCTTCTGGCGGTTCCCTCGCTGCAAGAAGCCAAGTTACAGGGAACCAGGCAGAGGGCCTTCTGGGTAGTGACGCCTTACTTCCGGGTTTTGCCACTTGCGCATGTGCAGAGGCTCAAACTGACATCACGCACATGCACGGAAGCGGCAAATCACGACCAGCTCACGCAAAGACGCGGGTTGAGTTCACTTCAGGATGTGAACAGGGCTCTGGAACAGATCCCGTTTGCATCCAGAGGTACCACTGTACTACTATGATTAATTATTTTTTAAAAAAAACATAATTTTTATTGATTTTCTTTCCTCATAACAAATATTAATATTAATATATTGGCTTCCAACAGAATATTAAAATACAGTGGTACCTCGGGTTACATACGCTTTAGGTTACATACGCTTCAGCTTACGGACTCCGCTAACCCAGAAATAGTGCTTCAGGTTAAGAACTTTGCTTCAGGATGAGAACAGAAATTGTGCTCCGGCGGCGCGGTGGCAGCAGGAAGCCCCATTAGCTAAAGTGGTGCTTCAGGTTAAGAACAGTTTCAGGTTAAGAATGGACCTCCAGAACGAATTAAGTACTTAACCCGAGGTACCACTGTACAATAACCTCTTAAACATTAAAAGCTTCCCTAAACAGGGCTGCCTTCAGATGTCTTCTAAAAGTCTGGTAGTTGTTTTTCTCTTTGATATCTGGCGGGAGGGTGTTCTACACATGCCTCACTTGAGGTCCTAATATATAGAATAAGAGAATAAGAAGAACATACATTTAAAGACTGGAAAATGTTTATTGAATATATGGGGGGAAATTGTGTACACTTGAAAACATTGGCAGCATTATGATAAAACTGTAAATAAGTTTTGATGGATGCAAGAATGGAATACTAAATGGTTTAGTTTATGTAAAATATGCAGGGATTTATGATATGAAAAATTAACCATGAAAAGAGAAGAAGGGAAGTCATTGATCTTTTAAGAATGTTTAAATGTGTATTCTAAAATGTAAAACAGGAGAGAGAGAGAGAGAGAGAGAGAGAGAGAGAGAGATTAAGAGAGTTGTTAGTAATGGATTATAAGAATAGATTATAGAAGTATGCGAAATTATGCATACTTTGGAGAAAGTGAATACTGTAAGTAGAAGGCAAAGACTTCATTATTATTTTCCCTGGACAGCTTATACAGACGAAAGCAAGACAGAGGAAATGCTTCTTTCCACAGTGCAAAGTTAAACTATTGAACTCACTGCCACAAGGAGCAGGGACGACCACCAATTTTGGTGGTTTTAAAAGAGGATTAGACAAATCATGGGGAAGAGGGCTATGGCTACTGCCCATGATGGCTATTCTCTGTCTCCGCAGAGTCAATTTTGTGTCCAGGGCAGCTGTTTATCAGTTCCATCTGGTATGCAGGCTGAGACCCTACTTGCCCACAGACTGTCTCGCCAGAGTGGTGCATGCTCTAGTTATCTCCTGCTTGGACTACTGCAATGTGCTCTACGTGGGGCTACCTTTGAAGGTGACCCGGAAACTACAACGAATCCAGAATGCGGCAGCTAGACTGGTGGCTGGGAGCAGCTGCAGAGACCACATTGTTGGGATACTGCCAGGGAGACAAAGTTTATCATGCCCCCACGCCGATGCCGGACGATCCATCGATCTCCTGTAGATACGCAGTATCAGTCAATTAGCGACACAAAGCCTCAGAAATAGCTTGCCACATTCCAGAGCTCGTGCACGCTCTATCAGCAGAGTTCGCACAACGAAAGATGCACTCAGGAGAGCATATTTACAAGTTTATTCAGCATTGGTCAGAACAAAGAAAAAAAACATGACTGCCTGCTTCGATGTCTCAGGCACAGAGAGAGAAACGAAAGCAATAGACAATCAGAAACTTCCTGTAAGCAGGAAATATGTAGGCTGTGACTCACAACAGCCTGTCCCCTTTTTAAGGTGGAAAGGAAATATCCTAACACACATAACACCAGTCTTGAAAGACCTACACTGGCTCCCAGTAGGTTTCCGAGCACAATTCAAAGTGTTGGTGCTGACCTTGAAAGCCCTAAATGGCCTCAGCCCAGTATACCTGAAGGAGCGTCTCCACCCCAATCGTTCTGCCCAGACACTGAGGTCCAGCTCCAAGGACCTTCTGGCGGTTCCCTCACTGCGAGAAGCCAAGTTACAGGGAACCAGGCAGAGAGCCTTCTCGATAGTGGTACCCACCCTGTGGAATGTCCTCCTTTGTTGTTGTTCTTTAGCTGTTTAGTCGTGTCCGACTCTTCGTGACTCCATTGACCAGAGCACACCAGTCACTCCTGTCTTCCACTGCCTCCCGCAGTTTGGTCAAACTCATGCTGGTAGCTTCGAGAACACTGTCCAACCGTCTCATCCTCTGTCGTCCCCTTCTCCTTGTGCCCTCCTTCTTTCCCAACATCAGGGTCTTTTCCAGGGAGTCTTCTCTTCTCATGAGGTGGCCAGAGTATTGGAGCCTCAGCTTCACGATCTGTCCTTCCGGTGAGCGATGTCAAAGAGAAAAACAACTACCAGACTTTTAGAAGACATCTGAAGGCAGCCCTGTTTAGGGAAGCTTTTAATGTTTGATGGATTACAGTATTTTAATATTTTGTTGGAAGTCGCCCAGAGTGGCTGGGGCAGCCCAGCCAGATGAGCGGGGTATAAATAATATATTATTATTATTATTATTATTATTATTATTATTATTATCCACAGTGGATTGCAGGAATCTCTGCTAAAGCATCCATGAAAGCTGGCTATCCAACCTCTGCTTAAAAACCTCCAAGGAAGGAGAATCCACAACTTCCTGGGGGAGACCGTGCCACTGTTGAAGAGCTCTCACTGTCAGAAAGTTCTTCCTGATGTTTAGTCAGAACCTCCTGTCTTGCAACTTTGAGCCACGGGTTCAAATCCTACCTCCCAGAGCAGGAGACAACAAGTTTGTTCCTGCTTCCATGTGACAGCCCTTGAGATATTTGAAGGTGGCCATCAGTCACCTTCACCTCTCAGTCTCCTTTTTCCAAGCTAAATATACTCAACAACCCCAGCACTGCATGAGAGTCTCTCTGGCAAAGAGGAGACGCTGAAAGTTCTCCCTCACGCTCCTTCTACCTTCTTGAAATACTCGCAGGGAGCTCCTGAAGAGGAAGGGTAGCTTTTTATATGCGACGGCGGCAGCAAGAGTTCTGATCACGGCAAAATGGAAGAGTAATGAAATTTTCTCTATACAAGATTGGATCCAAAGGCTAACAGAATATGCCGAATTAGATGGTCTATCAGAAAAAATAAAGAATAAATCAAAACAGGAATTTGTTTCAAAATGGGAGGTTTTCAAAGAATATCTGAAAAGTAAATATAGTAGTTTAAATTCTGTTGCAGCATTCAAGGAACCTCAGTAATAGTTGCAAGGTAGATATACGAAATCAGATATATTAAAAATAAGTTTAATTATGATAAAAGTGTGTATTGGCAAGAAGTATTATGAAACTGAAATATGGAATAGACGGGAGGTTAGGTCTTTAGTGTTAAGACCAATATATGTTATATTGTTTGCTAAGAAAATTATGTGTCTACAGTTATTCCTGTGTGTAATTTGGTATTTGTGGTTTTTTTTTTCCTTTTTTCTTGTTGTATCAATAAAAAATCTTTAAAAAAAAAAAAAAAAAAGAATAGGACTTTTGTGATTTCTGGATTTCTGCCCTAACTCTGTGCTCTAGATGGCACTGTGAAGCATCGTCTTAGATTTGCCGCTAGATGGGGCTGTATCACTACTCAATGTAGACCTGGAAGCAATTTTAGCATCCTTCCAGCAGAGGGTAGTCTGTCCCTTTTGCAGAACTAGCTGCATGCTGCAAACAGAGGTTACGGGGGAAATTCACATAACATAAACTTTTTTATTCTGAAAAATCTGACCAGTGCGAATGGCATCTGTGTTTGTTTGTTTGCTTGTTTGTTTGTATATCTGGCTGGAATCATAATGTTCCTGTGCTACGCAAGCATGGTTTAGGAAAGCCACTTCCGCCCTTTGGAGGAAGTGGGGTTTCAGGCTTCACGGCCCCTCCACTTGTGTGGTGGGTGGAGGCCAGCCCTCACGCAATTGGGGGGATTCCCAGCCGCGTCACCACATGGCCAGGCAATTGGCCGGCTTAGGGGGCGTGGCCTGCCCTATAAAGGCAGAGCGTGGCCGGGGATCTCCCTCTTTGCTGCTCATCAGCTGTTCCTGTTTCCCCACCCTCCTGCCCTTTAAGGTTTTCATTCCTTGACCTTGCTATGGACCTCGGTTGGTCGCCATTGAGGGACCTGGTAGGAATTTTTCCACTTGGCAAATTGGCACCAGCCACTTGGTTTTCGCCTACCTCGTAGCCAATCGTCACAATTTTCTGGGTATTGGCAGCTAGGCATTGGGATAGTTCTGCAGATGGAAGAGGGGAGGTAGCGCCATCACCTGGCGCTACCCAGGGTAATGGAAGGGTAGTCCGTTAAAGGATTCCGGGGGGCGTGGCCCTGTCCGAAGCCTAAGGAGGTGAGGGCCTAAGGCAAGCCCCCTATCGGTGACCCCGGGGGAGTTCCTAGTTGATGTGCATCAGCAGGACTCCCCCTACTGGTGGTTAACCCTTCCTGAACTTCAAGCGGACGGGCTGAAGTCGGATATAGTCGGTTAGGACCAATGCCTAAGCCAATACTGCTCATCACCTATAACCAATAAAGTGGCCTTTTTTAGCCGATTAACCTTAATAATTGTGTCATGTGTCATTATTTCCACCTGGGGGCGGGGCGGGAACTCGCCACGCAACTCACCTAGGATTTAATAACATGTGAACTCACACCTCAGAGATGATGCGTTTTCTGTCAAAAGACACAAGCAGAGCAAAGCAGGTAGGTGACTAACCCTTCTGCTTTTTCATTCATGGCAGAGATATTTCTGCCTCCTTCCTCTTGGGTACACCTTTCCCTAGGTTGTGGGCAGCACTTTGCCTAATTAAAGAAGTACATCGGTGGGGGAGAATGTAATTGCCTTGATAACACTCTGGGTATCAGGATGAGATCGCTGTGAAAGCATTTGAGCCGACAAACCTTTGTTTTCAAACAGTTGGGCGATGAGCTTTCGGCAGGGGCTGAGGAAGGGAGTGTGGTGGGGGCGGTCCGACCCAGGTGTCACCACTGAGGGGGTGACAAAATGCTGGGAGGCACTCACCGCAGGGCCTGCAGCGTGCCCGGGTCACAAGTCTCTCCTGGGAGTGATGCGGTGGCTTGGGTGCCCGCAGGCTCCGCGCTGCCCCAAATGGTCCATCCGCCGCCTCCCCCTCAGATGTAGGGTGCCTGAGTGGAAGGAGGCAGGTAGAAGAGTTTGGATTTGATATCCCGCTTTATCACTACCCGAAGGAGTCTCAAAGCGGCTAACATTCTCCTTTCCCTTCCTCCCCCACAACAAACACCCTGTGAGGTGAGTGAGGCTGAGAGACTTCAGAGAAGTGTGACTGGCCCAAGGTCACCCAGCAGCTGCATGTGGAGGAGCGGAGACGCGAACCTGGTTCACCAGATTACGAGTCCACCGCTCTTAACCACTAAGCCACACTGGCTCTCTTTTTTCCTATATACAGTGGTACCTCGGGTTACATACGCTTCAGGTTGCAGATTCCGCTAACCCAGAAATAGTGCTTCAGGTTAAGAACTTTGCTTCAGGAGGAGAACAGAAATCGTGCTCCGGCGGTGCGGCAGCAGCAGCGGGAGGCCCCATTAGCTAAAGTGGTGCTTCAGGTTAAGAGCAGTTTCAGGTTAAGAACGGACCTCCGGAACGAATTAAGTACTTAACCTGAGGTACCACTGTATATAGATATATTTGAATATGTATATATAGGTATTTATATAGCAGGAGAGAGGAAGGCTGAGGGGGAGGAGGGGGCGTCTTCTCTCATGTAATCAAAATGCAAATGTACAAATTCTTTACTGCCAAGCCCCATGAGGGAGGGGGGCATGGGGTGGGGCAGCCTCCTCCCGCCATGGCGCCCTATAACATTCGGGGACACACACAACAGCAGACGTGACAAAGGGACCCAGCCCTTGAGACCCGGGTGCGAGAGGCGCTCTCATTTCTCTCAAAATGCCAACAAGTCCATCCTGATGGGAGGGGGAATTCTCTGTCTCCTTTTCTCCTCTGACTCCTCCGAGGCCCCACAGAGCATCCTGCCCCAGCTTGCCCCACCCCCGTGGGTGGCTGGCCCTGCCCCTGGGCACAGGGCACACACACTGCCCCAGGTGCCCAATCAGCTTGCTGCACCGCTGGCTTTCGGCAGCCTAATTCCAGGGGGTCTGGCTTCTTCTTCTTTTGTTCTGAGGGCCACATTCACCCTTGTTCAGCCCTATGCGGGCACATGGCACTGGTGGGCATGGTCAGAAGTAGGTGTGGCCAACCCCTAAACTCTCATCCCCCCTCGGATGTAGGCAGCCCATCTAGGAGAAGGAAAACTCTGATCCTAAACCTCCACTGTTTTGTGGTACATCTACGGGAGATAAAAAGGCTCAGGAGCAAACTCTACAGAAATCTGGAGTGGAGACCCATTGAGATGGCTCAATGGCACCTTGTATTAATAATAATAATAATAATAATAATAATAATAATAATAATAATATTTATTTATAAACGGCCCTAACACTGGTAAAATTACAATAAAAACATAATGGGGGGGAAACCAATTTAAAATACAGGTTAAAATGCAATTTAAAATGCAACCTTATTTTAAAAGTAGCCCATAGATCAGAACCATAAGGGGGGGGGGCATAAGGGTCAGACTCAGTCCAAACCAAAGGCCAGGCAGAATAGCTCTGTCTTGCAGGCCCTGCGGAAAGATGTCAAGTCTGGCAGGGCCCTAGTCTCTTGTGATAGAGCATTCCACCAAGTCGGGGCCAGTACTGAAAAGGCCCTGGCCCTAGTTGAGACCAATCTATATTTTTTTATATAATATTTTTATTCATTTTCCAGAAAAGAAATAAACAATTTTTTATACAATCAATTCACATTTTATCACACATTCATCTCTTTTTTTGACTTCCCTCAGCTCCTCTGCCGATCTTTTGTTTGCATCTATATTATTAACGCATTTCTTAACTTAGTATTGCCTTTAGATATCTCCTTCCCTCCTCTTATTCTCTTTTTAACAATATTCCTCTATTTTTCACAGAGTGTCTTGAAAACCAACAAACGTTATCTGGTCATCACATATGCCTTTCAGATAATCTGTAAATCTTCCCCAGTCCTCGATGAACTTTTGGTCTCGTTGATACCGAATCTTCCCTGTTAGTTTGTCCAATTCTGCATAATCAGTCAATTTCAATCTCCATTCTTCCACCGTCGGTATTTCTTCCTGTTTCCATTTTTGGGCCAGAAGTATTCTCGCTGCTGTAACTGCGTATTGAAAAAGTTTACAGTCTTTCTTACTTATCTCATTTCCTACCAATCCCAATAGGAAGGCCTCCGGTTTCTTAATAAACATATATTTCAACATCTTTTTCATTTCATTATATATCATTTCCCAGAAGCCTTTTACCTTTTTACACTCCCACCACATATGGTAGAATGTCCCTTCTTTTTCTTTACATTTCCAACACTTATTACATGTTTTGTACATTTTAGCTAGTTTTACTGGCGTTATATACCATCTATATACCATTTTCATTACATTTTCCTTTAGCTCAGTACATGCCGTAAATTTTAGTCTTTCATTCCATAATTTTGACCACTCATCATATTGTATATTATAACCAAAATCTCTGGCCCAATGTATCATTACCGATTTAACCTCTTCATCTTTTGTATACCACTCCAGCAACATTTTATACAATTTAGACAAATTTTTATACTCATTATTCAATATCTCTTGTTGGAATTTTGATTCTTTTTCTCCATATCCATACACTTTACAGTCTTTTTTAAACATTTCACAGACCTGATAGTAATGCAACCAATCATAGACAAATTCTTTTACTTCTTCATAGGGTTTCATTTTCCATTCCCCCCCCCCCTTTAACTGTCAATTCTCCATATGTTATCCACCTCCCCCTCATATTAATCTTTTTCACGCTCATCACTTCTAAGGGTGAAATCCAATGGGGGAGTTTAGATTCCAGTAAATTTTTATACCTGTCCCATACATTTATCAATGACCTTCGGAAGATGTGGTTTTCAAACCCTTTATGAATTTTCTTCATTTTATACCATATATATACGTGCCAACCAAATCTATTATCAAACCCTTCCAAATCCAACAATTCTCCATTTTCTAATTTAATCCACTCCTTTAGCCAGCATAAGCAAGATGCTTCATAATATAGTTTCAAATCTGGCAGGGCGAAGCCACCTCTTTCCTTTGCATCTGTTAGTAACTTAAACTGAATCCTTGGCTTCTTGCCCTGCCAGATATACCTTGATATTATCTTTTGCCATTCTTTAAATATTGATGTCCCCTTGATTATCGGGAGTGATTGAAATAAAAATAACATCTTTGGTAGCACGCTCATCTTTATCGATATTCTCCCCCAAAAGGATAACTTCAACCTTCCCCACACCTCCAAATCCCTTTTTATTCCATTCCACACAGGTATATAATTATTTTGAAACAAATCTATATTTCTGGGGGTTAACCAAATTCCTAAATATCTCACTTTGTTCACCACCTCTATTCCAGTTTGTTGTTGCATTACCTCTATTAATTCTTGTTTCATATTTTTCGCTATAATTTTTGTCTTCTTTTTGTTTAAATAAAACCCTGCGACTTGACTGAATTGATCTATTTCTTCTAGTATTCTTTTGACATTTCCCAGTGCTTCCTCCACTGTTATTACCTGTCAGGGAACTGCCATCAGTGCCAGAGGGAGAGAGCAAGATCCAGAGGGATTCTGGAGAGCGTCCCGGGATTGGGAGAGGCAGCCCATCCTCTGGGGAAGAGAATCAGCGTAGCTAAAGTGGAGAAGGGGGGCAGATGGGGGAAGCGGCGAGGTGGTCCCATGACTCCTTGCCGGGGACCAGCGGGGAGAGTAGGGGTCCTCCACTGCCTACGCCCTCCTTGCGCAGAAGGCTTTCGCGCAGAGAGAGTAGGAGGAGACTAGGCGTCAAAGAGCTTCTTTGCTGGAAGAAGTTTAAGAAACGCCCACTGACGGATTCTGCCAGCGATTGAGACAGCCACAGGTGAGTGGCTGTCCGGACAGAAAAGGTTCACTCAGGCAACCTAGCCAGGTGTTTGCACCGGCTTACGCACGAGCAACCCCTAGAACCGCTACATTACCAGATCATCTGCAAACGCTTTAACTTTATATTCGTTTTTACCCACAGTCACCCCTTTTATTTCTTCATTTTTCCTTATTGACTTTAACAAAACTTCCAGAACCAAGATGAATAATAGTGGTGATAACGGGCATCCCTGTCTTGTACCTTTGTTTATTTTTATATCTTCTGTCGTAATATTGTTTACTATCAACTTTGCTTTCTGTTCTGTATATATTGCTTTTATTCCATTAAAAAATTCCTTACCCACTTCCATATGTTCTAAATTCTTTAACATAAAATCCCATGATATATTATCAAAGGCCTTTTCAGCATCCACAAAAATCATCATAGCTTGTTTCTCATTCCTGGCATTCAGATATTCTAAAATATTAATTATATTTCTTATATTGTCTTTCATCTGTCTGCCAGGAAGGAAACCTGTCTGATCCTTGTGTATAATTTCTCATAGAACCTTTTTCATTCTATTTGCTAAAATACTTGCAAAAATTTTGTAGTCAGTGTTTAACAATGAAATAGGCCTGTAATTTTTGACTTGCATTAAATCTGAGTCTTGTTTTGGAATGAATGTAATAAACGCCTCTTTCCATGTTTCTGGGATTTCTCTATTTCCCATAATGTTATTCATGACTTCTTTCATAGGTACAATTAGGATGTCTTTCATTTCTTTATAATAACTGGTTGTAAATCCATCTGGACCTGGAACTTTCCCTTTTTTCATCTCTTTTATTGCCTCTTTTATTTCTTCTGTTTCAATCGGGGCATTCAAATTATCTTTTTTTTCCGTCGGGATCTTCTGCACCTCTTTATCCTTTAGAAATCTTTCTATTTTTCTCGTGTTATTCTTGCCTTTACTTCTATATAGGTGTCTGTAAAAGTCCAAGAATCCTTTTCTAATCTCTTTCGGATTGTCTATCTCGGTACCTTCAATGATGATCTCATTCACTGTGTTCTGTTCCTTTCTTTTCTTTATCTGCCATGCCAGCCATTTTCCTGATTTATTCGCAAACTCGAAGTTTCTTTGTCTCAGCCTTTTTATATTTCCTTCTACTTCTTTATTTATTATCATTGCAAATTGTGTTTGTAGAGTCTTTATGTTCTGTTTTATCTTCACATTATTAGGTTTCTTTATCATTTTTTGTTCATTCTCTGTTATTTGCCTCAAATCTAACCACCTTGTGACTTGGGACCTCCAAAGTGTTGTTATTTGTGGACCTTAAGGTCCTCCGCGGGGCATACCAGGAGAGGCGGTCCTGTAGGTACGTGGGTCCTAGGCCATATAGGGCTTTAAAGGTCAAAACCAGCACCTTAAACCTGACCCTGTGCTCCACTGGGAGCCAGTGCAGCTGGAAGAGCACTGGATGAATGTGATCCCACGGCAAGGACCCCTTAAGGGGCCTCACCACGACATTCTGCACCAGCTGGAGTTTCTGGGTCAGCTTCAAGGGCAGCCCCACGTAGAGCGAGTTATAATAATCAAGCCTGGAGGTGACCATCGCATTGATCACTGTGGTCAGATCCGGGTGAGAAAGGTACGGGACCAACGCTTAATACTGCGGAGATGGGAAAATGCCACCTTTGCTGTGGCTGTAACCTACGCCTCCATGGAAAGGGTCGAAGGTTACACCCAAACTCTTGCCAGAAGGCGCTCACACTAATTGAGCCCCCGCAAGAGATGGAAGTTGGCCCTCCAACCCCATGTCGTCCCGACCCAACCAAACCAGAGAACCTCTGTCTTCGAAGGATTTAACTTCAACTGGCTCCCACACAGCCATCCAGCCACAGCTTCCAAACATCTGGTCAGTGTGTCCGGGGCCGAGTCAGGGCGGCCGTCCATCCGGTATGCCTCCTTCCGGCAACTCCTGCAGCCAAGCTGGAGCCCAACATCTTGATCTGCTTTCCTTTGGACCACATTGGTCAGGCTGAGAGGAAGGTCTTGTCTGGGGAGTGCTGCTAACATGGCAGTTTGACTTCACCCACAGAGGCAGACTCCATTGCTTCTTGTGGTAGATGGTTGCCAAACGACAAGTATTATAAGAGAGGAAGGATCCATCAGTTCCCATGCCCTCCATTTCTCATTTTTGCCCACATTCCTGCAGCAATTTGCCATTTTTATCCTCATGGAAATTCTTCAGCATTTTAATGCAAATTTCTCCAAATGAACACATCCTTTTGCATGGAGTTTTGATTAATGGGTACATTTCTGCAATCATTTCCCCACAATACAATGCAGTTTTGTATGTTATCTTCGACACTACATTCATCTTTAGGAACACTTTCCCCTAATATTTGCATTTTGGGGAATAGAAGTTGGATGGCCACATCACAAAATTCAGAGAAGGGCTGGGGGGGGGGGGGAATCATGACATTTGAAAATCCCTCCTCACACCATGGAATGGTTTTTAAATGGTGGTTTATACCATGGAGGGGCGTGAAAGAGTTTCACACCCCCTGCCCCTCAAATCTCATCTCTTGCAAATAGCCAATACAGTGGTACCTTGGGTTATAGATGCTTCAGGTTACAGACACTTCAGGTTACAAACACTTCAGGTTACAGACTCTGCTAACCCATAAATAGCACCTCAGGTTAAGAACTTTGCTTCAGGATGAGAACAGAAATCGTGCGGCAGCGGCAGTGGGAGGCTTCATTAGCTAAAGTGGTACCTCAGGTTAAGAACAGTTTCAGGTTAAGAACGGACCACCGGAACGAATTAAGTTCTTAATAATAATAATAATATATAATAATTTATTATTTATACCCCACCCATCTGGCTGAGTTTCCCCAGCCACTCTTAACCCAAGGTACCACTGTAGTATCCTCCCACCTAAACAGAAATTTGATTGTAGGCAGTTGGAATGGCCAAAAAAAGAGGGGCAGGCGTTTTGCTACAACCATAAAATTTAATTTTTTAAAAAAAGTTTTCTCTGAAGGAGGGAAGCCAGGTTACTACAGTAAGGAACCTGTGCAGCTATTTTAATAGGCCATGTCTGAAAATATCAATTTCTTTATTTCAAATGTTACCCTTGCTGCTCCCTGTTGAGGGGGCAACATTAAGCAAAACCCTATAATTTTCAGGCAATTGAGCCTGAATTCAGTTATTTGCTGCTGACATGTTGTCTTCGAAACATACTGGTAGCTCCTTCAAGTCGCTTGTCCATCATATTGTCACGGTGAAAATGCCAAACCTGCCATATGAACGGCGATGAACGGTCCTGCCGACAGTGACTTAGCAAGAGGTTGTGTTTTCAAACTGTGCTTTAATTGAACTTTTATGTTACGGGAAAGAGCAGGCATTGATAGATCATGGGGTACCATCCCGGTTTTCTTGGTGACTGATGGAGGAGAGGGTGTCAAACTCCACTCCTGATATAATCCCCAATTTCTATTCATGGAACTATTTCCATGCAGGACATTTTTCAGATTTCCGCACGCTGCGGTTCCAGCGACGGAGCCAGCAGCCAAATGAGCCCCAAACAAGCGAGAATGCAAAGTTTCTGCTATGATGGGTTTGGGCAACAGAATAACCTACAATTTCTTCTGTTTTATTATTGACCCAGTAAATTGGATAGCTGTAGCCTATATTTCTTTACTGGCAATTGTGAAAACTTAGAATTAGCTAAATTAACAGATCTAATAAGACAAAAACCAAAAAGTGAAGTGAAAAAGGAATGGGAGTGTTTAAATGAATACCTTAAAAGCCAAGGTTCGAGGACAGAAATCTGGCTGAGTCTGAAATAACCTTGTGAAGTGAAAGGATAAGAAAGAGGGATTTATATCTAGATGCTAGGATAGAGATGATAAGGAAAACAGGAAAACAGGAAGATACAATGAGAGGTAAAGGAGGTGTTGTGGGATTGGTGGAAGTCAATGTTTGTTTTTCTTTTTAGTGTTTATATTATTAACTTGTAAGATATGGATTTTTTTTGTATGTTGGTTTTTGTGTTTTGTGTATTGTTATTTTTCGATATATTTTTTTAAATAATATTAATTACTTTCCAACAAATTAGACATTACATAGAAAAAAAATAAACAATACAATACAATACAAAAACAAAAACAATACCTAACACTAAACTAACAAAAACAATTTAAACTAAAAAAACAAACAAAAGCAATTTAAAACACATCAAATAGTTTCAATCTTTCATTCACTTATTTCCATGACCTCCTCACACCTCCCTTTTTGTATTCCACTTCTATTAGTTGTTTCAGCAATTCCTTTCCATCTTCCTCTGCTTTCTATCCTATAATTATCTTAACACATTTTAACCTTATTTTTCCCTTTAATTCTCTATTAATCTATTTATACTTAATTCCTTATAACATTTCTGCTGGAGCCATATAACTTCATTCCAACATTTTTCTAACATTCATTGATTTTACAATATTTCTGTAAATAGTCTTTAAACTTTTTCCAATCTTCTTCCACCGACTCTTCTCCCTGGTCTCGGATTCTGCCAGTCATTTCCGCCAATTCCATATAGTCCATCAACTTCATCTGCCATTCTTCCTGGGTGGGTAAATCTTGTGTCTTCCAAAACTTCGCGATGAGTATTCTTGCTGCTGTTGTAGCATACATAAAAAAAGTTCTATCCTGCTTTGGCACCAATTGGCCGACCATGCCCAGGAGAAAGGCCTCTGGTTTCTTCAGAAAGGTATATTTGAATACCTTTTTCATTTCATTATAAATCATCTCCCAGAATGTCTTAATCCTTGGGCATGTCCTCCAAAGGTGAAAGAATGTACATTCAGTCTCATTACATTTCCAACATTTATTTTCGGGCAAATGGTAAATTTTTGCAAGCTTGACTGGTGTCATGTACCACCTATAAATCATTTTCATTAAGTTTTCTCTTAAGGCATTACATGCCATAAATTTCATACCTGTGGTCCATAACTGTTCCCAGTCAGCCATCATTATATTATGTCCAACATCTTGTGCCCATTTAATCATAGCTGATTTCACCGTTTCATCCTGGGTGTTCCATTTCAACAGCAAGTTATACATTTTTGACAAATTCTTAATTTTAGAGTCTAACAGTTCTGTTTCCAATTTTGATTTTTCCACCTGGAAACCAACTTTTTTGTCCAAATTATATGCCTCCATTATTTGATAATAATAGAGCCAATCTCGCACTTTATTTTTCAATTTTTCAAAGCTCTGCAATTTTAGTCTGTCTCCCTCTTGTTCCAGAATTTCCCAATATTTCGGCCATTTGGCCTCCATATTGAGTTTTTTCTGTGCCTTCGCTTCCATTGGTGACAACCATCTTGGGGTTTTCTTTTCTAACAAATCTTTATATCTTATCCAAACATTAAACAATGCTTTTCTAACAATATGATTTTTAAACGCTTTATGTGCTTTTACCTTATCATACCACAAATATGCATGCCAACCAAATATGTTGTTAAAACCTTCTAGGTCCAACACATCAGTGTCTTCAAGTAGCAGCCATTCTCTCAGCCAACAAAAAGCAGCTGATTCATAATAGAGTTTTAGGTCTGGCAGGGCAAATCCACCTCTCTCTTTAGCATCAGTTAATATCTTAAATTTTATTCGAGGCTTCTTGCCCTGCCAGACAAATCTGGAAATATCTTTCTGCCACTTCTTAAAACAATCCATCTTATCCAAAATTTGTAATGTTTGAAACAAGAACAACATCCTTGGCAGCACATTCATTTTTATCACAGCAATTCGGCCTAGTAATGATAACTTCAAATTTGACCATATGTCTAAGTCTTTTTTCACTTCAATCCAACATTTTTCATAATTATCTTTAAATAAATTCACATTTTTAGCAGTCATATTGACCCCTAGATATTTCACTTTCTTAACCAATGTTAATCCTGTCTCTTCCTGAAATTTCTCTCTCTCATTTACAGTTAAGTTTTTCTCTAATACCTTAGTTTTCATCTTGTTCAGCTTAAAACCTGCTACTTGCCCAAATTCTTGAATCAATTCCAATACCCTTTTTGTGCTAGATTCTGGTTCCTGTAGAGTCAATACTAGATCATCAGCAAATGCTTTCAATTTATACTGTTTAACTCCCACTTGTATACCTTTAATCTCTTGGTCCTTTCTTATCATGTTTAGCAGAACCTCAAGGACCGATATAAAACGCAGTGGAGAAATTGGGCAACCTTGTCATGTCCCTTTCTCAATCTTGAACTTTTCTGTCACTACATTATTTACAATTAATTTTGCCTTTTGTTCTGAGTAAATTGCACCTATACCATTCTCAAAACCTTGGCTGTTTTTCGATATTTTTCGTGGTGTTGTTGTTGTGTGGAAAATACTAATAAAATTTATTATTTAAAAAAAAATTGTGAAAACTTACCCTCTGTAAATAAAATTTTATTCCCTTCCCCCCAGTAACTTGTCACTGTTAAATTATAATTTTTAAAAATGGGGGGTGGGAATATGGGGGAGGCACAGGATTCATTCCTGCAATCCTCTTCTCAGATCTGCTGCCTCACAGGGCCATTTGCACCACAGTGAATACATTTGGTTTTCTATTTTTTAAAATAATATTTTTATTTGATTTTCAAAAATAAAGAAGGGAGGAAGAGAAAGAGAAAGAAACAAAGAAAAAAGTGATAAAGTTACATCAAAATGTCTTACACATACACGTATCGAGATTACCTTGAATCTCCTGACTTCCTCCATCCCATCCATGGGTCCTCTTAATTCTGTTTTCATCTGCATATCAATATTTCTGCATATCACCTTCCTAAATTATCTGTAATTTCTATTAAATTACAAGTGTATTTAAAATCCTGCTAATGTTTTAACCTGTTTGCAATGATTTTGCATATACATTATGAACATTCTTTCTTAAATTTCCTGTCTTCTTGGTTCCTGAGCTTCCCAGTTAGTTTTGCCATTTCGTCATAGTCCATCAACATGATCTGCCATTCTTCTTTGGCCAGGGCTGTCTCTTCCTTCCATCTCTGGGAAAGCAGCATCCGGGCGGCCATTGTAGCATACATGAACAGTGTCTTCTGATCTTTTGGAATCTCGACTATGTGGTTATCAAAAGCAGAACAAACAATCACAGGTACTGACTATGTCCCTGGAGGTATATTGGGATGGACTAGACAACTTCTGTGCAGAGCAACTGTGTTTGGGGCTCATGAGCATAGACAGAATTATTATTATTATTATTATTATTATTATTATTATTATTATTATTTCTACCCCACCCATCTGGCCAGGCCTCCCAAGCCACTATGGGCTGCTTCCAACAAAAGATAAAAAATACATTAAAACATCAGTCATTAAAAACTTCCCAATACAGGGCTGCCTTCAGATGTCTTCTAAACATCAGATAGTTGTTTATTTCTTTGACATCTGATGGGAAGGTGTTCCACATGGCGGGCGCCACTACTGAGAAGGCCCTCTGCCTGGTTCCCTGTAACTTTGCTTCTCGTGCTGAGGGAACTGCCAGAAGGCCCTCAGCGCTGGACCTCAGTGTCCGGGTTGAATGATGGGGGTGGAGACACTCCTTCAGGTATACTGGGCTGAGGCCATTTAGGGCTTTAAAGGTCAGCACCAACACTTTGAATTGTACTCAGAAACGTACTGGGAGCCAGTGTAGGTCTTTCAGGACTGGTGTTCTCAGCGGCCACTCCCAGTCACCAGTCAAGCATTCTGGACTAATTGTAGTTTCCAGGTCACCTTCAAAGGTAGCCCCACGTAGAGCACATTGCAGTAGTCCAAGCAGGAGATAAACAGAGCATATACCACTCTGGCAAGACAGTCTGCAGGCAGGGAGGGTCTCAGCCTCCGTACCAGGTGGAGCTGGTAGACAGCTGCCCTGGACACAGAATTGACCTGCACCTCCATGGACAGCTGTGTGTCCAAAATGACTCCCAGGCTGCGCACCTGATCCTTTGGGGCACAGTTACCCCATTCAGGACCAGGGCGTCCCCCCACAACTGCCCACCCCCTGTCACCCCAAAACAGTACTTCTGTCTTGTCAGGATTCAACCTCAATTGTCAGAAATGATGCTTCGTTGTGTTCTTAATGGAATACTAAGGCCATCGGCTTTTGCAGTTTCCCCTAGTGCAGAGGACTATGAATTTTTAAGCCACCCACTCCAGCCATTAAGGGACAACTTTATTAGCTCCCTCTGCATCTGCAACAGCTGTTAAATTCCCTCCTCTGCTTTCCTGGTCCATGTCGAGACCTCGGAAATCAGCCTCGTAAAACACCCCACTCCCTCGCGGCTGCTTTGCAGTCTTGGAGGCAGCGCGCTCAGAAACTTTTAATTATTCTTCTTTCTCTAGGACTCTCGTGACATGCAGAGTTTATTGCATCCCTGAGGCTATAAAGCAGCAAAGATCATAAAAAGGGCAGGGGAGAGAGAAAACTGGTTGGGTGTATTATCTGTCCCTGCTGTTGAAAGGCTTCCGCTTCTGGTTGTATTGATCATTGCTCTGCTTCATAAAGAAACCCTCTGGGAATCAACACAGCGCTGCCCAGGTATTTGCAGAAACCAATAAAGATGGTGGTTTTAAAGAGGATTGTGTGATATGTGAGTTTGGGCCTGCCGTGCAAAAATAAAAATAAAAATGGGATGGGTAAAGGTAAAGGGACCCCTGACCATTAGGTCCAGTTGTGGCCGACTCTGGGGTTGCGGCGCTCATCTCGCTTTATTGGCCGAGGGAGCCGGCGTACAGCTTCCGGGTCATGTGGCCAGCATGACTAAGCCGCTTCTGGCGAACCAGAGCAGCGCACGGAAACGCCGTTTACGTTCCCACCGGAGCGGTACCTATTGATCTACTTGCACCAGTGCGCTTTCAAACTGCTAGGTTGGCAGGAGCAGGGACCGAGCAACAGGAGCTCACCCCGTCATGGGGATTCAAACCACCGACCTTCTGATCAGCAAGCCCTAGGCTCTGTGGTTTAACCCACAGCGCCACCCGCATCCCTAAAAATGGGATGAGGTCACACCAAAGTCATGTTTTGTTTTTAATTTTTATCGGTGTTGTTTTAAATGATACTATCCTGGCTGTGAGCCCTGGAAGACCTGCACCCTGCCTTGCTGGCCCTTTCCCATCTGACCTGGGAGAGTGGAGTGATGACTGACTCCAGCTACAAAAGCTGTTGAACAGATTCTTGGGCTGGAGTATTGTTTAAAGGAGGTTGAGAGAGCTATTGCTGTTATTGATCTTATTGTTATATCTTTAGTTTTAGATCTTATGATTTACATGGAAATGGTTTCCATTTGGTTGTGTACTTTTTGATTTGTTTTATTTATTTGAAATATACTCGGAGTCGAGAGTGGATTTCATGCTCTTTATTCAGCTCATAGTGGTGAGGAGGAATGGAAGTTCCCCCAGAATGTCTGCTTTATATACATTATTTACATAATGGGCCCCACGTGATTGGCTAATTCCGGGATTCTCCTGTGGACCAATCAGACTGCTGCATTCTGAACCCTATTGTTCTAGGACCAATCAGACTGCTGCATTTTGGATCCTATTCAACTCAGTATATAACATGATTGCTTCTGACTTCTGTTATATTTGTAATTATGTACCGTATTTTTAGCCCCATAGGGCGCACCTAGTTTTTTTGGGGGGAAATAAAGAAAAAAAAATTATTTCCCCCCCCCAGGCGCGGGGTTGGGCGGGGGAAGCTTCCCCCGACCCCAGCCCCCAGAACAGGCTGCTATCCACAAGCCTAGGGAGCCCGGCGGGAAGTCGCACAGCTCTGCCACAGCTTGCCGAGAGCTGCGTGAAGCTCGAAGCCTGGGGCGTGCTGAGCTCAGCTCGCCCCAGGCTTCAGGATGCAGGCAGCTCTCCGCAAGCCTTGGGAGAGCTGCGCGGCTTCGAGCCGGGCTCCCACGGCTTGCGGATAGCTTCCTGAAGTCTGGAGAGTGAGAGGGGTCGGTGCGCACTGACCCCTCTTGCTCTCCAGGCTTCAGCAAAAGCCTGCATTCGCCCCATAGGACACACACACATTTCATTTTTGGAGGGGGAAAAGTGTGTCCTATAGGGCGAAAAATATGGTAAATCTCGTCATGTTGTAAGCCACTTTGGGCATAGTTTCAACTATGGAAGGGTGGCATACCAATAAAATGATGATGATGATTATGACGATGACGTTTTGGTCCGCCATATTGATTTAAAATGGCGCCCGACATCTAGACAGCATATGCTTAAACTATGGATCTCGCTCTCCTAGGAAGTGACTCCACCTGCTGCTGATCAGCCTTCTTGCTCCTGAGGAGAACCAGCTGGCTCCAGCTTTCTTCAGGAAGGTCTGCAGCCTCGGTCAGTTGCTGGAAACAAGATTTGTCATTCCTGGCCAGACCTTGCTGCTTCTTGTGACCTTGGACCCTCGGCTTTCTTGACCCCTGGATCATTTGACTACGTGAACTGAGATACCCCCGACCTTAGGACTGGACTGGACCTTGTATACAGACTCTGCCTCCAGGCAAGTACGCCACTCAGATTCGACTGGTTAACTGGCTTCTCCCTCTGAGCTCTGCCATGGCTGAACAGCACGGGACCATGACAGTCATCATATACAGTGGTACCTCGGGTTAAGAACTTAATTCGTTCTGGAATTCCGTTCTTAACCTGAAACTGTTCTTAACCTCAGATACCACTTTAGCTAATGGGGCCTCCCGCTGCCGCCGCCGTGCGATTTCTGTTCTCATCCTGAAGCAAAGTTATTAACCTGAGGTACTATTTCTGCGTTAGTGGATTCTGTAACCTGAAACGTCTGTAACCTGAAGCGTCTGTAACCCAAGGTACCACTGTACAGTGTTTTTTTTTTATAAATACATAATTTCTTTTTGACTTCTCACCCTCTTTTCCTGACATTTGTTTTCATTATTCCTTTTCATTAGCTGTTTTAAAACAGTTACGTTTTTATTATCTAAGCTTACGTAGTAAACAAATTTTAACGTTATGATGGTTCAAAGCCTGCTCCCCTCATCGGCTGCTTCTGACCCCCCACTATTTCTTGACATTTGCATTTAAGTGCACCAAAATCATTCTAAATATCCCAATTACAGATGAGATGCTATCTCTGTAGAGCAGATGGAAGTATATCATTAAAGTGAATGAGAGGGGCCCGTACTGCTCTTGCTGGTGCTCTCCAGCCAGCGAAAATGCCATTTCCCAGCATGCTCTGCTTTGCTTGATCAAAGGAGAAGAGCTTCAGTGTTGTCTCTGTACATTTGAGATGCTATCTCTCAAGGAACTGCTCCAATTTGCTTCCCAGTCTCTTAACTCTGCATTCCCCTGCTGCAATCCACCCCCCCCCCCACACACCCCACGTTCCTGCAATTTGTTTGCAAGCAGATAGTTCTCCTTTGGCAGGCTCCCATTGTTGAGCGCATGCCCTGATTGTGAAGCTGACAAATAACTCCGGGCTCGGAGATTGTTCCCTTGCCATGCATAAATTAATCGGAGCGTCTCTCTTCTGCAACAGACATATCAGAGAAGCAGAATAAAACAGGAGTCCAAGGGGGAAGAACAGCCCTGGGTCCTATTGTCCTAGGTGTTATCAGAGCTTCAGGCTCAGGTGTGCTACGCTACTTCCGAGCACCTGGGAGAAATGTTAAAGGAACCCGACTCAGGAACAAAAGAGAAGGATAAGGGCTGACTGCCTTTTTCGTACTCTCAGTGCTGAAGACAAATGGAATCTGCAGTAAAATGCTGCAGTATGAGCTGCTTTTCCCAGTAGTGATGTATAGAAGTGAGAGCTGGACCATAAAGAAGGCTGATTGCCGAAGAATGGATGCTTTTGAATTCTGGTGCTGGAGGAGACTCTTGAGAGTCCCATGGACTGCAAGAAGATCAAACCTATCCATTCTGAAGGAAATCAGCCCTGAGTGCTCCCTGGAAAGACAGATCCTGAAGCTGAGGCTCCAATACTTTGGCCACCTCATGAGAAGAGAAGACTTCCTAGAAAAGACCCTGATGTTGGGAAAGATGGAGGGCACAAGGAGAAGGGGACAACGGAGGATGAGATGATTGGACAGTGTTCTCAAAGGTACCAACATGAGTTTGACCAAACTGCGGGGGGCAGTGGAAGACAGGAGTGCCTGGCGTGCTCTGGTTCAGGGGGTCACAAAGAGTCGGACACGACTAAATGACTAAACAACAAGAAATGAGCTGCTGTTTTCAGAGTGCCAGCCATCCAGCTGTACCCTTTTCCAAGAATCTTCACACACACACACCCATCCCTGGACTCCCCTTTCCCCCCATTCGATGGCCTGTTCCATCCTCAATGGACTGTTTTGGAGGTTAGAATACCTTCGTAGAATTCCCCCCCTCAAAAAAAAATGATTCTTTTGTATGAAAACCAGCTGAAGTCTAAATTAAACCTTTCCAAATAGCACAGTAGACAATTATGCCAAAGGAGAACTTTGTAACCTTACAGATTTGTACACCCTATTGCTTTGATTGGCTTATTGCTCCATCATTGTATTGTCCTGCTATAACCCCATTGATTAACTACCCATTTGCTTCTTCTTCTTTAAATTAGACTTACAATCAGATATGGGTTTCCTTTGCCTTTAAGTCCCCTGGTGTTCAATAGAATTCACCTTCCTGCTAAGTGCATTTAGGACTGCAGCCTTCACGTCCCAATGCACTTACTACGTTTTACGCATCGCTGATTTCCTTGCTTAGATATGAGAATTATACTCAAAGGGGAAACTTGTTCCTAGAAATACTCAGCCTCATCCACTTTGTTACAATTTTAAAATCCCTGATGGCTGCAGTTTGAAGAGCCCGTATACAAAAATAGGTTTGAAATTTCACTCCAGTGAGCTTTCTCCAGTGAGTTAGCGGTGGCAATGAGAACGAAACCAGAGCCAGACCAAAAATGGAATAAACTGTACAGATTTATTTGAATCAAAAGTTAAGCTATGATTTTCCCAGTAGTGATGTATGGAAGTGAGAGCTGGACCATAAAGAAGGCTGATCGCCAGAGATTTGATGCTTTTGAATTGTGGTGCTGGAGGAGACTCTTGAGAGTCCCATGGACTGCAAGAAGATCAAACCTATCCATTCTTAAGGAAATCAGCCCTGAGTGCTCACTGGAAGGACAGATCCTGAAGCTGAGGCTCCAAGACTTTGGCCACCTCATGAGAAGAGAAGACTCCCTGGGAAAGACCCTGATGTTGGGAAAGATGGAGGGCACAAGGAGAAGGGGACCACGGAGGACGAGATGGTTGGACGGTGTTCTTGAAGCTACCAGCATGAGTTTGACCAAACTGCGGGAGGCAGTGGAAGACAGGAGTGCCAGGCGTGCTCTGGTCCATGGGGCCACGAAGAGTCGGACATGACTAAACGACTAAACAACAACAACAACAAAGCATGAAAGTACAGTGGTACCTTGGTTCTCAAACTTAATCCATTCTGGGAGTCTGTTCGACTCCCAAAACCGTTCGAAAACCAAGGTGTGGCTTCTGATTGGCTGCAGGAGCTTCCTGCACTCAAGCAGAAACTGCATCGGATGCTCAGCTTCCAAAAAACATTTGCAAAGCAGAACACTTACTTCCAGGTTTGCGGCATTCAGGAGCTTATTTGTTTGGCGATTAAGCCATTCAGGAACCAAGGTTCCACTGTACACAAAAGCAGCAACCAAAATGTAGCCAAAATGTCCCCATGGACCCCTGTTTTAACCACATCCAGTGGCACAAATGGAAGAAAATTCACAAGTGACATCTGGCCAGCAACTGTAATAAGCAAAGAGGGACTGCCTCTAAGGTGACAGGGACCATTCCCAATTACAAGCAGAAAATCCCTGACCCCATTTTCGACTGGGAAAGTGACCGCACCAGAGAAAACAGTCCATCCCCAGCCACATCTGGACAGCTGTTTTCTGTGACAACCAATAAACAACCTCAGGTTCTCCTTTTCATTTATGACAGAGAAATTTTATAGTAATAATAATTTATTATTTATACCCCACCCATCTGGCTGGGTTGCCCCAGCCACTCTGGGCGGCTTCCAGCAAAACACTGAAATAAAATAATCTATTAAACATGAAAACCTTCCCTAAACAGGGCTGCCTTCAGATGTCTTCTAAAAGTTTGGTAGTTATTTTTCTCTTTGACATCTGGTAGAAGGGCATTCCACAGGGCGGGTGCCACTACCGAGAAGGCCCTCTGCCTGGTTCCCTGTAACTTGGCTTCTCGCAGCAAGGGAACTGCCAGAAGGCCCTCGGCCTGGAGCTCAGTGTCTGGGCTGGACGATGGGGGTGGAGATGCTCCTTCAGGTATACTGGGTCGAGGTCACTTAGGGCTTTAAAGGTCAGCACCAAGACTTTGAATTGTGCTTGGAAACATACTGGGAGCCAATGTGGGTCTTTCAAGACTGGTGTTATGTGGTCTCGGCAGCCGCTCCCAGTCATCAGTCTAGCTGCCGCATTCTGGATTAGTTGTAGTTTCCAGGTCACCTTCAAAAGTAGCCCCACGTAGAGCACATGGCAGTAGTCCAGGTGGGAGATAACCAGAGCATGCACCACTCTGGTGAGACAGTCTGCGGGCAGGTAGGTTCTCAGCCTGTGTACCAGATGGAGCTGGTAGACAGCTGCCCTGGACACAGAACTGACCTGCGCCTCCATGGACAGCTGTGAGTCCAAAATGACTAACAAAGGAATAAAATTCCCTTCGGTGAGGATTGCCTTTGTGAATTACAGTGTCCCCATTCAGTCCTCAGAACTAGGACCGCTTCCCCATTCCAGATGCAATGGGAGTTACTTTCTCATACACGTATTTATGGTTGGAATCCCAATGTTACTAGTTCTTTGTTACATATTTATTTACTTTGCTCTCCAGTGTATGATCAATCAACAGGAAATAAATGCTTACTCATAGAACTGTGTTCATTTCTCATTTATGCCTTGACTGATTATAAAATCAAAGATTGTGTGTGTGTGTTTTCGTGTGCATGTGTGTTGTTAAGAATTCTAACTCTGCACTTTATTCGTTCATGAATTCATTTCAGATATTTTTACACTATCTTTAGTCGAAAAGATTCCCAGTGTCACTTAATGCCTGTAATGGCATTAAGTTCAGCAAAGAAAACCCGTTTAGCCATGTTGTCACCTGATGATTAGCAGTAACACAATGGGAGAGCTTTTCACTGAGTGCACCAGGTCTATGGAATGCTCTCCCTGCTGAAATTCAAGAGACCACCATCTATATTGGCATACAGTGGTATCTCGGGTTAAAGATGCTTCAGGTTACAGACGCTTCAGGTTCCAGACTCCGCTAATCCAGAAATAGTACCTCGGGTTAAGAACTTTGCTTCAGGATGAGAACAGAAATCACGCCGCCGCGGCGCGAGGCCACATTAGCTAAAGTGGTACCTCAGGTTAAGAACAATTTCAGGTTAAGAACGGACCTCCAGAACGAATTAAGTTCTTAACCCGAGGTACCACTGTACTGCCGGCTTTTGAAAACACACCTCTTTACACAAGCATTCTCCTGATCCCTTGACCTGGACATGGATCTCCTGTTTTGTTGTGTTTTTGTGGTTGCTGTTTTATTGTGAACTTTTTCATGGATTTAAATTGGTTTTGAGTCTTTTATTTTGTAAACTGCTTAGAAGCTAATTTGAGTAGTAAGTGGCATAAACCAACCAACCAATCATAATACAGATGCAGGTGTGAAATTAAGATGCTGAGATGTCGTGGCTTAAAGAGGCCACTGGGAGAGTTCATTTCTGAGAGCCAAGCTTCATAGCCCACTCAAGCACTATGCTCCCCAAGGCGTTATTGTGAGACAACAGATCGGCTAAGTTTAAGCATGCTTCCCACCTGACAAGCATCAGAAAACATATTGCCTGGATTTAGAAAGAAAGAAAGAAAGAAATGATTTTGCAACCCTTCATAAATGATTGCTTTCAAGTTGAAATTGTAGAGTCTGGTACAAATTGCTTGCGTTACCCAAGCACCCAAGAGAGCATTCACTGTATAAAGTATTTCAGAAGGTGGGGGATAAATAATGGTCACCCATCAACTGAAATTGATTTCGGAAAGGATGTGGTTTGTGTGTGTTTGTTTTAACAACCTGTGCGAGGTGCCGTTCAGAATAAATTGCCAGCTCTCCTCAATTTGACCGAATGCACTGGGCTGTAGAAAAACCACCGTTTCATATTTTGGAGAGGAAATAGAAGAACATAACTTGCACACACACACACAATTTCAGTCTGTTGTTGTTGTTTAGTCGTTTAGTCGTGTCCAACTCTTCGTGACCCCATGGACCAGAGCACGCCAGGCACTTCTGTCTTCCACTGCCTCCCGCAGTTTGGTCAAACTCATGCTGGTAGCTTCGAGAATACTATCCAACCATCTCGTCCTCTGTCGTCCCCTTCTCCTTGTGCCCTCCACCTTTCCCAACATCAGGGTCTTTTCCAGGGAGTCTTCTCTTCTCATGAGGTGGCCAAAGTATTGGAGCCTCAGCTTCAGGATCTGTCCTTCCAGTGAGCACTCAGGGCTGATTTCCTTAAGAATGGATACGTTTGATCTTCTTGCAGTCCATGGGACTCTCAAGAATCTCCTCCAGCACCAGAATTCAAAAGCATCCATTCTTCGGCAATCAGCCTTCTTTATGGTCCAGTTCTCACTTCCATACATCACTACTGGGAAAACCATAGCTTTTATTATACGGACCTTTGTTGGCAAGGTGATGACTGATGTAGTGTCTATTTGTAAGCCTGAGGAAGAGTCATAGCTCAGGGGGAGAGCACTTAATTTTTATGCAAAAAAAAGTCCCAGGTCCAATCCTCAGCCTCTCCAGATAGATCAGGAAAAGAACCCTGGCGAGCTGCTGCCAGCTTGTGTAGGCAATATTGAGCTATATGGACCAATGGTCAAACTCACTATGAGGCAGCTTCCTATGTTAGGGAAGGACCCCCCTCAGTGGCAGCATGTTCTCTGCTTCAATTCCCAGGGCTAGAAAAGACCCCCATCATGGAATTGTACACCCTTGTGCAAATTAATTGAAACAAACAACGTAGTTTATTGCACAAAACTCACATATACATGTACAAAACTCACAGGTTTGTGAACTGGCTGGCCAATGGATGTGATGCAATGTGGGGGATCATAATCCTGTTAAAACCTGACAGCAGAAGCACTGGCTGCCTCCCCTGCGAAGCATGCAGCGCAATGTATGCTTCCTCCCCCCTCTGCCCACAGAGGAGATTACCGTGAGTCACAACTTTTTCGCTTCTCTTTCATTTGACAGCCGGTGGGAAGGAAAAGTTCATTTGCTTTAATACTTAATTCATGATTCCCCTTCTTCGGGGATAAGAAATGTGTTGAAAACAAAGTTCGCGGTGCTGTAATGAATATTTGCCACGCCTGCAGTCTCCAGGATCTGAACATGGAGCCTGTTATGTATTGAAGTTCTCACCCTGGCCACCAGGAGTATCATGTATATAGTTTTCACTCAGGTCCACGTCAGTTAATTTAGGTGGGAAACCCTGGGTTGCTATTGTTACAAAGTTGACAGTCGGCTGCCTATAAAAGCATGCCGGCTGAGCTGTTTGCTGTTCAGTTCAGTTCCAGCTTACTTATAAAGAACTACTTGGAGAAATCTCTGTGTCATCTGCTATGTCCACCCACTATTTAATAGAGCCCTCCTGGGCAGGAAGCAGATTTCTGTATTTTGTGTAAGTAAAAGGAATTGAAGCTGGGAAGATGAGTGAAGGAGAAAAATTCACATCTTCAGTAGACCAATTATGTAGACATCACGCAGAAAGGATGCCAGCCGGGCCTGTAATTGTTTTTTGTTTGTTTGTTTGTTTTTTCAGGTTAAAAGGCTGGTTTACCATGAGGGTGGCATTATTTACACAGTGATCATGGCACAAGCTGGCCACTGGCTGCATTTTTTCCCGGCAGCCCCATTCCTAGAAAAGGATCCAGGGCTCTAATAGAGCACAATCAATTGACCACAACAGATACTTTGGCTGAGATTAAAAGGCAAGGGCACCTAGAGACAGGGTGGTCTGTGATACTGTAAATGCAAGATGCAAACACAAAACTTTTTTTAAAAAAATGTTTTTATTAGCAATTTCAACATAACAAAATATCAAAACATATCATATTCATTATTTTTCCCCTTTTTCCCCACCCCCCATCAAACCCTCCCCGCCCCCAGAGACTTCCCTCAGTTCCTCTCTCTGATTTCTCAGCACATATTATTCTCTGCATGTCATAAAATTGTACATATCCTTACATTATCTATCTACCATGTTATCAACTAATAAATTTGTGTATGTTTCTTCAAAACCTGCCAAGCAGTCCAGTTCATTTTGTTGTCATTTTAGATAATTTGTAAAAAAGCTCCCATTCTTCCTTAAAGTCACAGTTGTCCTTGTCCCACAATTTGTATGTCAATTTAGCCAACTCTGCATAACTCATTAATTTTTCTTTCATTGGGATTTCCTCGTTCTTCCATCCTTGTGCTATCAAGACTCTTGCCACTGTTGTAGAAGATGTGAACAGAAAACTTGATGCCAGGTAAAAAAATGGTCATCCTGGAGAATAACCAGGAGCCTTTTGCTCTGTGTTTAGCTGCCATGAGTGCCAGGAGCCAGAGGAACACAGGAACCTGTCTCATACCATGTCAGACCATTGGTTTATCTTGTTCTTTTCTCTTGTTGCCTCTGCTGAAAGGCAGGTCTCCAGGACAGGGGTGAGGAACCCCAGGTCCATGAGCAGAAAGCAGCCCTCTTGTCCTCTCTATCGAGCCATCAGGATTCTTATAGGCCACACAGCACACCCTGGCCATCTTATGCCCTTCTTTTTGTCAGGAGTTCAGCCTACACTCGAGTAGGACCCTGGCAGAGACACATGACCAACTGGCATGTTCCCTACCTCCTGGTCAATCGTTCAGGAGCTTCAAAAGCTTTCTTCAGCCCGAACATCACAGCGACCGATGTCAACAGACACCGGCACAATTAGGGATCTGCAGAGTCTTTGCAGCTTGTGTGACAGACCTCAGCAACTCAGCATTTTGGCTAATCCACTTTATTTACATATTAACACACACGGAGCACTGCAACATGGCTCCCTCTCTCTCTAGCATCAGACAGCAAAGAGAAAAAGAACAAAGGACAATAGTCCCACTTCACAGAACACAGTAACACAAGCATCCTGTCTCTGTCACATCCCACTCTGTGGAGTCAAAACATACACCGTCATGTGAAAGACAAAAACCCCATGACTGCAAACATAGAGCAGGAATTCTAACACTTTTGTCTGGCCAGATTGTGTCCTTGATCTGGGATTATGTCTCTTGCTTGCCTAGATGCAGATGTGTGCAGAAAACTCTGGATTTTGTGTGGCTGAATGCAGCGCTTTTTTTAAAAAAAATGTTTAGGGGTACTCTCATTTTCCTACTCATATTGAAATACTGCGCCTCAACGAGGCCAAACTTAGATTCACAAAATGCCTAGGGGTATACGTACCCCTGCGTTCCCCCCCCCCAAAAAAAGGACTCGTTGAATGTAGCCTGCCATACAGAGGAATGAGTTACATCCATTACTCCACCCACTTCCTGCCTCTGGCCCCACCCCCTATTAGCACGTGCACTCCCCCAAATGTTTCCTATGACAGAATGCAACCCTCGAGCCAGGTTAGCTTCCTCACCTGTCAGGATGCTGTCAGCAGCTCCCAGCTGGTTGCCCAGGAAAGTATAAAGACAAGGAAAAGTTTCTTACCGTCCTTTTTTATTCCAATATTACAGAGAGAGGCTATAGAACCAAGCCTCATGGATAATGGGCTTGTCCCGAGTGAATCTCCACACACACACACACACGTCTCCCACTTCTTCATTCATCACTTCTACAGGTGTTGCTACATGCCCTCTGTCTTTGAGCTCTTTGCTCTCCTACTTTTAAGGCTTGCCAGGTCCTGGGAGATGGGGCATCTGGAATGCTTTCTAAAGACACAGCGTCAGCCAGCTGCCATTCCAGTCCTGCCTCCTCTCCCATTATTTCCCAGCTTTCCCCCTCATCTGCCTGTGAGCTGCAACCTCCCCTGTTGTAAATCTATACTGTCTTCCTCCTCCCTGGAGGGGTCAGGATAGGGGTCTCCACCATTCCTGTTCTGGGGGGGGGATGAAGAATTCGCAGGCTCCGGGCTGGCTCTACTTACCCCAGTTATCTATTGCCAGCTCTTCTGGAAAACTAGTATAGTGTAAAAGGTAAAGGACCCCTGACCATTAGTGGCCAACTCTGGGGTTGCAACGCTCATCTCACTTTATTGGCTGAGGGAGCCGGCGTACAGCTTCCGGGTCATGCGGCCAGCATGACTAAGCCACTTCTGGCGAACCAGAGCAGCGCACGGAAACGCCGTTTACCTTCCAGCCGGAGCGGTACCTATTTATCTACTTGCACTTTGAGGTGCTTTTGAACTGCTAGGTTAGCAGGAGCTGGGACGAGCAACGGGAGCTCACCCTGTCACGGGGATTCGAACCACCAACCTTCTGATCGGCAAGTCCTAGGCTCTGTGGTTTAACCCACAGCACCACCCGCATATACTGTAGTTAGTAGTAATGTTGTGGTAGTTTTGGGTATCTTCTTCTTTGTCCCTGGCTCCTTGACTCTGGGTCTGATTCCTGGCTCTATCCTGGCAACAAAACCTCAGGCAATGTAATGCAACTTGAGCAAAGATGAGAGAAGTTGCTAGTCCTTAGTGTCTCTTCTTTGAATGTCTAGTTTAAATACATTAAGGCATCATGCAATGCACTCTCTCTTCTGAGCCTCTGGTCGTTCTGAGCTGACTGCTGAACGGGACACAGCTGTGGGCAGCGCGAGGAAAAGCTATCCACTATTCATCAAAAAAGCAAACATAGAGTGAGAAAACAGGATGATGTCCACAGTTTTCAGGGAGCAGCGTGGGGTGTGTTCAGTCCACATTTCTCAAAACATCTTCTTATACTCCAAGGATCATTTTAAAGACACAAGCTGCTAAGGTCAAGACTGGCTTGAGATGCCTGGCAGAAGCTGCAGAGGGTGCTCAGCTAAGTTTCCAAAACTAGTGGGGAGAGAGTTCTTATGCAGCTCCCATTCATGTTTTCTGTGGCCCAAGTGAATGACAGAACACATGAATGAAATGAGAGAAATGAATGAAATAGCTATTGATTCAAAGCAGCTTCTAGCACCAAAAGCTTTGGAAGTGGCCAAACAGCTGAACGCACTTTTCAAACTTAAGAGGGGGCTCGCTAGGCTTTACGTTGCATTCATTTTCTACACATCCTTGGCCCCCAGGGTGGGGGTTGCCCCTCCCCCCGCCCGATGGTGCAGATTTCTGTGAACTGCCCTGAGACCTCCAGGTATAGAGCGGCATAAAGGTAAAAGTAAAGGGACCCTGACTCTGGGGTTGTGGCGCTCATCTCGCTACCCGCCAGAGTGGTACCTATTTATCTACTTGCACCTTGAGGTGCTTTCGAACTGCTAGGTGGGCAGGAGCTGGGACCAAGCAACGGGAGCTCACCCTGTCGCGGGGATTCGAACTGCTGACCTTCTGATCGGCAAGTCCTAGGCTCTGTGGTTTAACCCAAAGCGCCACCCGCGTCCCATAGAGCGGCATATAAATTCAATAAATCATCATCATCATCATCCCTGCCCACTGCCCATACTGACTGAAGAGTGGGAGTGGGGAATGATAGGAATTGGAGTTCAGTGACATCTAGGAGGCTACAGGTCCCCCTGCTCTGTTCTACTTAAAATACACAAAATCCGGAGAAATGTATAATCCATCTGGGAGTTACTTTCTGGTCAGCGAGCAGATTAAGAGCACTGGATCAGGTCTGTTGCAAAAAGCTGTCCAATCAAATCCCTCTCTCCTCTGTAAATCATGATAATACTTTTGTTCTTGGCAAGCACCCACTTTTACCTGCCTTTGCTGGATCAACCCACGGTCCATTAATAGATATAATTGCTACATCCATATTTGCTCTTTATCCATCTAATTGCCGTATTTTTCGCTCTATAAGACGCACCAGACCACAAGACGCACCTAGTTTTTGGAGGAGGAAAACAAGAAAAAAAAATATTCTGAATCTCAGAAGCCAGAACAGCAAGAGGGATCACTGTGCAGTGAAAGCAGCAATCCCTCTTGCTGTTCTGGCTTCTGGGATAGCTGCACAGCCTGCATTCGCTCCATAAGACGCACACACATTTCCCCTTACTTTTTAGGAGGGAAAATGTGAGTCTTATAGAGCAAAAAATACGGTATATCCTTGGTGTGGGTGGCCATTGCTGGGGGGTGATTTTTATTTCCAAGCCAAAAGGTCAGTTGTGTGTGTGTGTGTATTGGGGGCAGGGTCAGTTCCGTGGAGCTTCGCAGCCAATTTGCAGCTTCATTATCTGGAATTTATTCCATTGTTTGAGTCCTTTCTGTTCTTGCCTTTCAGAGCAAACTTTTCCACAATTAGCGCAGGCATTCAGCATGGCCTGTGTGGAATTAAACAGGTAGTCCAATTTGCAAACATCAGGTCCTAGAAAAGATAATTAAATGGTCAGTCTGTGCGCCCATAGAAAAGGATGCTGTGATCACTAAGCATGGGTTTTTCGAAAACAAGTCATGCCAGATGAATCTCATTTCTTTATTTGATAGAGTTATAAGCTTGGTGGATCAGGGAACTGCTATGGAAGCTGTGCATCTTGATTTCACCTTCTGACAAAAGAAGGTGATAAAATGAGGGTTGGGCGAGGTAACTGTTAGGGGGATTTGTCGACTCATTAATGGTGCTCATTAATGTGCTCATTAATGGTTCCTCGTCATCCTGAAAAAAGTGACACGTGGGGTGTGCCAAGATAAAACAAGCGGTCTTGGGAACTATTTTGCTAATAGTTACCACAGTATTGGTGGGATGTGGGAGGCGCTGTGGGTTAAACCACAGACCCTAGGACTTGCCGATCAGAAGGTTGGCAGTTTGAACCCCCGCGACGGGGTGAGCTCCCGTTGCTCAGTCCCTGCTCCTGCCAACCTAGCAGTTTGAAAGCACGCCAAATGCAAGTAGATAAAGAGGTACCGCTCCAGCGGGAAGGTAAACGGCGTTTCCGTGCGCTGCTCTGGTTCGCCAGAAGTGGCTTAGTCATGCTGGCCACATGACCCAGAAGCTGTACGCCGGCTCCCTCGGCCAATAAAGCGAGATGAGCACCGCAACCCCAGAGTCGGCCACGACTGGACCTAATGGTCAGGGGTCCTTTACCTTTACCTTTACCTTTACCACAGTATTTGCTGTGAACAAATACAGAACAGCAAAAAAAGAAAATGTATGAGCAAGTCTCTAACCTTGACTTTTCCAAAAGGAGAGGTTTAAAGGTTTTCCTCTTTATAAATCAGTCATAAAGAGACTTTTATTACCCAGCAGTAAAACGTAATATCTCCCACCTGTTACGTTAGTGACCATTTTCTTGCACAAACACTTAGCCCCTGCTGTTGAAACTGCCATCTTCAGAGGTATGCAAAGCTCTAATCTCCTCTGCTCCCCCGTGGCTTGATTTACTCTAATTCACAAATCGCCTTGCTTAGTAAGCCCCATAGCTCTCACAACAGAGGGGATTTCTCTGAAGGATTGCTTCAGTTACTGTCAAAATTACATGTTTCCTACGTGGGCTTGCAAAGGTCATCAGGGAACATGATGCTCCTTCCCGTTTGCTCAGATGTAAGCAGACATCTAAGACTCACGTTGGTGACATCAGGAAAAGCCTAAGAATAGCATCCCATGAGGAGTGGGGCAATTGTTCAAAATGTGCGGCTTGGCTCCATTAAGTAAACAGTATCCAAGGAAAGGGATGAGAAGGGATATTGAATTATAATGTATTTGGAGTGTTCTATAAACAGAGTGATGCTTGGTTTGTTTCTATTCTCCTTCCAGATCATTGCTAACACTTGATTTGTTTTCTCGCTCTCGTAATGTCTCAGGATGGATGAACTAACCACCCCCTTAACGGGAGGAATGAGGGCTTGATAGCAAGAGTGGATAGCTTACCCACTCACTTCTTTTTTAACTCAGGGAAAAAAAGAAGAGTTTGGATTTGATATCCCGCTTTATCACTACCCGAAGGAGTCTACACTTTATCACTACCCTAAGGGATGTGGGTGGCACTGTGGTCTAAACCACAGAGCCTAGAAGAAGAAGAAGAAGAAGAAGAGTTCGGATTTAATATCCTGCTTTATCACTACCCGAAGGAGTCTCAAAGCAGCTAACATTCTCCTTTCCCTTCCTCCACCACAACAAACACTCTGTGAGGTGAGTGAGGCTGAGAGACTTCAGAGAAGTGTGACTGGCTCAAGGTCACCCAGCAGCTGCATGTGGAGGAGCGGAGATGCGAACCCGGTTCACCAGATTATGAGTCTACCACTCTTACCCACTACACCACACTGGCTTGCCGATCAGAAGGTCAGTGGTTTGAATCATCGCAACAGGGTGAGTGCCTGTTGTTCGGTCCCAGCTCCTGCACACCTAGCAGTTTGAAAGCACGTCAAGTGCAAGTGGATAAATAGGTACCGCTCCGGCAGGAAGGTAAATGGTGTTTCTGCTGCTCTGGTTCGCCAGAAGTGGCTTAGTCATGCTGGCCACATGACCCGGAAGCTGTCTGCAAACAAACGCTGACTCCCTCGGCCTATTGAGCGAGATGAGTGCCGCAACCCCAGAGTCATTCCTTGACTGGACCTAACCGTCAGGGGTACCTTTACCTTTACCTTTAAGGAGTCTCAAAGCGGCTAACATTCTCCTTTCCCTTCCTCCCCCACAACAAACACTCTGTGACGTGAGTGAGGCTGAGAGACTCAAGAGAAGTGTGACTAGCCAAAAGTCACCCAGCAGCTGCATGTGGAGGAGCAGAGACGCGAACCCGGTTTACCAGATTACGAAACTACTGCTCTTAACCACTACACCACACTGGCTCCCAACTCACTTCCTGTTTGGAATTGGTGAGGGGTCTATCCATGGAATGCAGAATCCTTTTCAGCCTGAGGGCTACAGCCCCTGGTAGGCAAACTTCTTGGGGCCACATACAGTGGTCACAGGGGGTTGAAGACCCATTACTATTTCCACAGCAGGGTCCCTGTCTCAAGTGTGCTAAAGCCATCCAATCAGCATGGAAAAGGGCTTTTTAGCCATTGTATGCTCCAAGGCTAAGCATTTAAGGACATTGAAAACACAAGGTGCTTAAGAACATAAGAAGAGTGTATTGGATGAGGCCACCTAGCCCAGTGTCCTGTTCTCACAGAGGCCACCTAGATGCCTGGGCATAGCTGTCAACATTTCCCTTTTTTAAAGGGAAATTCCCTTATTCTGAATAGGATTCCTCACAAGAAAAGGGAAAGGTTGACAGCTATGTGCCTGGGAGAACCCTCAAGCAAGACCCAATCACATGAGCACTCTCCCCTCCTGTGGTTTCCAGCATATGTTGGAAGCATACAGATGTCAAGGAAATAAACAACTCTCTGGCTTTTAGAAGACATCTGAAGGGAAGTTTCTAATGTTTGGTGTTTAATGTTTTTAATATTTGAAGCTGCCCAGAGTGGCTGGGGCAACCCGGTCAGATGGTCAGCATATAAAATATCGCCATCATCGCCATCATCATTCTACAGGGGTGGATGTTGGTAATATGGCACCCTATGTGAGGCCAAAATTTGAGGGGGGGCATAGGCCAAAGCTGTCTTCCCAAATCCAATTTAGGGAGGCATTGAGCTTTTGGAAAGAGGTGTCAGTCTTTGGCAGGATCCTAGTGGTCACAAAAAGTCTTGATTGAAAGAAAGAAAGAAAGAAAGAAAGAAAGAAAGAAAGAAAGAAAGAAATGCTTTGTGCATTCATGTCTAATCTTACCACTTTCTAAAAATTGTTTCTTGGTGTGTGTTTTCCTTTTTGTAAATCTACCAAAGAATAAAATAAAATAGGGATTAAGGGATTTTCTCAGGACAGTGAAGGGCGTGTGTGCTGTGTCCCACTGGTGTGGTGGCGGCACTTGCCATTCTTCTGATAGGAAATGCTCAGTGGTGGTGGAACAAAAATAAATAAATGGGGAGTCGAGGAGGGTCAGTTGTAAGGAGATGAAAAATGTCCCTGTTTTCATCTGAGGAACATTGTAGGGTATGCTGTGATGCCCTGCAGCTTGTAGTGGTGTAGCCTGCATAAAGGTTTGGCTCCTCAGTGGATACTGGGCCTAAAGCTTTAACCCCAAACAGATAGCGACAAATATGAGTTCTCTGTATGTTCTAATACCTCGCATTTGACACTGCTGCTGTATATAAGTAAATACAATCTCCTTGTGGGGAACGCAATAAAGAAAGTTAATTAAATGTGTGCTTCTGGGAGCTGTTGGATTATTTGTTTGTTTGTTAGTTACAAATCCACCAAGGCTTCAAGAACGGAGCTGAACTTTATATATTTATAAAAGTCTGTGTAGAAGTTTGGAAGCATCTAACTGGAAGCTGCCATCTTGAATTTGTAACGTAGCTGCATCTTCCGGAGAAAAAGTGCACACAAAGGATTCAGCACAGTGGCTTCCATTTTACTGAGGCTCACATTTTTCAACAACCACCTGGGGGATTTGGGGTGGGGCTGTTGTTGTTTAGTCGTGTCCGACTCTTTTTGACCCCCTGGACCAGAGCACGCCAGGCACTTCTGTGTTCCACTGCATCCCACAGTTTGGTCAAACTCATGTTGGTAGCTTCACAAACACTATCCAACCATCTCGTCCTCTGTCGTTCCCTTCTCCTTGTGCCCTCCACCTTTCCCAACATCAGGGTCTTTCCCAGGGAGTCTTCTCTTCTCATGAGGTGGCCAAAGTATTGGAGCCTCAACTTCACGATCTGTCCTTCCAGTGAGCACTCAGGGCTGATTTCCTTAAGAATGGATAGGTCCATGGGACTCTCAAGAGTTTCCTCCAGCACCATAATTCAAAAGCATCAATTATTCGGCGATCAGCCTTCTTTATGATCCAGCTCTCACTTCCATACACCACTACTGGGAAAACCATAGCTTTTACTATACGGGCCTTTGTTGGCAAGGTGGGGTGGGGCTATAATATACGAAATGGAGGTATTAAGCCAAGGTCTTCAGTGGCTATTCTCTTGCCCCATCAGCAGGCTGTCACCTCTGAGAGAAGACCAGTCCTTATGGAAAGAGTGTCTTCCATACTTCAGCTCCAGCCTGAAGAGAATCAGCTGACTGTTTGTGTACTGTCAGGTGACCCTCCAAGCCAGTTGGGACACATCAGGACCTTATGAACCCCTTGAAATCCAGCCAGCTTGTCAGTCTGAAGACTCTGAAGACCTGGGAAGTTGATGCCCCCTTTGTATGTGACCCATTCAGCCTTCTGTTGCTACCTTCAGGTTTAACTTTCTGCTTGGCTCTGACTCTGTTCATTAACCTTCCAGCCCTCACCCACGGGCACCTCACCCACCCTGCAGCCTTTTCCATAACCATACCAGTGCCTGATGGGGTGAAGGGGAAGAATTTGGGCAAAGGGGACAAAGTTGATATGGTACAGAATAAACTGCCAAGACAGGCAATTGGTCCATCTAGGCTTCAGGTACTTGTCTTCCTTCTCCCTTTTGGCTGTAGATAAGCAGGACAAAGTGAAAAGAGTCGCTTACCATTTCAAGAGACTTTAATTAATGACTGTGATGGTCTGGGACTCGGACTCGGACTTGGGACCAGAGGAGTCTCATTCCACACCAGATCCTTTGCCTCAGGCATAATCTGAACCAAGTCTGGGGCCTGATCCTAAAGAGCCCCAGTCTGCACAGTTTCCCCTGCAACAAGCACCAGCTGGGCCAAGTCAGGGGCCTGAGTCTGCCCTGGCTCCAGATGCGGGGATTACCTCATTGCCTTCAGCTGGGCCATCACTTACAGCTGCTCCACAACCGGTTTGGTCAGAGGAGGCTGAGGCGGCCTCTGGGTCTAGTAACCCACCGACGTCTCCCGAGCTGCAGAGAGAAGGAGAGACCTGAGTACTTGCAGAAGGAGTGCTCACCTTCGGGCGAAACAGGGAGGTGAGTTGCCAGGGGATCAGGACCGGCTGCTACCCCGACAAAGATAAAAGGCTGTGGGACCCCACCCCAGGTTGCGTGAGCAGCATTGCTGTACGCCAGATCCTGCCTGAGATCCTGTACCTGTCCTTGCCTGGTTTCCTGCCTCATGTCCTGCCTTGGCCCTGTTGGACTGACTCCCCATGGAACCTTCAGATTCTGGACCGGTCCTGGACCGCGTTTCACAGGTTACCCCCGGGCCCAGCACAATAACCACAGCAAAAGAACAGCCATTCTCGGAATGAAGGTGTTCCCAATTAAGGTTTCCAAAGTAGAGACTGTTACAATATGAGAAAACGCAGCTGCAGACAGCCAGCTTGTTGACATCATGTGATATGGCTAGCTGTGGGAAAGTAATTTCCTGGAAGTTCACAGGCTTTGGGAGTCTGTGTCCAGTGTGTAATTTGAGACCTTCCTGTTGTGTTTGTAAAGGAAGTCTTGGTCACTTGCTGGATGGAAACTGAAGTGATCGGACACGTTTTCTGTAGAGCTGTAATGTCAGAAATAAACATTATGTAAACAGATTTCTGACTACCCTTCTTTCCCCTGCGAAAGGGGGAGAAGTGGGTGTGCATTTTCCCACCCTGGGAAATGTCGCCTATATCAAGATCTCCCTGGTCTGTCTGGGGACGCAGCCAGAGGCAGATCACCGGTAAACCAGCTCCGGGAGCAGGGAGAGGGGACAGCCTCTCCAGATGGAGCTAGTTTTCCAACATGTGGTAGCAATTTGGAGGTCGATGGATCGTAAACATCCTCTGCAAGATGTGGTAGCAAGCGGATGGAAGCTGCAAAGTAACGACTAAAGACGGCTGAGCACCCGGTGGAGACGTGTTTTGCTGATAAGCTACGTTCCACGGACCCCTGACAGAAGCTGATTGATGGCTGGATGGTGTACGCGGATAGAAAATTCTCCGGTTCACTGGGAATCTGCTGTGTTTTTGGATTAGAACAGGCAGAGAAAGAGCCACATACTTCGCATTCCAGGGGAGAAGATAACTGCCATTGCTAAGTGACAAGACGTGAGTACTTTTTGAGAATATTTATGAGCTAGTAAGCTTCCAAGGCGTGAGACAAAAGCAAGCCGAAGCGAAAGCAAGGCTGAAAGGCTGTAAATTGCTGTTGGAATTTCAGCGTTTGCTTGCTATCTCACAGACTGAGAAAGGGACTTTCCAAGCTAGGCTAACTGCCAGGTGCAAGCAGCTTGTAAACAGCCCTATAGACTTTTGGAGTTTTCAGCTCGCTGCTGAAGGCTGAGGCTTGGAATTAAGATGGCTCTGTTCTCTCAGAAACTCCGGAGAGCTTGTGAAGCTGGAGTGAGAAGCAAGGGCCGAGAATTGGCTGCACCAGAGGGGGAGAGCCAAGATGGCGCTGGCCAGATTCTTGAAAGCTCATCGAAAGCTGGGAGGAACTTTAAGCCCCAAAGGGGGAGTGAAGGAACTGTTGCTGTTCCTGTTCTTGCTGCAATGGATGTTGCTGACAGGGGAAGTGAGGCTCGGAGTTATAGCACCCCCACTGCTATTGCAAGGGAAGAGCAAGCTGAGGCTCTGAACGTTGTTCGTTGTTACAATTGTGACCAGCCTGGGCATATTCAGAGGAACTGTAAAAGGCCACGTCAGCAGAAAGAAACTAGAGGGAGCTCTGAAAAGCCTGAGGCTTCAAGCAAAGGCCGTACCAAGTCCCAGGCAATACCAGCTAAGGCTTTGATGTCGACAAAAGCCACATTTTCGGTGGAAAATGCATTTATTTTGGACACAGGTTGCACGCAGCACATGGCATCACGCCGGGAATTGTTTTCTACGTTTAAGAAGCAACGTTTCACTGTGAAACAGGCCAACGGTCAGGAGTTGGAAGCGACAGGGATCGGAACTGTGTATCTGGAAAGCCTGAACTTGACTATAAGCAATGTGTATTTTGTTCCTGATTTAAAGTTCAATCTGCTGAGTGTTTCGCAGATAACAAAGAAAGGACTGGTGTTGTCCTATGATAAGGAAAGCTGCAAAATCTTCAAAGATGGAGAGCTGTATCTTTCTGCCAGAGAGAAAGATGGACTGTATCTGTTGACATTTGAGGAATCTGATTACAATATGTCTATTGCATGTGATTCTAAAATGATTTCTCTTGCAGGTGTGACGAAAGACGTCGAGGATAAGAAGACAAAGAAGGTCAACAAAGTTTTTCAGCGGCTGTATGCTGATGTAATTGGTCCTCTAGCACCATCTAGAGGCAATGCTAAATACTATCTTATATGTGTTGATCATTTCTCTCATTATGTATGGATTTACATTTTGCAGAGGCCTAAAGAAGCCTTAACAAGGTTTCAGGAGGTTTGTGATAAGGTTAAGAATGTTCATGATGCTAATGTTGATTGTCTTTTCACAGATGAAAAGCCAGTTTTTCTTTTACAGGATTTTCAGGATTTCCTGGAGAAACAAGGGATAAAGCATAAGGTTGCTGTTTTTCAAGCTGCATGGCACAAAAGTATTTGTGTACAAGTGAACAAAGAGTTGCAAAATGGCATGAAGGCACAGTTGCTAAGTTCACATTTGCCAAATGAGTTTTGGGCTGAATCTTTATCTTGTTTTTGTTACACTTGGGTGAGAAAGGTTTCAAAAGGTATGGAAAGTTCTCCTTTTGAGAAGCTGTTCCATAGAAAACCTTCTGTAGCACATTTTAAGGTTTTTGGATCTCATGTGCAGACAGAGGCTCCAGGTGGAGTTAAGAATGCAAAAGGCATTTTTGTGGGTTATGAAAAGGGTCTCTACAGAGTAATTTTGTCTGAATCTGGTCAGGTGATTCTCACAAAGTTTCTAGAGAGTACTCCTGGACAAGAGAGAGTAATTATTCACACATTTCCCACTGATGACAATTCAGATGATGATTCTGATTTTTCTGATTATAATGGTACTGAGAGCAACACAGATAGTACAGAGAGTTCTGTTGACACAGTCATTGAGAGACGTTCTCACACAATGTCTAGACCTACACAGGTTAAAGCTGAACCAGAAGTGATTGAACCATTGTTTACTGTTGGGCGTGGTTCTCCAAAAGGTCCTGAGGATGAACCAGTCAGCAAAGAGGATCAGCATCTCATACACAGGTCTGAGAGGGTTACAAAGGGCGTACCACCCAAGAGGTATTCTCAAGAGTTTGCTAACTCAGCTGTTGCATGTGTTACTATTGTTGACAACTCTAGACAAGTTAAAGCTGTGTCTAAGTCAGAGACAAAAACACAACTGGGAGTTGCTAAGCGTAACACTACATTCCCTAGCCAAGGTAATGCAGATGCACTCATTCCTTGGAAAACAGACAACCAGAGAGTTACATTGGGGAAACCAGTGGCGGGTAGTTCCAAGGGTGGAACTGAAACAACAGGGGATTGTTATATGTATAGCAACTGTTTGTTTTCTTCTCTGGACCAAGCTTTGTTCGCAGCTAACGATGATTCATATGGGGGAGGATGTTACAATATGAGAACATCGCAGCTGCAGCCAGCCAGCTTGTTGACATCATGTGATATGGCTAGCTGTGGGAAAGTAAATTCCCGGAAGTTCACAGGCTTTGGGAGTCTGTGTCCAGTGTGTAATTTGAGACCTTCCTGTTGCGTTTGTAAAGGAAGTCTTGGTCACTTGCTGGATGGAAACTGAAGTGATCGGACATGTTTTCTGTAGAGCTGTAATGTCAGAAATAAACATTATGTAAATAGATTTTTGACTACTCTTCTTTCCCCTGCGAAAGGGGGAGAAGTGGGTGTGCATTTTCCCACTCTGGGAAATGTCACCTATATCAAGATCTCCCTGGTCTGTCTGGGAACGCAGCCAGAGGCAGATCACCGGTAAACCAGCTCCGGGAGCAGGGAGAGGGGACAGCCTCTCCAGATGGGGCTAGTTTTCCAACAGAGACATCACCTTGCCAACAAAGGTCCGTATACTTCAAACTATGGTTTTCCCAGTAGTGATGTATGGAAGTGAGAGCTGGATCATAAAGAAGGCCGATTGCCGGAGAATTGATGCTTTTGAATTATGGTGCTGGAGGAAACTCTTGAGAGTCTCATGGACTGCAAGAAGATCAAACCTATCCTTTCTGAAGGAAATCAGCCCTGAGTGCTCACTGGAAGGACAGATCCTGAAGCTGAGGCTCCAAGACTTGGGCAACCTCATGAGAAGAGAAGTCTCCTTGGAAAAGACCCTGATGTTGGGAAAGGTGGAGGGCACAAGGAGAAGGGGACGGACAGAGGACGAGATGGTTGGACAGTGTTCTCAAAGCTACCAGCATGAGTTTGACCAAACTGCGGGAGGCAGTGGAAGACAGAAGTGCCTGGCGTGCTCTGGTCCAGGGGGTCACAAAGAGTCGGACACGACTAAACGACTAAACAACAACAACCCATTCCACACACACACCCTGGTCACTTCCGTGCCTTGCAACCTGATCTTGCAACCACTGTGCTTTTTGTGTAGCCACATGACCTTGGACTGATAGGCTGGACACTTTCCAGTGAAAGAAAGTGTCTCTTAGCCCTCTCTCTTCCAGTTCTTCTTTACTTTGCTGTTCACCCCAACTTTTGCCTTCAGAACTATGCCCCTCTGTGAACCACTGCTCCATATCTATACTGCTCCACTGTTCCCAGGCAGCTTCAGGATCCTGGTCAGGAGTGGGGGTGGGGTGAAGGCTTCCACTATTCCTCATCAGAGTAGTACTCCTCAGCCTGGTCTCTGGCACCAGTATGCCCTCTCAACATAATGCTAGCATCATTCAGAAGGGATTTTGGGAAATCCCTGGTGGCTACCACTGGCTGGGTGCCATTTTTCTCCAATAGCATCATTTTGTCCAAATCAGGATTTGGACCTGAACCCATCTGGGAAGCCTCTGAAACAGTTCAGACTGAACCAGGCTGTTTTCCAAAGTACTGGTCTCTGTGTCCAAAGTGAACCTTGTGGACCTTATTGCTGAACTTCTGTAGCTCTTGGTTTCTTCAGTAAACAACTAAATTTAAACAAAGGTAAATAAGCACGGGTGGCACTGTCATCTAAACCACTGAGCTTAGGGCTTGCCGGTCAGAAGGTTGACAGTTCCAATCCCCACAACAGGGTGAGCTCCTGTTGTTCGATCCCTGAATGCACGTCAAAAGTGCAAGTAGATAAATAGGTACCACTCTGGCGGGAAGGTAAACAGCGTTTCCATGCACTGCTCTGGTTCACCAGAAGAGGCTTAGTCATGCTGGCCACATGACCCGGAAGCTGTCTGCAGACAAACGCCGACTTCTTAGGCCAGTAAAGCGAAATGAGCGCAGCAACCCCAGAGTCATCCGCCATGGGACTTAACTGTCAGGGGTCCTTTATATTTACCTAATTAAGCTTGAGAACGTCACCCTTCCTTTATCTCAATGAGTCCTCCTGCAATTAGGAGCACTTGGAGGAGGACAGAGGCAATTTAAACCCCTGATTAATGCCACAGCTGGAAATGGTACCTAATTCTGATAAATGCGCAGGAGTTTGTATCCCAGCAAATACCAGCTGAACAAATTTGTTAATAGATGCCAGCAGGCTCCCTGTTGAAAGAACAAGTCAGCCTCCAAGAATGCCATCGTGAGATTAGTTTTTAAATCTAGAGGTTTTAGAAACAATAATGTTGTGTGCTCTTGTGATGCATTCTTTGGTCTCTTTTCCACCTCTGTGAGCAATCAGAATAGAATTGCACAAGATCTGTGTGGATGGAATGGTTGTTAGATACGGATTCAGAGGGATTTGATTCATTACGCCTTTAAAGGCAGATCTACCAAACTTGCTCATTCCAAAACTACAGGAAAATTGAAGCACACCCATCATTAGACATTAACACATCTCAGAATTTGACACCTAAATGATTCAGATACAGTGGTATCTGAAAAAATGATGAAGTACCAGTTGGGATCTCAACTAGCAAATAATGCAGACAAAATTAACACAGAGCTGATATTATGAAGTATGCTGCGTAATTAATATAAGCAATTACCAAGAGGCAAAATAGAAAACCACCTGATTCGATAAAACAAAACAGGGTTGTTTTTTAAAGGTATCAGGTAGGAGTTGATGGGAGAGAACATCTCTGGATGAGACCCTGGGGAATTCCTGCCAGCCTGAGTGGAAAGTGCAGAGCGAGAGGGGCAAACAATTAGGCTGCCGTGTTACACCAGGTCGATCTGCCTAATTTTCCTCAATACTGAGCTGAATTCTTGTCCATGAAAATTGTGAGGGTGAAAGGCAGAGCTTTAGGATGGGCGTAACATTCCACAGCTCCTTTTGCCCATCATTTTACACCCTGTTCACCACCTGTTAATGGGAGCATCACTCTCTGTCGTCTGTCCCTCCAAAGGGCTTCTTCCTGTAATGATCACAGCCAAGTCAGGGATGGCAAGCAATGAGATGGCACCATGCACCATTGGTTCAAAATTGGGAAAGGAGTACGACAAGGCTGTATATTGTCTCCTTGCTTATTTAACTTACCGTATTTTTTGCCCTATAAGGCGCACTGGCCCATAGGACGCACCTCATTTTTTGGGGGGGGGAGTGAATAAAAAAAATTCATTTCCCCCCCAGCCACGGGGCTGGGGTGGGGGAAGCCCGAGCTTCCCCCCGACCCCAGCCCCCAGAACAGGTTGCTGCCCGCAAGCCTTGCGCGCACGGGGGAACTCCCGCCGGGCGCGTAAGGCTTGCGGATAGTTTCCTGAAGCCTGGAAAGCGAGAGGGGTCGGTGCGCACCGACGCCTCTCGCTCTCCAGGCTTCAGCGAAAGCCTGCATTCGCCCCATAGGACGCACACACATTTCCCCTTCATTTTTGGAGGGGAAAAAGTGCGTCCTATAGGGCGAAAAATACGGTATATGCAGAATTCAATTTCTGGAAGAAATATCAACAACCTCAGATATGCAGATGACACAACCTTGATGGCAGAAAGTAAGGAGGAATTAAACAACCTCTTAATGAGGATGAAAGAGGAGAGTGCAAAATATGGTCTGAAGCTCAACATCAAAAAAAACTAAGATCATGGCCACTGGGCCCATCACCTCCTGGCAAATAGAAGGGGAAGAAATGGTGGCAGTGAAAGATTTTACTTTCTTGGGCTCCATGATCACTGCAGATGGTGACAGCAGTCACGAAATTAAAAGACGCCTGCTTCTTGGGAGAAAAGCAATGACAAACCTAGACAGCATCTTAAAAAGTAGGGACACCACCTTGCCGACAAAGGTTTGTATAGTTAAAGCTATGGTTTTCCCAGTAGTGATGTATGGAAGAGCTGGACCATAAATAAGGCTGATTGCCAAAGAATTGATGCTTTTGAATTATGGTGTTGGAGGAGACTCTTGAGAGTCTACAAGAAGATCAAACCGATCCATTCTGAAGGAAATCAGCCCTGAGTGCTCACTGGAAGGACAGATCCTGAAGCTGAGGCTCCAATACTTTGGCCACCTCATGAGAAGAGAAGACTCCCTGGAAAAAACCCTGATGTTGGGAATGATGGAGGGCACAAGGAGAAGGGGACGACAGAGGACGAGATGGTTGGACAGTGTTCTCAAAGCTACCAGCATGAGTTTGACCAAACTGCAGGAGGCAGTGGAAGAGAGGAGTGCCTGGCGTGCTCTAGTCCATGGGGTCACGAAGAGTTGGGCACGACTAAACAACAACAACAACACCATCATACAGACAATCAGGGTTGGGTGTGTGGTTTATGTTGTAAAGCCAAATCAGATTGAGGGCAGGTTCTCTTGCAATTGCTCTGAATAGGCTTCCTTCCAATGCTACATCTTTCACTAGTTTCTATGTTTAGATTATAACCTCAGATGGCCTCTTTTGCCTCCTTCTTTCCTGAGTACCCTGATATCAAAAATTGCCTGTGTCTCCAATAATTGAAAATAACAATGTATGACTGGACCTGCTGTTTGCCTGATTCTAATAAGAAATTGGATGTTTTTGCATACTTTTTAAAAATGACCCTTGAATTCCAGAAATTAATTGGGTTCGTATTGCACTGCTGTGCCTAGTCCAGACTGAAAAGTACATTTTTGGTAATTGCTTGCCGGAGCAAGGTTGTGCTGTTTTTCAAGAGTCAGGGAAGAGGTACATTCAAATTTGGAACTGCAATTGTAACCTTGAGCTAAATGGGTTTGACGCAAGCAGCAGCAAATCACTAGGCCTTATAGCTAGATATGAACCTACTATGCAAGGTCAAAACTGGTTTTGTTAACAAGCTCAACATTGATTTGGATTATTTCCATTTAAGCCCTGGAGAGAGAGAGAGATTTTATTTATTTTTTCAGAGGCAACGCATAGCATTTCAGCCTCATTTCTAGAGATGTTGGGGAAAATAAATGAAAAATGTCCCCCATGCCTCGTTTCCCCCTTTGTGCTGGGAAACTGGAAATTTTAACAAGCAAACAAGACAACCCTTCAGATATTTGAAGATTGTTGTCATATTTCCTCTCACTCCCCTCTTTTCCAGGCTCCAACTCCTTCAACCGTTCCTCATCAGGCTTAGTTTTCAGACCCTTGATCATTTTGATTGCCCTCCTCTGCACATGTTCCAGTTTGTCAACATCCTTCTTAAATTTTGGTGCCTCTGGGAAATCTGCAAGTGGAACCTAGACACAAGAGCACTATTCCCCTCCTGCTTTTATCAGCAACTGTATTCATTCAAATCTCTGGGTCCTTCCAGCTCAGTATTTTTTGAGTTCTAATTATTTTATTACATATCTCATCAGGAGGGGAGATGATTCACTTCATTTGCTTTGAACCTGGAAGGGGAAATACATAGGAAGCTGTTAGTTTCTGATCTTATCACTGAGCAGTTGCGTGGAGTCACAGGACTCTGTTTACATTCCTGGGATTCCACACTATTGGAGTCTCACGGGAAAGGGAGACGGGATGTGACGTTAGTGGCTTCCTATTTCCTTTATTCCTTTGTTCCTTTGTTCTCAGTTGCTCTCTGCTCTCACAGGGAGAGGATGTATATTTCTTTGCTCTCTGCATAGCTAGAAAATAAAGCATAGCAATGTAGCTCGTACTATCTCATCCTTCCTCATGCTGCTGGATGCTCTGCTGGGACGACGTGCCTGAGGCCTTATCAAAGGATCAAGTCGTCAATTAATCATTGGGAGGTGATTCCGAAGATGAGCCTTATCAGTTCGGTCGGTCCATCTAGCTAAGTGCTGTCTACACTGACTGGCAGCAGGTCTCTCCTTGCTTTCATTCATGACCCTACCTGGGACCTTTCCCACACAAAACCTGTCAGCCAACTCTTAACAGCACTGAAATGTCACAGATTATACAGGAATAAAGTGAGCTTGTTTATTAATATCCTTCCTAACTTGCGCTAGCAAGTTCCTTTACTTAGCAGTGTTCCGCAGTGGAAGCATGCTGGGTCCATAACCCTTTGTGGGAATGTTGAGGGTGGCAGGAGAGGATATATTGTTTATTAATATCCTTCCTAACTTGCACTAGCAAGTTCCTTCACTTAGCAGAGAGCATTCCCCTTTACACAGCAGAATACTAGTTGCAAACTCGTGTGAGTTTCTTAAGACAACATGCAACTCAATCTGGCTTGTCCGGATTGAAATGTGTTCTAATATTTTCCTGGTAAGACCCCTTGAATCCCTCCTAGAAGAATAAAGACACCACAGTCTTATTCATAAGCAACAAAAAGAAAGTTTACTCGTGATCAGGCAGAGCACAGTGTGATCCCTGAAGACAGGCTTAAGGCTTAAAGCAGGAATGGCCAAACTTGGCCCTCCAGCTGTTTGGGGACTACAATTCCCATCATCCCTGACCACTGGTCCTGTTAGCTAGGGATGGTGGGAGTAGTAGTCCCAAAACAGCTGGAGAGCCAAGTTTGGCCATGGCTGGCTTAAAGTTACAAATATACACCAACAGGTTTACCCCATAAGGGAGATGGCCTGGGGGGACTGCTTGGCTGGCAGCCAGGATTTCAGTCCAGGAAGTTCGCAGGACGAAAGGAAGATGGAAAAGAGAGAGAGTGGCAGCATGCCTTGGCCTTTTAGCAGGTCTGGAAAGGTCACGCCCACCCACTAGTCACATGCAAGGAAGGATGCTCCAGGCCAGGAGGAAACAGGCTGGACCAAACATTCCCTTGCATGTCCACTCTAGGAAAACAAGGAATGTTGTATTTGACTGCTCCCAGTGGATTACATCCCACACTGTGTTTATAGTGTCATTGCACTGCTTTTTTTGTTTTTTTAAAAATGTTAAAACATCTGGAGAGATTTCATCTCTTTATTACACCATTTCCCCACACAACAGATTTTCTCAGCAGTGGGGCATAAGGCAGTTGAAATTAGGAGAGGCTGCCCCTTGACCCCTTTTTGCTGAGTCATGATTTATGGCCCTGCTGCTCACTCAATGAGAGGGGAAATGAGATGATGCCATTAGTCAGCTTTTGCAGAAGGAAGCCGGCAGAGGAATCACTGGAATTTGAGCCACAAGGGGCCTGGGAGGCATTCATGAAACTTTCAGCGTGACGTTCCACTTGATTACCCTGAATGCATAAATAAGCCGGTGGTGCTTTAGAATGTGTAACGACACTGAATGACCTCATAGGCAGCAGGCAGGAATGTCATCAGGACAAGCAAGTTGAGTTTTCTTCAAGACGGGATGCAAGAAATGTTGAACCCCGGCTTGCGGAAATGATTGTTGTAAAATGGAACAGCTGCTCGACAGTTTTGGAAATGTTAAAAAATGTTGTTTTCTAATGCTCTTGTCATTTTGCTCAGTGATTCCCTGGTTCTCTTTTAGCTTTATAAACACCCAAAACCTCTCATGCATGGTCTTTAATGAGGCTTCCAGCATCATAAAGGTAAAGGGACCCCTGACCATTAGGTCCAGTCGTGACCGACTCTGGGGTTGCGGCGCTCATCTTGCTTTATTGGCCGAGGGAGCCGGCGTACAGCTTCTGGGTCATGTGGCCAGCATGACTAAGCCACTTCTGGCGAACCAGAGCAGTGCATGGAAACGCCGTTTACCTTCCTGCCAGAGCAGTACCTATTTATCTACTTGCACTTTGACGTGCTTTCAAACTGCTGGGTTGGCAGGAGCAGGGACCGAGCAATGGGAGCTCACCCCGTCACGGGGATTCGAACTGCCGACCTTCTGATCAGCAAGCCCTAGGCTCTGTGGTTTAACCCACAGCACCACCCGTGTCCCATTCCAGCATCATAGTGATATGAATATTCCGCAACATGGCTATAGGCCACTCATGTGAAAAGGCAAGAAGGAAAGACAGCACAGTTTAGGACTGGAGAACCTAAAAGATCCAGCAATCAGCTGTTTCCCTGCTTCACAAACTCTTCAGTACTCTACCATTAACAACCCCTTTGATTTGCTCCTTCCTCCAGGCAAGGCCCTGGAAATCAATGGTAATGTGGAGATGCCAATGTTTTCAAAATTGTACAACCAAGAATACTCACGTCTACCTCTTAATTTTTCTGATGCAAGAAAGAGCAAGAGGCAAGCCCACACTCCTTCCTTTTGAAAATGTGAAACTAATATGGATTTTGGAGTTTTAGTTGACTCAGTGAAAGTCTTGCCCTGATATTCATTATGGAGGCAAGTGAATCCATTTTACTTCCCCGCAAAAAAACCCTGGACCTCTTTATCCATAATTTGGAATGCTTATTTTACTCCGCTCCTGGGCCTGCAAATTTCATGTGATCCTGCCAAAAGGGTTAGAAAGTTATAGGCATTTAAAAATTTCCCATCACACTGTACAACCTGTTCTAAATACCAAGACATTCCCTCATTCTCAGTTCATCTTAAGTTCATGAAAACATTATACTCTGACCTGTTCTTAATGCATAGCTGACCACATCTACAGAACTCGATTATTATATTCTTTCATGTTATGATCAATCATTAGTAATTGTTTTAGTCATGCTATATCAATCATTAGTTATAATTTAATTAGGAGGTTTCATACCTGTCTAGTTCTGTGCTCCATTTCCCAGCCTTTAATCTATTGGTGATTAATGTCTATATGTAATCCTCGCCTTGTACTTGTGTTAACCAATCAGCAACAAGTTGCTTTGTGTTTGTATCAACCAATCAGCAACAAGCACACCTGTGGCAATGTTTGTAATATTCAATAAAAGAGAGGTCTCGGAGCTTGCTCCGAGAGACGCCTCTCACATGACACCTGCTACTCGTCTGTGGTGATTTCATTCCAACAGAGGTACACAGAGCTTCATTTTTGAGTGAGTGAACTCAGATCACAAGATCAAAGAAGACAGAGCACACAGAGCAAATAAAAAACAGACTGATTTTAAAAAAGAAAAGATACAAGGTGAATACAATATACGAGGTGAACCTCTCTCTCTCTCTCTCTCTCTCTCTCTCTCTCTCTGTGTGTGTGTGTGTGTGTGTGTGTGTTACTTCCTGTATGAGACACAGTATGCCTCTGAATTTGAGTTGCTGGGGATCATAAGTGGGAAGAGTACTGGGAGAATAAAGTGTTGGACTAAATGGGCCTTTGGTCTGATCCAGCAAAGCTCGTCTTGTACTCTTATGCTCTAACCATGGCTACTTAGTGAGGTTCATTGCCAAGCAGAGGTTCAAACCCATTTGATTCAGAGTAACTTCCACAGAGAGTAACTAAGGTGAAAGCAAGCTCTTACAAATCACAACAAAAGGGAGGAATGAAGGCCATTGCTGAGGCTTACAGGAGGCAGCGCTCATTATGTTTACATCATCATTGCCTTCATGTAGACTTGAATGCTGTTATTGTTTAATGCATCTTCACTTTAGATCTGCATGACATCAAGTGCATCTCACTGAGTCAGGATTCACTTAGCAGCATAATTCAATCCGGCTACAGAAAAGACGGACCATTCATTCACATCGTGCTCTCGGGGCAGGGGGGACAACGTTTTGACTTCACTGCAGTTTATTTGCTTTTGTAAACAAACACAATCCATCTTCTTAAGCAGCAGAAAGTCATTGGAAGTAATTGCAAAACTATCTCTATCAACCTCATAGGCAATACTAACTGGCTTTGGATAAACCATGCATTCTAGAGTTCTTTTCCCATGAATGGGATTGTAGGAGTTGTCACCATCCTTTGGTGTCAATGAGAAGAGCTGAATTTGAAACCATCTGCTAAGTCTGTCTTCCATCTTTACAACTTTCCAAAGCTCAATTCTCCCTCCTTGTATGTGTTTGGCTGCATTAACAGAAGCATGATTCGCAAGACATGGAAAGGAATTGTGTCATAGGTGAGAGTATGAACCCATGTTCTCTGGGGCTATCAGAACAGGTCTTTGGGGCAGAAATCTAGAGCCCCATCCAGCAGAATATGCAGAAGACACCCAATGATCTGGGAAAGACATATTAGAAACCAGGTGGATAGCTTAAGGGAAACATTGACCCAGTGTATGGCTGCTTTGAAAAACCCAGATTGCATGTTAAGAATCATTAGGAAAGGGACTGAAGATAAAAACGTACCAAACCTACTTGGAATACTGTTCATAGCAAAACCTCGTGTTAAATCTCTGGAATATTCAGGTAGGGAATGTCCTTTGCCCGAAACCCCAGAGAGCCTCCGTTGGTTAAGATAGACAATTAGATGGACCAATGGTCCAACCCAGTATAAGACTGTGTTTTCTGTGTTTCCTCAGTTTAACTAAGCTAAACTATGGAATTAAGGAACCCCGATGTTCATAGCTGTTATCCTATTGTGCTGGGTGCTTTTGAAATAGCGTGGGGTGAGACTCTTGTGACTATTTCTGGGATGGTAGAATTTCCCAAGGTGACTTACCACCATCAATGTCTTTTTGAGGGAGGTGGTCTTGTGAAAGAGTCTCTGGATGGACTAATCCCAGGTTGCTTTTTTAAAAAAAATAATAATAATGTTTATTAGGTTTTTTTACAGATATAGCACATACTACAACAAAGAAAAAAGAAACAGAATCACAAATATAAGCAAAAATAAAAAATAAAAACATAACAACAAACACATAACATAAACAACACAAATTAATTTGTTATTTAAACATCTAACCTTATAAACATAGTTTTGACTCCCTCTGGGCCCTCCCATCCGAATTTCCTTGTATTTGAATGTAGCAGTTTTCTAATAACATTATTAAAACACAGTATTCCAATTAAAATCCAATTTCTTAACTTTACTTAAAATTCTAAATCTCATTTATTTAATTAACTCCTAATTTAATCCTAGGCCTATTTGGTACTTTCAAGCAATTTCTAATTTTTAATATTACAGTATTTATTCAAATAGCCTTTAAATTTCTTCCACTCTTCTTGGATTCTTTCTGGTCGCGGATTCTTCTAAGGTCAGCCAACTCCATATAGTCCATCATTTTCATCAATAATCCCAGGATGCTGCATCCTGTCCCCAAAGGAATTTCAGGGAGGCAGAAGAAGGAGCTCAAAGCTGCGTCATGGGAAATAGAGCATGGCGTCTAGCGTAGAATAGACAGCGCCTCATACAAATGGCCCTGCCATGTAAGAAAGCATTAAAGATGCAATCGCATTTTCATTGTTTATGCAATTCAGAGATGAGTTATGCGACAATTACGCTATCATCCCAATGGCAAAATGATGGCGATGTGTTTAAGCATTTGTATTAACGTTGCAGTATTCTTCGGTAATGGAAGTCAGGTGCTTTGGAATAATGGAAGGATGATTTGACCAAGCTTCTCTTTTAAAAGCATTATCGCTTAACAACAGTATAATGCATGGGACGAATACATGGCTGCATAGAAAAATCTATTGAAGCTCACCTCAGGGTTTTTTTCCTGACTGCATCTTTAGTGTACATTTATTGTATTTTTATCTCTCCTGCATCCCATCTCTTCTTGCCTTTGTCTCATTTCCTCTTGCTATTGACAGTTTCCTTCACGCTAGTTTAAAATCAGACTGGATAATTGTGTGTTTCCTGTAAGTTTAGTCTTGGAGTCTGCCATCAAAATTAGATAGATGCAGTTTACTATTGACTGCATTCAGTTCATCTCAGTGGTTTGATTTTGATGTCAAATTCTAATTCTGGAGTTTGGAAGTCAAATTCCAGGAGCAAAATTTTGAAACCGACATCTGAACTGCACATTTCTAGAATTTCATTTCAGCTCTGCCGAGAATCCGCAAAACACTCCTTACCTTTTGAACTCAGCAGGTAACATACTGAATGGAAACATCTTGCCTAGATGCTGAAATGTCCCAATGCTGAAATGTCATTAATTGATGTGAAGTGTCAAAAGACTTCTCTTAGGTGTTGTTCTTATTGAGTCTAAGTTTGCTTTTTGAGGAGGAAGTGGCTTTCAGTTCTACCTCTTTTGTTCTGTTTGCTTTCCACAAAAGCTCTCACTTTATCTTCTGCAAACTATATATAGCAATTGATGTGCCAGATTAACAAACCACACAGCAAAATTAGAATGTTTACACGACTGTTTGATACTCGTTTTAGGCCATGTTCCAAGTCTTTAACTACATTCAGGACTCTTTCATCAAAAATGTAGCTATGTGAGAGAAGCTTCTCCATCAATGGATTCCATATGGCTGTGGACCAAATATCTGGATGACGCCATCTCATGGCTCTGGTTGAGACTTTCCTATAGGATTAACCCCCAAGGCAGGGCCGGATTTAGGTTTGATGAGGCCCTAAGCTACTGGAGGTAATGGGGCCCTTTATATGTCTAGCTGTCCTTTGTCAACAACAAGTTGTCGCTGTTTTTCGTGTTGAATATATGCTATATGCGGGGCCCATTACTTACATCATAGGAGCCTACACAACACTAAACACTGTTGCTGTATGTAGGTTTTATTTTATTTTATTTTATTTTTATCTTACATTTTGGAAATGTACATCCAGTTGTTTTTTCCTTTAAAATTTTTTGGGGCCCCCAAGAGAGTGGGGCCCTAAGCTATAGCTTGTTTAGCTTACACGTAAATCTGGCACTGCACCAAGGTTGCCAGTACAGAATGTCCACGAAGGATCAAATGGCCCTCACAGTTTTTCTTCATTTACGAGCTATGGAAGAGGAGGATTTGTGTTAATTTGAGGGAGCATGTGTGAAATCTGAATTATGCAAACCTCTCTGGCACTCCTCCCATCAAGAAGCCACCATTTTAGTTTCTCCAGAGTGCCCTATAATAAGAATGAGGCTGGCCCTCCAAGCATTCCCAGACTAAACCATTGAGCCTCTTGGGCTTGCCGATCGGAAGGTCGGTGGTTCAAATGCCCGCAACAGAAGAAGAAGAGGAGGAGGAGGAGGAGGAGGAGGAAGAAGAGTTTGGATTTGATATCCCGCTTTATCACTACCTTAAGGAGTCTCAAAGCGGCTAACAATCTCCTTTCCCTTCCTCCCCCACAACAAACATTCTGTGAGGTGAATGAGACTGAGAGACTTCAGAGAAGTGTGACTAGCCCAAGGTCACCCAGCAGCTGCATGTGGACAAGTGGGAACATGAACCCGGTTCACCAGATTACAAGTCCACTGCTCTTAACCACTACACCACACTGGCTCCCAGAGTGAGCTCCCGTTGCTCCTGCCAACCTAGCAGTTTGAAAGCACGCCACTGCAAGTAGATAAATAGGTACCGCTGCGGCGGGAAGGTAAACAGCATTTCCATGCATTCTGACTTCCGTCACCGTCCTGGCCACATGACCTGGAAAGCTGTCTGTGGACAAATGCCAGCTCCCTTGGCCTGAAAGTGGAGATGAGCACCACAACCCAACAGTCGCCTTTGACTGGACTTAACTGTACAGGGGTCCTTTACCTTTACCTTTTACCTCCCAGATTACAACTCCCATCACCCATGGCCATGGCACTGCAATGAAGCCAAGGCAGAAAAGAATTGCCAAGTTTTTCCCATAATGCAGATAAGAGGACAATCAATGGGTTTTCTAGGCACGTCCAGAGCGCATGCCATTTCTTGAAGAATGGCCCCAGAGTGAGTCATTACAGCAAATTTCTGTTCTGAAACATCAGAGGGCATAAAAATGTATGTAGATCACAGGTAGCATCCTGTCTTGCTTTTTAATAAAACAGAGCAAAGTGTCTTGCAAGCCGAGTTTAATTTACAGCAGTGAATGTGAGTGGAAAGATTCATTGGAACAGTTTTTGGGTTGATGTTCTTTGTTTTTAAAGAACAAGATGCAGACAGGCAGAAGACAAAAGCACAAAATTGTTGTCCTGCAGAAAGAAGGAGAAGGAAGAAGAAGAAGAGTTTGGATTTGATATCCCGCTTTATCACTACCTGAAGGAGTCTTAAAGCGGCTAACATTCTCCTTTCCCTTCATCCCCCACAACAAACACTCTGTGAGGTGAGTGAGCCTGAGAGACTTCAAAGAAGTGTGACTGGCCCAAGGTCACCTGCATGTGGAGGAGCGGAGACGCGAACCCGGTTCACCAGATTACAAGTCCACCGCTCTTAACCACTACACCGCACTGGCTTGTTAGGAGACTAACAAAATGAATTTCAATAGGGACAAATGTAAGGTTCTGCGCTTGGGCAGGAAGAAGCAGCTGCACAAATGGGGGACACCTGGCTTACTAGTTTGTTTGTTTTGTTTAGTCGTTTAGTCGTGTCCGACTCTTCGTGACCCCCTGGACCAGAGCACGCCAGGCCCTCCTGTCTTCCACTGCCCCCCGCAGTTTGGTCAAACTCAGGCTGGTAGCTTTGAGAACACTATCCAACCATCTCGTCCTCTGTCGTCCCCTTCTCCTTGTGCCCTCCATCTTTCCCAACATCAGGGGCTTTTCCAGGGAGTCTTCTCTTCTCATGAGGGGGCCAAAGTAGTGGAGCCTCAGCTTCAGGATCTGTCCTTCCAGTGAGCACTCTGGGCTGATTTCCTTCAGAATGGAGAGGTTTGATCTTCTTGCAGTCCGTGGGACTCTCAAGAGTCTCCTCCAGCACCATAATTCAAAAGCATCCATTCTTCGGCGATCAGCCTTCTTTATGGTCTAGGAGGAAACAGCATCTTAAAAGGTAGAGACATCACCTTGCCAACAAAGGTCCGTATAGTAAAAGCTATGGTTTTCCCAGTAGTCTCTACTTTTTAAGATGCCTGGAGGAGGAACTGGCAAGCCACTCCAGTATCCCTGCCAAGAAAACTCCATGGACAAAGACAACAGGCTTACTAGTAGTACACGTGAAAAGCATCTGGGGACCTTAGGAGACCACCAGCTTAACATGAGTCAACAGTGTGATGCAGCGAAAAGAAAAAGAAAAAAGAAAGCTAATATTCTTCGAGGCTGCATCAACAGGAGTATAGTGTCCAGGTCAAACAAAGTAATAGTAACACTCTATTCTGCCTTGGTAAGACCAAACCTGGAATACTGTGTCCAGTTCTGGGCACCAATATTTAGGAAGGATATTGACAAACCAGAAAGGGTGCAGAGGTGGGCTACCAAGATTATAATGGGTCTGCAAACCAAGCCTTATGAGGAATGGTTGAGGGAGCTGGGTATATTTAGGGGAGACTGAGAGGAGATATGATAGCCATCTTCAAACATCAGAAAGTGCTGTCATGTGTAAGATGGAGCAAGCTTGTTTTTGTCATGAAATTCTACTCAATATTGATCCAGAGTAGATGCCAATGTATAGCTAGCAGAGTAAAAACTTACCTGTTGCAGGATTCCCCCCAAAATAGATCAGAGGCAATTGTATTTCATCCAACAGAGCTTTACTGCTACTAAAGGCAAATGAACACAATGGTCATGAATCCAATACATTCAGGATTGGCACCACAGCTGTCAACTTTTCCCTTTTCTTGTGAGGAATCCTATTCGGAATAAGGGAATTTCCCTTTTAAAAAAGGGAAAGGTTGGCAGCTATGGAAAGAAGGTAAGAGCTGTTTGACAGTGGAACGGTCTCCCTCGGGAGATTGTGGACTCTCCTTCCTTGGTAGTTTTTAAGCAGAGGTTGGATGGTAATCTGTCATGGATGCTTTAGCTGAGATTACTGCATTGTAGGGGTTTAGATTAGATGATCCTCAGGGTCCCTTCCAACTCTACAATTCTATGATTCTATGATTCTAAGGAGAAGTGTAAGAAAGCCTCACTGGACCAGATGCTTAGCTGTCTAGGAAATCAGGGCCTTCAAAGGTCCTATTTATGTATGCGACGACAGCGGCAGGTGATGGGAAGTTCTGCTTCTGCACATGAGTCTGGCAAACCACTCTAAGCTGAAGCATTCCTTCCTCACCCACCCTAGAATGTTTAGTTCACATTGAGTTCATGAAACATCGTACCCTGACCTGTTCTTAATGCATGGTTGACCACATCTACGGAATGCAATAGTTATGCTCTTTTAGGTTTTGCAATATCAATCACTAGTAATAGTTTAATAAGGAGGTTTTCATACCTGTCCAACCATGTGTTCCCTTTCCCAACCTTTAATCTATTGATGATTAATGCCTATATGCAACCCTTGCATTGTATTTGTGTTAACCAATCAGCAACAAGCACATATGTGGCAATGCTGTAATATTCAATAAAAGGGACTCCCCGAGACATGCTCGAGAGATGCCTCCCATATGACACTTGTCATTCGTCTGTCGTTTATTTCAACCCAACAGGCAAGAATGTTGTATGCCAGGGATGGAAGGAAGAAAGAACCCCATCGAAAGAAGAATGAATATTGAAACTGATGGACTATGCCAAAATGGCAAAATTGACCAGAACAATTAGACACCAAGAGGACAATAAATTTTAAAAAGAACTTTGTAGAATACATGAAGGAGCATTGCAGACATCTAAAAACGTTAGCAGGATTGGACTAGCACTTGTAATATAATCTGACAAAAGATATTAACAAGGAAATTCAATAGACTGGATAAAGATATTTAGATGCAGAAAAGAGAAGAGATAATTATTGGAAACTGGGGAGAGGGGTGGGGGAAAGTCCGGGGGTTTGAAGAACCCCCATAAAGGTATTGAGATTGTTTGTGGAGTCATTCAAATAGTAATGTATGTTAAAACTTTTAAAAATAAAATTTATTTATTTATTTTAAAAAGGAAATCAGGGCCTTCACTGGCCTCTTTCTTTCATCATGGGGGATAAGAAAACTGGCCGCAGTGGCTGTATTCTACTCTCACCAGTTGAGGCAGTATGACTTAGAATGCTAAATGCCATAATCAGCCTGATGCCTTTATAACGGTAGTTTAAATTTTATTAACAAGATATATGCCAGAGTTCATTGTGTTTTGTTTGGGGTTTAGTGCTGGTTTTTTTTGTTTTTTGTTTTGCTTGAATTTTCCATGCTATTAATTCATTTTCATGCCCAGCATGCAAAGCCAATTCCTTAAGACTGGTTCTGCATCTGCCGTAATTATCGCCTGGTTACTCATTATGCACTTTTACGCTGGCCCAGAAAATCATCGTTTTCTTCCCTCTGAAATTTCAATGAAGTATCAGGACTTCAAAGTGACTCCAGCTGAGTATCTGCTCGCTTATAGCACCCCTTAATAATTGGTAGTTATGTCTGGTAATTAAATACTAATTAAATTGACTGAATAATGTGTTTACTTCTGGGCGTTCTCATGAATATTGATGCCTTTGGTGGAGAGAAATTAAAGTGCCCTAAGTAATTGAAAATGTTTTAGCAGCCATTTTACTGAAAACAATCTCTGAGACCAAGGGGGGGAGGGGGCGTTTAAAAGTAAAAAAACACCTTGCACAGAGGAGCAAATATATATTTTTTGACTTTGCTGAGATTTAGTATTTGCTGAGATGAAAAAGTGGCTATTTATATACAATTTGCTTTTTGCTTCTTCTTTTTTTACTCGTATCTACCCTCTGTGGTGCATATGCTTAAGACAGAGTTGTGTCCTGTTCTGGTGTCACAAAGGGGGGCATAGATTGAGGTGAGTCCATTATTTCAGCACCACGGAGAGCTCCTAGTGAGCAACTTGCTCCCAAAAAGAGTTGGAAGCAAACTGGCATCTTCTACTTCCAGTCTACCACGCCTAGGAGCTGCCTTTTCTGGGGGAACGGGAGTCTCTTTAAGGGCCGGCCTTCTGACCTGAAAGAGGGCAGTTCTCCTCTGCTTCATGGCCTCCTGACCAGAACATGTCATCTATCCTCAGAATACCAAGGAAGGCATGTGGTTCCTTGGGCACACAGAAAGGTGTCTGTGTGGGTCCTGGTGCTGGTGCCATGGGCTCTAGTGCCCTGGGACATGTTTCAGGTGGCTCCCTGCCTTGACTTCAATGTTCTCCAGAACATCATTATCAGGGTCAGGGCCAGGAACCCGGTCTGGCTCTTCAGCTGGTGACATCGTAGTCTCTGATACAGTGGTACCTCAGGTTAGGAACTTAATTTGTTCTGGAGGTCTGTTCTTAACCTGAAACTGTTCTTAACCTGAGGTACCACTTTAGCTAATGGGGCATCCCACAACCCCCACGCCACTACCGCACAATTTCTGTTCTCATCCTGAAGCAAAGTTCTTAAACTAGGGTACTATTTCTGGGTTAGTGGAGTCTGTAACCTGAAGCATCTGTAACCTGAGGTACCACTGTATAGTGTCCTGGTCACTGCTGAGAAACCTGTGGCCCCCGGATGTTCTTGGGTTGCAGACCCCATTATTCCTGACCATGTGGCCATGCTGGGTTGTGCTGATGGGAGTTAGAGTCCAACAACATCTGGAGGGCTACAGCTTCTTCATTCCTGGCCTAAGAGAGAATGGATTTAGTGAGATGAAACCCAGGTTGCTTCATCTCGGTCCTACCCCAGCATGCCACATTTTTTTGCATATAAACCTCCCTTCTCTGTAATCACCTGTACAACACAATTTTAATATTTTACATAGAGCCATAGCCCCATTCAAGAGGTCATGGAGTGATGTAGCTTTCCCCTTTCTGTTAGTTTTTAATTGGCTCAGATGAGGTCTCAGCTAGTCGGAGTTGGGATGCGGGTGGCGCTGTGGGTTAAACCACAGAGCCTAGGACTTGCCGATCAGAAGGTCGGCGGTTCGAATCTCCACGACTGGGTGAGCTCCTGTTGCTCGGTCCCTGCTCCTGCCAACCTAGCAGTTCGAAAGCACTTCAAAGTGCAAGTAGGTAAATAGGTACCACTCCAGCAGGAAGGTAAACGGCATTTCCGTGCACTGCTCTGGTTCGCCAGAAACGGCTTAGTCATGCTGGCCACATGACCTGGAAGCTGTACGCCGGCTCCCTCAGCCAATAAAGTGAGATGAGCGCCACAACCCCAGAGTCGGCCACGAATGGACGTAATGGTCAGGGGTCCCTTTATCCTTTACCTAGTCGGAGTAAGGGAAGAGCCATAGTTCAGTGGAAGAGCATCTGATTTGCAAGCCAAAGGTCCCAGGTTCAATCCCCAGCATCGCCAGGTAGGAATGGGAGAGCCACTGCCAGTTAGTGTAGATGAACCAATGATCTGACTCAGTACAAGTGAACAGAGTAGAAGGAGTGTACATGAAGGGGGAGAGATGTCATGCTTAGAATATATAGAGCCCTACGTGCATGTCATCTCTGTAAAGAAGGCTGGAACGCATTGCATCCATACTGTAAAACATGGAGCTAAGAGAATGATAGATTTTTTTAATGGCTATCTTATAAATTTTTAACTTCCTGTGAAATTTAAACTCGGTGCTTCCTAGCTCACATTTCCCACTCTTAACCACTATGTTACACAAGTTCACTGGATGCATTTGGGGTGGGGAGAGCCAGTGTGGTGTAGTGGTTAAGAGCGGTAGTCTCATAATCTGGGGAACCGGGTTTGAGTCTCCGCTCCTCCACATGCAGCTGCTGGGTGACCTTGGGCCAGTCACACTTCTTTGAAGTCTCTCAGCCCCACTCACCTCACAGAGTGTTTGTTGTGGGGGAGGAAGGGAAAGGAGAATGTTAGCCGCTTTGAGACTCCTTAAAGGGAGTGAAAGGCGGGATATCAAATCCAAACTCTTCTTCTTCTTCTTCTTCAAATCAAGTCAGCATAGGTTTTTACTCTCAAGCGAGCCTTGTGAATTCATCACATCATGATTAGAGGTGACGGGAAAATTTGTCAAGTTGATGAGAGATATCTGCAGGGTCTGAGCACCTGAGTCAAATTCCCTTGCCTCATCGAATTCACATTAGGATGGGAAGCCAAGCTCATTTCAAATCAGTGTCACTGCTGCGTTCCTCAAATGGATAGAGGGAAATTAAAATATCAGAAGGGCTTGTCCTTCACTTCCTAGCAATTTGGGAAGGAACAGAGATGTGCAAAGGCAAATCCCATCCTCACTCAACCCAGTTAACATCAATTAACATCAATTAACAGGACAGCCAAACAATGTCCTCATTGTAAACATATCAGGAGCTTTGGGTTGGCCAGTGTTTGCAAAGGAGGAGTATGCTAGATCAGGGCTAACTAACATGGTGCCCTACATATATTGTTGTTGTTGTTTAGTCGTTTAGTCGTGTCTGGCTCTTTGTGACCCCATGGACCAGAGCACGCCAGGAACTTCTGTCTTCCACTGCCTCCCGCAGTTTAGTCAAATTCATGCTGGTAGCTTCAAGAACACTGTCCAACCATCTCGTCCTCTGTCGTCCCCTTCTCCTTGTGCCCTCCATCTTTCCCAGCATCAGGGTCTTCTCCAGGAAGTCTTCTCTTCTCATGAGGTGGCCAAAGTATTGGAGCCTCACTTCACGATCTGTCCTTCCAGTGAGCACTCAGGGCTGATTTACTTCAGAATGGATAGTTCTGATCTCCCTTCAGTCCATGGGACTCTCAAGAGTCTCCTCCAGCACCATAATTCAAAGCATCAATTCTTCGGCAATCAGCCTTCTTTATGGTCCAGCTCTCACTTCCATACATCACTACTGGGAAAACCATAGCTTTAACTATACGGACCTTTGTTGGCAAGGTGATGTCTCTGCTTTTTAAGATGCTGTCTAGGTTTGTCATTGCTTTTCTCCCAAGAAGCAGGCGTCTTTTAATTTCATGGCTGCTGTCACCATAATCCCTGACTATTAATCATGTGAGTTGAAGCTTGTGGGAGATGGAGTTCATCCATGCATAAAGGGCATCCCATTGGCTAGCACCTCTGCACTAGATGGACACTTATCCAATTCAACAGAGCTCTTCTCATGTTCTCCAGTTCCAAAGTGGGAGCAATCAATCAAGGGAGGAGCTCCCAGAGAGGAAGACTGGCCAGGAGAAGGGGCTTGAGGAAGAAGGGTCCTGGTGGAGCCATAGGTCAAGGGTCAGTGGTAACATATAAAGGTTAAGTGAAAGAATGGGTCAGAGGTGGGGTTAGTGGGCAGCCATAGGCATTCAGAAGGGCAGCTGTGCTGGTGATGGTTGAAGGCAAGTTGGAGATAGATAGGACTATACCGATCTTCCACTTTGGCCTAAAGGTAACCACACTAATTTGAAAATTATTAGATTTTGCCCAATCTTCAGGGGACATTTTCACTCACCCTTCTCAATAATGAAAACATTTGAGGTGAATGCTTTGGCCCAGCACTAATAGAATTTTGGAAACTTTTCCAAGTGCTCCATTCTTTCCCTATAAAAGCTATAGCTTTTGATGTCCACTGAACCACAAAAAAATGGGGAAAAAGCATAAAAACAAAATGGATTGCATTTTTATCGACAGGATGATAGTGGTGGTGATAACGTGGCTTGGCATATAGGATTCTCCATGGGACTTTTATAATTTTAGCAGTGTAAAGAATAATATAATCAGAAAAAGAGAGGTCTGTTGTATTAAAAACCATGAGTAACCTATTAAACAGACTCAATAAAACTGCAGCCTGACCATGCCATTACAGTACTAGACAACAAAACTTTCGTGATCTGTAAAATACCTGGGAAGAGAGAGGAGTTTTTACTGGGTGCCAAAAGTACATGAATGATGGCATCAGGAAGATTTCACTGGGGAGAGCATTTCACAGATGAGGAGCCACAGCAGAAAAGGCCCTTTGCCTTGACACCAGCCTCTGAACCAGCTTCACAGCAGACACCAGGAGGAGGCTCTCAAGTAAGACCTAACTAGTCCCAATCCTAGGAGAAGGAAGAAAACTAATAACAACAGCTTTAAGTTGAGGTATATAATTGGAATCTATGGGGTATGAGATGCAATGCAGTGCTTTTGCAAAGAGCAACTGGCAACTGGAGCCCAAGTCTGAGAAGCACGGGGAGCCAAAACATAGGTAAAAGATTAACTACGCCTTGCGTTATCTCTGCTATTCAAAGCAGAGCCAAGTTGACAGAGCCAATAAAGAGGACAATTAATAAACTCTCCAGGATGGAAAGATTTTCCAGGATTGAACCAGAAAATGTGTTGTTATCAAAGGGATTAGTTCCGGTGTGTGGTTTCCAGTGAAGTAATTAGCCGGCCGTCTCATTGCTGGGCCGTGCTCATTTGGATAATGTGAACCTTTGGCTTCTCCTACTGTTTCCCTCAAATTTCTCGCAGAAATACCTGGATTTCAAGGGAACCAAACAGGCTAATCCAAAACAGGGGGTGTTAGTACTTAGATCTCAGAAAAGACTGTTGGTTAATCTCAATAGTTCACAGAACACATGCTCATTATACGGCTTAGGACCCCAGTAGCTTCTGAAATGCTTTTCCCAGCGTATGAACCTACCCAGAGCCTTAGACCTTCCCTGGGTCCCCCCTTTGAGGAAGCCTCAGAGAGAGATAACAAGGGAGAGGGGTCTTTTCAGTTGTGGCTCCCTATATGCAGAATGCTGTCCCCTGTGAGATCTGCCTGGCACCTTCTTTCTGTGGCTAGATAACAACTTGCTCCTTCCACGTCTTTTTAGGGAATACAACATTATTGTCATTATTTTATTGCATTTATTTCCCACCTTCCCTCCAATGAACTCAGGGTGGCATACATCATTCTCCCCGCCGCTGCCCCCCGCCCTTTATCCTTACAATAATGCTCTGAAGCAGGTTGTTATGAGAAGCAGTGACTGGCCCTCAAGGGGACCCAAGGAGTTTTGTGGCTGAGTGGGGACTAGAACCCTGGTCTCCCAGGTCCTAGGATAACACTCTAACCACTATCCCACACTGGTGCATGATGATGTCTGTCCTTCAGGGTGCAACTGAAGCTTTCAGCTGCTTTTATTGTGGGTTGTGTTGTGGATTTTTTAAGAATTGCATGTGTTTCTCCGTAGATGCATCTTCACTCTTAAATACATTGTGAGTCGGTTGGAGACCTTTCAGTGTAGCAAGTAACTAACTAATAATAATAATAATAATAATAGGGGGTGGATTGCACTGTGGTCTAAACCACTGAGTCTCTTGGGCTTGCTGATCGGAAGGTCAGCGGTTTGAATCTGTGGAACGGGGTGAGCTACTGTTGCTCTGTCCCAGCTTCTGCCAACCTAGCAATTCAAAAGCACACCAGTGCAAGTAGATAAATAGGTACCGCTCCGGCGGGAAGGTGAACGGCATTTCCATGCACTCTGGTTTCCATCACAGTGTCCCATTGCACCAGAAGCGGTTTAGTCCTGCTGGCCACATGACCTGGAAATCTGTCTGTGGACAAATCTCCCTCTGCCTGAAGCGAGATGAATGCCGCAACCCCAAAGTTGCCTTTGACTGGACTTAACCGTCCAGGGGTCCTTTACTACTACTACTACTACTACTACTAATAATAATAATAATAATAATAGCAGTTTAGGAGAGGTAGACTTTGGTCAGAGAAATGGCAAAACACCCAACTTTAAGCACACCAGATCTCCCTCTAGTCTTACAACACTGTTCAGCCTGCGCTGAAAATAACTGCACTTGAATGAATCTCTCTGGCTTCCAACCCGAACTCCCCATCATGTTTGTCCAAATGGTAATAAAAAGGTATTTGTTTTTCTTCCCAGAGATTGTTCCAATCCTTGTCAATACTCGAGGTCTTATCTTCAATAGCCTGGCCTGCTTTTATTGGGCTGCCAGAGAGTAAGTGCTGTCAATTGCCAAGTCATATAATTGAGGTGTTGACTGCACACAAATGCAGGGCAACCAATGAGCTGAGTTCACTACTTGACTGCATTTTACTGTCCAGCATGATTATAGAGAGCCATTGAGCCACTAGATAGTCCCTGTCCCAGCTGGTAACAGTTTCAGGAAGAACAAGATGACACATTTAACCAGTATGAATGACACTTCTGAGTGGGATGCTTAAATTAGCAATTTGCCTTTTAGAATTTTTAGACTTAGTGGCTGTGTTGCATTTTAGGTCTGTGGATTTGTTAAGGATTATCAATCCCCTGGTAATCCATATTATTCGAGTATTTCTTGACCTGTTGTGTTTTATTTTATTTTATTTGCTATTTCTGCTTTTGAAATTCTGCTGTTAAAAAAAATCAAATATTGCTTGGTTCAGATAAATGCATTAATTGTATATTATATGTTTAATGAATTGTCTTAAGCAATTTTCTGAGCTAATATTTTGATATTTGTGTTTTAACTACTGAAAAGAGCGTGGGCGGATTATGAGTATTTTTTTCTTTTCTGTTGGAATGTTTTTGTCAGTTTGATGTAAACCACTTTAGAAAGGTGATGTATTTAAAAAACAAAAAACACCCCATCATTACTCATTATTTCTAGACGACATCAAACATGCAATGTCATTTGCAGCAGAGGAAGCCCAGATTATTCCTGCATTGCAGGGGATTGGACTAGATGATCCTTGGGGTCTCGTCCAACTCTACAATTCTATGGTTCCATGATGCCCAGAAGTTAGAGATACACCTTCTGTGGGATGTAAGAATCAGGTGCAGTCAAACACAACATTGCTAGAATAGACATGAAGGTTGTCTCAGTCCTCCAGCCGGAACTTCCTGCTTTCAGGACTGAGACGAAACTTCCTATGTGTAACTTGAGATGGGTGTGGCCTCTCCTGAAGTAAGATGCACCTTTGGCTCCAGGCCAAGAGAAGAAAAAGGGGGCTTTCTCTCACAAGGATATAGTCACCACATTTAAACTATGTTATAGCCTTTTAAGTCTGCCTTCTGGGAACCTTTCTGTGAACAGATGATTACTTGTGAGTAAACGTTTTATACTTTACAGAAGACTGTGTAGCGTCTTATTTTAGGAGGGATTAAATGGGGAAAATACCAGGAAATATTTACAGAGACTCTAACGAGTCTGAGCAAGCTATCTGCTGTGCGTGTGTTTAAAAAGGGGATTGTTAACTCTGCTGATTTTGTTGAACTTGTAAAGACAAGTTGGAATAGGATATCTTAGACAATATATCCTCCCCCGCATCCCTAAACATTCCCACACCTTCCACTGTCTTGGACCACTGGCCTTGGTGGCTGGAACTGTTTATTTGTTTGTTTGTTTGGGATTTTCTACCTACTCCTCATATAAACCCCACAACAATCGTGTGACTTAAGTTAGGCTGAGAAGCAGGGACTGGTCCAAGGTCACCCAGTGACCTTGGAAGTTTTAAAACAGAGGTTGGATGGCCATCTGCCTGGGATCATTAAGCTGTGATTTCTGGATTGCGCAAAAGTTGGGCCAGATGACTCTTCCAACTCTACAATTCTATGACATTGATTGGGGATTTGAACCCTGATCTCCCTGGTTCTAGTCCGACACTCTAACCCAGGGGTCAGCAAACTTTTTCAGCAGGGGGCTGGTCCACTGTCCCTCAGACCTTGTGGGGGGCTGGACTATAGTTTGAAAAAGATAATGAACGAATTCCTGTGCCCCACAAATAACCCAGAGATGCATTTTAAATAAAAGCACACATTCTACTCATGTAAAAACATGCTGATTTCCGGACCGTCCGCGGGCCGGATTTAGAAGGCGATTGGGCCACATCCAGCCCCCAGGCCTTAGTTTGCCTACCCATGCTCTAACCACTACACCACACTGGCTCCACCAACCTCTGGAGGGCACCATTTTGCCCGCTCCTGCTTTACAGTGTGTCCTGCAGCCCAGGATCCTGGCATAGTTCAAATCAACACTTAAAATTCAACCCTCCACCTTCCCTCCCTTATTAACCACTTCCTGTCTCACTTCTTGGTCTCTGCTGCCTGCCTCAATTTTCTTCCCTTTAGCTTGTTTCATTCCCCATTTCTTCCCTTTAGCTTGTTTGCTCATTAATCATCATTCGTATGCATAGTGAAATCTATGTATACAAAGCTCCTGACAGGTTTGATGTGCCACTACTTTGAGGAGCCTGCGACCCTAAAGCAGAAACAAGGAAGGAGCAGAAGGGAAACAGAAGCTCCACTGGAGCTCTAGTGGTGCCCTAGGAAGGATGGAGCAGTCAGGGCAGTTTCTGCCTGGAAGAGTTCATCAGCCCCTTCGGCAGCCTGCCGCTCTCTTTTGCAAATTGTACACTCACCCTGCCACTTTTCAGACTATCAGCAGAGCCCAGTATTCCCAAAAGCAAAGCGTCTATATGTAGACAATGAGGTAACTGCCTTAGGCAGTCGATGCTGTGAGTGGGGTTGCAGTGGCGGCAATTCAACCCTTTTGCGGGAGAACATATATCTGTCTGCTACACAACATGTCTCGTAAGTAGCCTACTGTTGTCAAGTGTGACAGTGTCCATTTTGGGGGCCTAATCCTACAGGACTGCCTCTCCTGGTATGTCCCACGGAGGACCTTACGGTCTTCAAATAAAAATATCTTGGAGGTCCCGGGCCACAGAGAGGTTAGGCTGTCCTGACCAGAGCCAGGGCTTTTTCGGCCGTGGCCCCGATCTGGTGGAACGCTCTGCCACAAGAGACTAGGCCCCTGCGGGACTTGACATCTTTCCACAGGGCCTGCAAGACAGAGCTGTTCCACCAGGCCTTTGGCCAAGGCACAGTCTGACCCCCCCCCCCTTCTGTAATCTTCATAGAACTCTAGCCCAATGGTTGCCATTAATTTGATTCTGAAGTGATTTTAGAATGTATTTCAATTAACTGACTGTGATTTTGTGTAAATTGTGCTATTTTTACTGTTGTTAGCCACTCTGAGCCTGGCTATGGCTGGGGAGGGTGGGATATAAATAAAAATTATTATTATTATTATTATTATTATTATTATTACAGTGGTGCCTCGCAAGACGAAATTAATCCGTTCCGCGAGTCTCTTCGTCTTGCGGTTTTTTCGTCTTGCAAAGCACGGCTATTAGCGGCTTAGCGGCTATTAGCGGCTTAGCGGCTATTAGCGGCTTAGCGGCTATTAGCGGCTTAGCGGCTATTAACGGCTTAGCTGCTTTAGGAAAAAGGAAACAAACTCGCAAGAACTCGCAAGACGTTTCGTCTTGCGAAGCAAGCTCATAGGGAAATTCGTCTTGCGGAACGACTCAAAAAACGGAAAACGCTTTCGTCTAGCGAGTTTTTCGTCTTGCAAGGCATTCGTCTTGCGGGGCACCACTGTATTATTATTATTATTTATATGTCCTGGGGTAAAATCCTTCAAAAGGCTCAACAACTTTGGTCAGCCCTCATGCATGTTCACTTCATCAAATTTGACTCTCTTTGAAAAAAGTTTGCATTAAGGTGAAAGGGAAAGGACCCCTGGGCAGTTAAGTCCAGTCAAAGGCTTGCAGCGCTCATCTCCCTTTCAGGCCGAGGGAGCCAGCGTTTGTCCACAGACAGCTTTCCAGGTCATGTGGCCAGCAGGACTAAACTGCTTCTGGCACAACGGAACACTGTGACAGAAACCAGAGCGCATGGAAATGCCATTTTACCTTCCTGCCACAGCGGTACCTATCTATCTACTTGCACTGGTGTGCTTTCAAACTGCTAGGTTGGCAGGAGCTGGGACAGAGCAACGGCAGCTCACCCTGTTGCGGGGATTCAAACCGCCAACCTTCCGATCGGCAAGCCCAAGAGGCTCAGTGGTTTAGACCACAGCGCCACCTGTGTCCCTTGCTATTGCACTACCGGCACTATACAAGAGTCCACTGCCTGTGCCCATCTGTCCTTTGCCTCAGTTAGTGAAATGTTTTGTGGCTGCCTTGTCTGTGGCAGTGATTCCAGACTGAAGGAACTTTTTAAGTGGGCAGGGGGAGCATGCGGACATAACACTGCACACTTGCAGCCTGAAATGGTACATGCAGCCTGCCACCTCCAAACAGTAGAACATGAGACTTTTAATCTCAGGGTTGTGGGTTTGATCCCCATGTTGGGAAAGGATGCATGCATTGCAAGGGGTGCACCAGATGACCCTGGTGGTCTAATGGAAATGGCAGAAATGACTGGCAGAATCCGAGACCAGGGAGAAGAGTCGGTGAAAGAAGACTGGAAGAAATTTAAAGACTATTTACAGAAATATTGTAAAATTAAGGAATCTTAGAAGGATGTTGGATAGAAACTAAGTGGTTTCCAGCTGTAATGCTTTAAGAGATACGAAAAAAAAAGGTTTACAAATGGGTAAAAGCTTAATGGTAAGGATTTGCTGAACTAACAAACTGAACTGGAACACAAAAAAGGGAGGTACGAGGAGTTCCGGGGAAATAAGTGTAAGGAAGATATGTTTTGGAAAATTAACGTGTTTTTTAACTGTTTTTATTTTGTATGTTTCTTTTTATTCTTCATTTTTTTGCTATATCTTAAAAACTTTATTCTTTTTTCTGTATTTTGTATTTTCTTGTATTTTTATTTTTTGTTTTTGTATTCTTTGAAACTTTAATAAATATCATTAAAAAAAAAAAACCCAGATGACCCTGGTGGTCTCTTCCAACTCTACAGTTCTATGATTCTACCAGCTTCAAAATTATTGGGGAAGTATGGCATGCGAGTCTGCATAACAAGGCAAGCTCCAGTCATTGCACATGGAGCGTGCTCCCTGCTAAGTCATCCTGCCTGTTGGCTGGCTGCTCTCCAAGGTACTGAAGTGGACAGCGGGGCTCTGCTTTGTTTATAACAGAAGCTTGATTAACAAGCTACGCCGAATCGGTTGGTGGCCCTTTTGTCCTCAGTTTGCAGCGTGGATTGGGAGATGTCATTTGGAACGCTGGGTTAAGTGCAATTTCCTAATGGAAATGGTTAAAACAGCGGCTTAGAGTGTACCGAGTGCCAAGATTCAATTAGCAAGGCTCAAGTGGCAAAGCCTCTGACCTTTGTTTTTGAAGCAGATACGTGGGGGACCCGTGGTTTCCCCAGCAAAATGATGAGATAAAATGTGGCGGCTGCCAAATGATTTGTCCAGATCAAGGGTTTAAAATGGGGGGGGGGGGAGCCTCAAGCATGGGGACGCCGAATCACGGGCCTGGATAACTCAGTTGGATAGAGCATGGTGCTGATGACGCCTAGGTTGCAGATTCGATTCCTGTATGGCCCTCCTGTCAGACATAGATTTCTGATCAGTTACCTATAGCAGGGACGTCCAACTCCCAACAGACCGCAATCTACCATATTTGTCACTCTATAAGACGCACCTTTTCCCTCCTAAAAAGTAAGGGGAAATGTGTGTGCGTCTTATGGAGCGAATGCAGGCTGTGCAGCTATCGCTGAAGCTGCCCTGAAGAGGCTTTGCGTTGCTTTCGCTGAAGCCAGAACAGCCAGAGGAATCGCTGCGCAGCGATCCCTCTGGCTGTTCTGGCTTCTGGGATTCAGAATTTTTTTTTTGGTTGTTTTCCTCGTCCAAAAACTAGGTGCGTTTTATGGTCTGGTGCATCTTATCAAGCAAAAAACTACAGTGGTACCTCGCAAGACGAATGCCTCGCAAGACGAAAAACGCGCAAGACGAAAGAGTTTTGTGTTTTTTGAGTTGTTCCGCAAGACGAATTTCCCTATGGGCTTCCTTCGCAAGACGAAACGTCTTGCGAGTTCTTGCGAGTTTGTTTCCTTTTTCTTAAAGCCGCTAAGCCGCTAAGCCGTTAATAGCCGCTAAGCCGCTAAGCTGCTAATAGCCGTGCTTCGCAAGATGAAAAAACCGCAAGACGAAGAGACTCGCGGAATGGATTAATTTCGTCTTGCGAGGCACCACTGTACGGTACTCACAGTATATATATATAAAAAAACTGGCAGTGATCTACCCATTGCCATTGGATGGACCAAAGTTGTTGAGCTTTCTTTAGGAAGCCAAGGTTGTTGAGCTTTTTGGGGGTGGGTGGGAAGGAGATCACAGAGGGGCTAGAGATCTGCCAGGATCTACAAGGGACACCCCGGGATCTACCAGTAGGTCACAATCTACCTGTTGGTTGTGCCTGCTGTATGGGATAGCTGCATATTCCTGCATCACAGGGGGTTGAGCTAGGTGACCCTCAGGGTCCTTTCCAACATTACAATTCTGTGTTTCTATGGATTCACTAGCCCTGTTTGAACTCTCATGGGGGGGCTTTCCTGGCTGAAATGCATATTTGAACATTGATAATGTCTCTTCCTTAAAAAGCAGAGACATCACCTTGCCAGCAAAGGCCCATATAGTTCAAGCTATGGTTTTCCCAGTAGTGATGTATGGAAGTGAGAGCTGGACCATAAAGAAGGCTGATCGCCAAAGAATGGATGCTTTTGAATTATGGTGCTGGAGGAGACTCTTGAAAGTCCCATGGACTGCAAGAAGATCAAACCTCTCCATTCTGAAGGAAATCAGCCCTGAGTGCTCACTGGAAGGACAGATCCTGAAGCTGAGGCTCCAATACTTTGGCCACCTCATGAGAAGAGAAGACTCCCTGGAAAAGACCCTGATGTTGGGAAAGATGGAGGGCACCAGGAGAAGGGGACGACAGAGGACAAGATGGCTGGACAGTGTACTAGAAGCTACCAGCATGAGTTTGACCAAACTGCGGGAGACAGTGGAAGACAGGAGAGCCTGGTGTGCTCTGGTCCATGGAGTCACGAAGAGTCGGATACATCTAAACAACTAAACGACAACCAATGGAATCACTAGCCCTGTTTGAACTCTCATGGGGGGCTTTCCTGGCTGAAATGCGTATTTGAACACTGATAATGTCTCTCCCTTATCTGGATGGAAGATAGAGAGGTGTATGTGTAGAAACTAGCCTCCGGTACAAAGATTTACATTCATTGCTTTGCCCACTTTTGCTTCTGTGTGGCCCCCAGGAGTTTGTGCAGAAGGGAATTTGGCCCTTGGAATGAAAAATGATCCCCACCCCCTATTTCAAATAGGAAAGCATAGCACCGCCACTACTACAGGAATAAACCGGGAGGTTGGTTTTGCTACCTTCGTGCAAAGTATCTTTGCTTAGGAAAAAATAATGGTTTTGACGAAGAAAAGGATAATATACATGTAAGGTAAAAACAATAATGTGAGCATCTGTAACCATGGATATTCCCAGTCAGCTGCAAGCCGACTCTTTCTAAAAATAAGGAGAAAGATAAGGAGAAAGTTGCAAAGAGAGATAAATAAGGAGAGCAAATGCTTCAAGATCAGCATCAGCCCTATAGAGCCCAGATGCCCCAGTACTCAAAAACAGTGCCTTTTTGCCACTGGCCCCACCATCTGCCACTCTCCATGTGAGGTCCTGGACTTTGTCCCTGAGTTTTTCTCCTTCTCACATAATACTAGAACTTCTGAATGTCCAATGAAGCTGATGATTCATAGTGCATAAATAAACTATGGGTGGTGATGGCTCCCCATTTGGACAGCTTTAAAAGAAGGTCAAGCAAATTCATGGAGGGTAGGAAGTTTCCTTATACCAAGTCAGATCACTGGGTGTCACTCAAGGCTCAGGGGGCCTCAGTGGTAAGGAGTACCTTCCATCAGCTTTGGCTAGTGTCCCAGCTGCACTGCTATCTGGACAGGGATAGCTCCGGTAACCTCTAGGTTGTTGTTGTTTAGTCATCTCCAAATCTTTGTGACCGCATGGACCAGAGCACGCCAGGCACTCCTGTCTTCCACTGCCTCCCGTACTGTGGTCAAACTCATGTTTGTAGCTTCTAGAACACTGTTCAGCCATCTTGTCCTCTGTCGTCCCCTTCTCCTTGTGCCCTCCATCTTTCCCAACATCAGGGTCTTTTCCAGGGAGTCTTCTCTTCTCATGAGGTGGCCAAAGTATTGGAGCCTCAGCTTCAGGATCTTTCCTTCCAGTGAGCACTCAGGGCTGATTTCCTTCAGAATGGATAGGTTGGATATTCTTACAGTCCACGGGACTCTCAAGAGTCTCCTCCAGCACCATAATTCAAAAGCATCAATTCTTCGGCAATCAGCCTTCTTTATGGTCCAGCTCTCACTTCCGTACATCACTACTAGGAAAACCATAGCTTCAGCTGGCACAGAATTTGGTGGCCAGGTTGCTCACTGGGGCAAGATGGTTTGAGCATATTATACCAATCCTGGTCCAACTGCAGAGGCTGCCAATTACCGTATTTTTGTGTGTATAACACGCTCCCCGTGTATAACACGACCCCTATTTTGGGGGACTCCAAATAAAGAAAAACCCCATATGCACTATCCATGTATAAGACGGCCCCCAATTTTAAATGTGAAAAAATGGGGGGGGGGATATACACAGAAAATATGGTAGTTTCTGGGCCCAATTCAAAGTGCTGGTTTTGACCTATAATGTGCTGGCCAATGCTCTTGGCAGCAGTTCCAAGTGCTTCCTGCCACATCTCACCAACAGCTCTCTATATACCCCACACCAGGGGAAGGAATGATAATTAAAAATTAAATTTGTGGTGCAGATCTGCTGCCATGATTATGCAAGAGCTCTTAGCTGACACATTGGTAGCAAAGTCTATACCCAGAAATGTAGATGTGATCATGCCAAGTGAAGGTTGTTTTGTTCTCTGAGGCTTTTAGTGGTTGATTCGATTGCTGCATCAAGCAGCTTCAACAAACTCAGATCTAGTTGTTAAGGTCTGGAGCGTCTTTTTTTAAAAAAATTGCTTCCGCTTTCACTGCTTATCTGTCTTTGCCATTTGTGGTCATTGTTCTTGACTTGTTATGAACCAAGCTAGAGAGCATCAAAATGTTGTAAGTGCGCAGTGTAGACTGGTGATCGCTGGGGTCAGTTGGATACAAAGCAGGGAGGCCAACAGTACGTTGACCTATAAAATAATAATAATAATAATAATAATAATAATAATAATGTATTATTTATACCCCACCCATCTGGCTGGGTTTCCCCAGCCACTCTGGGCAGCTTCCAACAAAATATTAAAATATAGTAATCCATCAAACATTAAAAGCTTCCCTAAACAGGGCTGCCTTCAGATGTCTTCTAAAAGTCTGGTACAGTGGTACCTCGGGTTAAGAACTTAATTTGTTCCGGAGGTCCATACTTAACCTGAAACTGTTCTTAACCTGAAGCACCACTTTAGCTAATGGGGCCTCCTGCTGCTGCCGTGCCGCCGCACGATTTCTGTTCTCATCCTGAAGCAAAGTTCCTAACCCAATGTACTATTTCTGGGTTAGTGGAGTCTGTAACCTGAAGTGTCTGTAACCTGAAGTGTCTGTAACCCGAGGTACCACTGTAGTTGTTGTTCTTTTTGACATCTGGTGGGAGGGCGTTCCACAGGGTGGGTGCCACCACCAAGAAAGCCCTCTGCTTGGTTCCCTGTAACATGGCTTTTCTCAGTGAGGGAACAGCCAGAAGGCCCTCGGCGCTGGGCAGAACGATGGGTGTGGAGACTCTCCTTCAGGTATACTGGACCGAGACCATTTAGGGCTTTAAAGGCCAGCACCAACACGTTGAATTGTGCTCAGAAACAAATGACTGGTAGATTCTGAGTCAATGAGCGGCAGAACCCAATAGTTCATTTTTTGTCTCCACCCTCCTCCTCCTCTTCTGGCTTCTGCAAGGACAACACTAAGACTAAGAAGGAGAAAGATGGTGGGCACTCTCTGGACTAGTTGTAAATAAGACTGAGGTTGATGGGGCAGTGCCCCATTAATGGACCAGGCACCATGCTAAGCCCATATGTAAGCAAGTTTCAATTTAGTGTGCACAGATGCCGGGTTAAAGCAGCAAATAATCGAAGCCCAAGTAAATATCCAAGTAATAGGAAATATGTAGGCTGTCTTAACTAACTGGATTTCCCTGTTTGCCTAAATTAAACATATTCTCTAGAGCATGACAAAGAAATGTTAATAATAAGCTTTATGAAATGCGTAGAACTTATTAGAAGGTTGTTTAATGGATTGCGCTAAGGTCCAAATCTGTCCCAAGGTGGTTTTAAAGATCAGTAAATTAGGCTCCTTCAGAACAAACTAATGAAAAATCAGATGACAGCTCCGGGGGGGGGGGGGAGCTCTTAGAAATGGCCTTCCCACTGAATGTTTTTTTAAGTTTGCCAGAAACTTGGTGTTCTTTAAATTTCACTAGGTGTCAAATGTGCTTTATGGTTTTAGATACTTTATTAGGGTCAGGCTGACTTTCAGAAATATGCTAATAATAAAGGCCTATGGTTGAAAACCTGCCTGGTTACTCCTCAGAACATCAGCTCTCCAGCCCTCAGTCCTCTTTGCTCGATTCCCCCCCCCCCCACGCTTCTCTATTCAACTGCATTGATTTCCAGCGTTCTGTGATTAACGCTTTCCTTACAGAAGCTGGAATGTCGGTGGATATTCCACAACTTAGCAGCAGCCAAGCCACACGGTAAGATCTTTCCAGGGACAGGAAACCACTTTATTTAATCGTAAGTGTGATTACATTCTGAATAGCCTTTCTGTGTGTGTACCGATTTCTGTGTGTACTGATCACACACCCCTATCTTGGCCTGGGAATTTAATCAGCAAACAGATGAGGTCTCTTGAAACTGGGGGAAGTGTGTTACAGCGCTAGCATTTCTGTAGGGCTGCCATTTCCCAGACACATCCAGGATTCGTCTGTCAGAAATAGAGTCTGGGTGGGAAAATGTCCAGGGAAACCTGGGTGTATGGCAACCCAAGTGTTGATGTTTTGGCAAATTTCCTAAAAAATATCGTATTGGCCCAAATATAAGCCACATTTCCCCCCCCCCCCAAATTCTGACTGTGAAAAGTTAAAGTGTGGCTTATTTGCAGGTGTGTCTTATATTTGGGCCAATAGTTCAAAAATGTCACTTGGGGGGGGGGATTTTGCAAAATAAAAAAATCCAGATTGTCACTGTTTGAAATATGGCCAGCCTAATTTCTGTGACCATGCAACAGTGCTTCTGTGAAGCCTAGAGGTGATTGAGACCACTGAAATAAAGATCCCCATGCTAGCTAATGAGAACATAGCAATCAATCAATCAATCAATCAATCAATCAAATCCAACGATGGATCCATCTGATCCATCATCCTGCTTTTTCCACAGTGACCATCCAGATGCCTCTGGGAAGCCCACAAGCAGGTCTTCAAGGCAACAGCCCTTTCCATTTGCTCCTCCCCAGTATGGTGAGGTAGATGCCTTTGACCACATAGCTATCCTGACTAATAGCTGTCTTCCGCAAATTTGCTTAATCCCCTTCCCCAACTGGGCTATCAAGACGCTGTCAGGCTTACACTGCACAGCTTATTGGCAGCTGAGCCAGCAGTCCTGGGAGAATAAATTGAAGGTAACCACAGGGAAGCTGCAATCAACCCCCTGTCGATCTCATCAGACCCTGACCGTCATCTCAGCGGGGTGTTTTCATTTTCATTAGTAGGCATTTGATTATTTAATGTGCATAGCTGAAAGTGATACCATAAGCATCCTGCAAGATAGCCCTGCTTCCCATGGGCCTCGAAATACCAGTCAACATCCAGGCTTAGAGAATGGTTGTATGCATCTCCATCGTGGTGAGATGGATGAGTTCCTGGTGTGGGGCAAGTCATGCTTCCTGCTTAGGATTCAGTTTGACACTAGGGGTGTTTACACATTGCATTCAATATGACAGGAGTGAGGCCGTATCAGAGGTCTACACTGGTTGCCAATTTGCTACCAGACCAAGTTCAAGATGCTACTGTTAGTATACAAAGCCCTGAACAATTTGGAACCAGCTGACCTGAGAGATTGCCTTACCCCTTACTCTTGACCACATCAATATGAGGAACTGGCACTATTACAGGTGCCGCACAATATCCATTCTGTATCTGTAAGAATTTGATCTTTTAGCATGAAAGATCATGGAACTCCCTACCTATATTGACATCAGGTAGATGCCTTCAATGTACTCTTTTGGCACCTGCTAAAATCACTTTTGTTTAGAAGAAGAAGAGAAGAAGAGTTCGGATTTGATATCCCGCCTTTCACTCCCTTTAAGGAGTCTCAAAGTGGCTAACAATCTCCTTTCCCTTCCTCCCCCACGGTTACCCAGCACCTGCATGTGGAGGAACGGGTAAGCAAACCCGGTTCACCAGATTACGAGTCCACCACTCTTAACCACTACACCAAGCTGGTTTAGACAAAACCTACCCAGTTACCTAGAATGCTGATGTGCTTATAGTGTTTCTAGTTTCAGAATGTTTCAATTGCTTTTAACAGAGAGAGAGAGAGAGAGAGAGAGAGAGAGAGAGAGAGATTTATTTTTACTGTAAACCACTGTAGTTCCAGAGCTTCCCTGGATTCATCCATGATTATTTGGAGCTTTGATCATCTCCTGCGAGGTGTGTGCAGCAGCTTTGTCGGAGCTATATGAGGGCTGCCCAGGGCCAAGGGCACAAAACAGACTTAGTAAACATAGCTATGAATGAAAAGAACACTCTGCATCTCTGCGTAATCTTACTGTGCATTCAGAGCTGCAGAACTATGTGCAAGGAAATTGGGTTTGGCTCACGTAATCTGTGTGAGCATTGCAAAAGGGGCATATTTGTATTCTGAACCGGGTCATTGCAACATTCAGTGACATCCTTGGTTCTCAGTTCTTGGGATGCGACCTGGAGGACTGACAGGCCCAGATAGTGCCCTTAGACCTTCTGGGACACTTCCCAGAATCCTCTGCAACATGCACAGACAAGCTGATGGGGAGGTAGGAAATTTGGAAACCCGCTTGCTTAAGTTATGGAAATGTTGGACTAGATGAGACATTGGCCTGATCCGATAGGCTCTCCTTATATTCTCATATGGCTGCCCCAAAGCCCCTCCGCTCTAAGACTATTAAGTCTACAGTCTAAAATCATCTGACTATTCCACTGCCTTAAATCAAAGCTACTTGCTTTAACTGCCTGGTTAATGCACTGAAACTGCAGAGTGGTGTATAATTGGCAGTGGGAAGCCATCCGAGAGGCGGAGTCAGGAGACAGAGGCTTTTGAATATTCATGGCCTCTGCAGTGGTTGCAGCAGAGCTAAATCCCAGCATCTGCTTCTATCAGCTACTGTTCTGCTTTCCCAGAATGCCCCAGGTGGTGCATGACTCTAGCACAGCCTTCACCAACTTGGCACAACCTGCAGACTTTTTAGACTACAACACCCATCATCCCCAACCGGCATGGGTGTGGGGTGATGTGAGTTGTAGTCAAAAAGATCTAGACAGCATCCATGGCATTCAAAGCAGCTGCCAGTGGCAACTGCCATCCCACCCACCCACCCCAAAAACATCCTAGAACAGCGGTTCTCAACCTGTGGGTCCCCAGATGTTGTTGGACTACAACTCCCATGATCCCTAGCTAGCAGGACCAGTGGTTATGGATGATGAGAATTGTAGTCTCAAAACATCTGGAGGGCCAAGGTTGAGGAAGCCTGCACTAAATAGAATAAATGATGGTCTAGACCAGCAGTTCTCAACCTGTGGGTACCCAGATGTTGTTGGACTACAACTCCCATCATCCCTGAACTCTGGCCTTGCTAGCTAGTGATGATGGGAGTTGTAGTCCAACAACATCTGGGGACCCACAGGTTGAGAACCGCTGTCCTAGAATGATGCCACAGCATTCTGGGAAAAGATCATTACAGCCACAGAAATCAGCTCTGCTGTTGCTACAGTCATGGGCAGCAGTGGCGAACTGCAAGGAAAATGGGAAAGGAAATTAAAATGAGCACCCAACTGAATGGAACTGAATGAAAGCCTGACAAAACAAGTGTGATTTTTGTAAACGAACAACAAGGAAATGTAAGCCTTTAATAATGAAAATGAGTGGCATGCTAAAATGAGAGAGGGGGGCGAATCTCGCTTGCTTCTGTTGTGAAGGGAATATCAGCATTCAAACAAACCTCCTCTTTGTGAAAGTGATTCTTGAACGGCAACATTGTACTCGCTCAAGCAGGCAGCATCCTTTGTAACACAACAGACCGACACACACACAAAACATTCCCTATTGGTGGGAAGATTCAGGCCAAGACTAGCCAATTAAGTGTGGGGGGGGGGGACCAACTTTTTGCATCCATCCTGGATAGTTTTATGGGAATATGCATCAAAAGCATACCTTCTCTGAATCTCTGGTTGATCTGGCCTGAGTTTATGGAGTCCTTTTGCAGCCATATTGGATTCTTCTTTGGAAGCACAGAATACATTGGAGCCTCGCAAGACGAAATTAATCCGTTCCGCGAGTCTCTTCATCTTGCGGTTTTTTCGTCTTGCGAAGCACGGCTATTAGCGGCTTAGCGGCTTAGCGGCTATTAGCGGCTTAGCGGCTTAGCGGCTATTAACGGCTTAGCGGCTTTAAGAAAAAGGAAACAAACTCGCAAGAACTTGCAAGACGTTTCATCTTGCAAAGCAAGCCCATAGGGAAATTCGTCTTGCGGAACGACTCAAAAAACGCAAAACCCTTTCGTCTAGCGAGTTTTCGTCTTGCGGGGCACCACTGTACATATGGTTCCATTTTACCCAAGTGGTAGTACTTCTGGGTACAATCATCCCTTTGTCATAGACCCAGTAGTGTGTCCTGAGCCACACTCTAAGGAACACGTTATTGGTTGTGTTTATTCAAGGAAAAATAGGCATAAAAATTAGAATTCCTGGATGCCAAGATCCAAGCTTGGGGCAAGTACTCCTTGGTGAGGGAACTCCAGCAGAGATTTAAAATCACAAAATACGCAGCAAAGTAAAGCATAGAAATATAGGCTTTTAAATCTTTAAAATATGTCCTTGTGGGTTCCAGGATAGTTCCTCCATTTGGTAAGTTAAAAATGGAAGTGAGGGGCAGGTGGCGCTTGTCTACCAGAGAAGCCGGTCCCTATAGGAGGACAACTCTGATCCTAAACCTTTGCCGCCTTGAAGCTATATTCATTCATGAGAAAAGCTTTGGGAGTAAACCCCATGTAAAAATCCATACCTGCTGCCTTGAGGGAAATTTCCGAGCACAATTCAGGTCAGTGTTGAGGTGCTGACCTTTAAAGCCCTAAACAGCCTCGGTCCTGTATACCTGAAGGAGCATCTCCACCCCCATCGTTCAGACGGACGCTGAGATCCAGCTCCGAGGGCCTTCTGGTGGTTCCCTCATTGTGAGAAGTGAGGTTACAGGGAACCAGACAGAGGGCCTTCTCGGTAGTGGCGCCCACCCTGTGGAACACCCCCCCTTCAGATGTGAAGGGAATAAGCAGCTATCCTATCTTTAAAAGACATCTGAAGGCAGCCCTGTTTAGGGAAGTTTTTAATATTTAATGCTGTACTGTTTTTAACATTTGATTGGGAGCTGCCCAGTGGCTGGCGAAACTCAGCCAGATGGGTGGGGTATAAATAATAAATTATTATTATTATTATTATTATTATTATTATTATTGCTACTACTATTATTATTATCTTCATGAGAAGAAAGTGTTAGGGAGTAAATCCTACACAAATCTGGAATGGAGTCCCTAAGATGGTCGGATGGCAACTCCTGCAACCAAGTTGGTACGAAATGTGTTGCTCTGCTTTCCTTTGGACCACATTAGTGAGGCCAAGGGGTGTGTGTGGTCTTGTCAACTGGACAGCCCAGGTCCTCCATACACACTGCCCAAGCCTGAGCTCCAGAGAGGTCATTTCGGCACTGCCAACACAGCAAAAACAACGTGGGAGGCAGCAGTTACAAGTTACCTGTCTCTGCAGCCACAGCAGGTGCTGCAATTCTCCAGTTATTTGACTTCACACCTGGAGGTGCACTCACTGTCTTTCAAGACAGGCGGATGCCAGCAAATTTCTCTGCCCACAGACACAATGGCTTATCTTTTTATTACATTTTTGTTTTGTACAAATAGTCCTTTGGTGTCAGAGCAACCCTCAACGAAGGCTGGAATCTCACTATTTCTGTCACACCCTTTAAAATTATGACAGCTCAACATCTCCAGAAGGGACTTGTAAAAATCGAAAGCAAAATGCCAACAACCTTGTGAAAACCCCAGAGAGTACCTCTGGCTGCAGCCCATACTGCCATTGCAGTGAGCTATATATTATCTCTGCTTGTTTTGAGATAGGATGGTTATAAAGAGGTGTTTGCTTTACCAGGGGAGACGTCACATGCATAGACTGTCTACTAAATAGACACACGGCACTGCAAGCAAGCAAACTTCCCAGAAGCACCGGTCTCTGGACCATTTGTCATCTTCAGTGGACATGCCACTTCCACTGTTGGGAGTTTGGTGTGTATATATTGCAGCAGGTACTGCAATAAATAGTCTTGTAAGACAGCCGTTTGAAAGAACAGAGAAACTTAACGTTTATTACTCCTGGCAAACAAAGCTGTTCTGGGTACACTCTTACACGTGGCCAGGTTGTGAGGGTTTGAGGGACGCATTTTGCCCTTGAGCTTGCAGAACTCATGTCTACAGCGACTGGCAGTAGTTCTCCAGGGTTTCGCAACTTTGTCTGGAGATACTGGGGACCAGTGGCAGAGCATTCACCACGGGGGCTGGGAGCAAGCGCTCAGTGTGCTCTGGGGTGGGGCATGCCATGGGGGCGAGGCGTGCCACTGGAAATAAAGACACATGACACAAATATTTAGATTAATGGGCAAAAAATGGCCACAACTTTATTGGTTACAGGAATGAGTGGTATTGGCTTAGGCGTTGGTCCTAACCGACTATCTGGCTTCAGCCCGATTGCTTGAAGACCGGGAAGGGTTAGCCACCAGTAGGGGGAGTCCTGCTGATGCACATCAACTAGGAACTCCCCCAGGGTCACTGCTCGGGGGCGTGCCTTAGGCCCTCACCTGCATAGGCTTCAGACAAGGCCACGCCCCCCAGAATCCTTTACTGGACTACCCTTCAATATGCGGGGGGGGGGGTGATGGCGCTTCTTCCCCCCCTTCAACTACATGACAATACCCCTACCAATGCCTAACCGCCACTCGAGCAAAAGCTCGCCGCCAATACCCTCAGACCTGCAACCAATCCCTAATCCCAGCAGATATGTCAGCCAACCAAAACCTGATGAGCTGAGGTGGCAAAAGAGGGAGATCCCCGGCCTCCCCAGTGTGATATCGTGTAAGCCATGCCCCCCCAGGCCAGCCGATTGGCTGGCCAGGGGATGACGCGGCTGGGGATCCCCTCAATCGCGCGGAGGCTGAGAGCCAGCCCCTGCACACGTGGAGAGGGCGTGAAGCCCGCAACTCCACCTCCCCTGGAGTTCGGAAGTGGTTTTGCAAGACTTGCAAAATCAGTGCCGGGCTCCCTGGGTGCCACGATCTGTTGTGTCCTTCTCAAGGCAGCCTCCAGCTGGAGAGTGGGTGAGAAGGGCACAACAGGGCAGGGGGCAAAGCAATGCTAGGCTTGCAGGGTGCTGTGAGCTGTTGCGTCCTTCTCACTGGCCCTCTAGCCGGAGGGCGCCTCAAGAAGGACACAACAGCTAGCGGAGCCCTACGAGCCCCACAACAATTTTGTGAGTCCCGCTTGGCTCGCAGAGCACCGTGAGCTGTGGCGTCCTTCTGGAGGTGCCCTCCAGCTGGAGGGTGGTTTGAGAAGGAATGTGCCCCCCCAAAAAAACTGTGCCCTGGGCAACACCCATAGTCCCCAACCTTTGCTGAGCACTGTACCTGGGACATTCTGCAAGGAAAGCAGAGCTATGCCTGTTTAATGTGGGGACGTGGGGGTCAGCCAAAGGAAAGGAGGTCTCTGAGATGTAGGTCTTTGAAAGGTTAGCAACCAGCTCCTTGAATTCTGGAGGCTGTTCACATTTGAAGCCTCGCCTGGAAGAATGCAAGCGTAAGGGATTCTCTGGTATTCTAATTATGCTCCGAAACAATGCTGTACCTGCATCGACTCAGCCCCTATCAGGGACTAATGATGAGAAGGCCTTGCCGCCAGGAAGGAAATCTCTATCACTTTGAAGGCATTTGGAGCTGGCAGCTCTAGCACATATAAATAATGCATTGTCCAAGGATGAGTGTCTCATCAATCTTCGTTACGCCCGGAGGGCCTTGCAATTGCAAATTGCATATTGAACATCCAGTCCCCCAAACTTGTAGAATTGCATGATTTACACGTACCAGGTGTCCCTGATAACGCCCTGTTCAAAAGCTCTCCACCATTTTTATTTGGTCCTACCTAGAAGCCACCGTTAAGTAGTTCTGTGTGCATCCAAGCTTGCAAAATAAACAGAACTCATAAGCGGACAAAACTGAAGGCGACTTATCCGTTGAAGGTGATGGTGTAGACGAGGAGGAAGGTGAATGGGAAGAGCTGCCAAGATGCTTCAGAACCTTTTGACTCTTCGGCAAATTTCCCAGAAAAACCAAAAGCACTGCCTCCCGCAGGCAGGTTGCAAACAAGGTTCTGGAATTACAAAAACATTTCCAGGAAGATAATAGCATTCCACTGTACCTAAAAGCTGGAACAATGGATGCAATGCTGCATCGAACCACCATGATCCTTTCTGTTTTTGGAACAGGCTATCTCCTTTATAGTGGTGCTGTGGTCTAAACCACAGAGCCTAGGGCTTGCCAATCGGAAGGTCGGCGGTTCGAATCCCCGCGATGGGGTGAGCTCTTATTGCTTGGTCCCTGCTCCTGCCCACCTAGCAGTTCGAAAGCACATCAAAGTTCAAGTAGATAAATAGGTACCGCTCCAGCAGAAAGGTAAACGGCGTTTCCGTGCACTGCTCTGGTTCGCCAGAAGTGGCTTAGTCATGTTGGCCACATGACCCGGAAGCTGTACACCGGCGCTCCCTCGGCCAGTAAAGCGAGATGAGTGCCGCAACCCCAGAGTTGGCCACGACTGGACCTAATGGTCAGGGGTCCCTTTACCTTTATCTCCTTTATGTGCTCTTCAATGCAGCAATGCCCAAGAAAAACAATTTACCCCAGTTTACAGGAAGCATCTTGGAGTAACACCTCTCCACACCGCTCCAAAACACTCTCCAGGGACCTACAATGTTCTTGTCATAAATGATGTCTGTGTTGGGGATCAATGTTTATTGAGTTGAAATGTTCCATGCTGTAACCAATAAAGTAGTTTTACATTGGGGGGGGGGAGTCTGGACACACTGGTTGGTGCCTTTTCCTAAAGCCAATAACAAGGCAGCTTGTTCTACAGTGCAAGGCAGATCTCCTGACCTAAACTTTCCTATGCCTGTGCAGATATTGCTCATGGAAGAGGATCTGTGAGCCACAACCCTTCTTGACTCCAAAGGAATACAACTGAAGCATCAAAATGTAGAACATAGGATGATGTTAAAGCCATGGTTTTCCCAGTAGTGATGTACGGAAGTGAGAGCTGGACCATAAAGAAGGCTGATCGCCGAAGAATTGATGCTTTTGAATTATGGTGCTGGAGGAGACTCTTGAGAGTCCCATGGACTGCAAGAAGATCAAACCTATCCATTCTGAAGGAAATCAGCCCTGAGTGCTCACTGGAAGGACAGATCCTGAAGCTGAGGCTCCAATACTTTAGCCACCTCATGAGAAGAGAAGACTCCCTGGAAAAGACCCTGATGTTGGGAAAGATGGAGGGCACAAGGAGAAGGGGACAACAGAGGATGAGATGGTTGGACAAAGCTACCAGCATGAGTTTGACCAAACTGTGGGAGGCAGCAGAAGACTGCTGTGCCTGGAGTGCTCTGGTCCATGGAGTCACAAAGAGTCGGACACGACTAAATGACTGAACAACAACAACAAGGATGATGTTGTGGATTGGGAGACTCAACCGGGATGGTGCCTTGAGTCCCTTCCAGTTCTTACAGTCCTGTGACCAGCAAGGTTTAGAATCTAATAGAGGATTGTGTTACTGAACTAGTCAGACAAATTTCTTTATAAGGCAATGACCTTAGCTTGCTGCTTAAGTGTCCTCATCAGCATCTCAAAATAATGAGTTCATCTGCAGGAGCTACAACCAAGTGATGATGCTCTCCAAGCTAATGGGTGGGCCTCCCGACACTTCCTTACCCAGCTGCTATGCAGAAGAACAATAAACTTAGTGGTGTGTGAGAGCAGAGTTGGAACCAGGCTGGAAGCTGGAAACAAAGAGATATGCTTTCTCTGTGCTGGAGCCAAAGCTGTGTCTAACGGAGAAGAAAGATCTGTTGGGGTGTTGATGTTGCGAGCTCCTCCATCCTACACACAGGTTTTATGTGTGTGTAAATAAAAGTATATATACTACAGAGACCATACTCTCCCCTGACCTTCATTCCAAGGAAACTGAACCCTAGGTAAGTGCCTGGAACCCTGGAATCTCCCACCACTCAGCTGTTAGGGTGGAACATAACAGCATCTTCATGAAAAGAAGGTAGATAATTGCAGTGTGTTAGGCACTGGATACCATTTTGTACAGTACAATCGTACCTTGGTTTTCGAACAGCTTAGTTCTTGAACGTTTTGGTTCCCAAACGTCGCAAACCTCGAAGTGACTGTTCCGATTTGTGAACTATTTTTGGAAGCCAAACGTCCAACGGAGCTTCCGTGGCTTCCAATTGGCTGCGGGAGCTTCCTGCAGCCAATCATAAGCTGTGCTTTGGTTTCTGAACATTTTGAAAGTTGAACGGGTTTCCGGAACGGATTCCAAGGTACGACTGTAGTGGAATTCTGGATTACACCCCGTCTTGAATGCAGTGGTCAGCAACTATCTAACTTTCAAATCTGAAAGAAATGTTGTGCAAGTAATTCTCTCTCTCTCTCTCTCTCTCTCTCTCTCTCTCTCTCTCTCTCTGCCTTCCAGAGTGTGCTCAAACTGAACTCTCTGAGAGAAAGATAGTATAAATCTCTCTAATAATCAGACAGCTCATAAGCTCTCAGTCGGCATTGAAGATACTCCCTTCATTTCCTTCCATGTCAGAGATGCTGAATCTATCTGATGAGTCTATAACTCACCTGCTGCCATTTCCAATCGAACAGCATCATCTCCCTGCAAAGAGAAGCGTCGTTTCAATTCAGGTGGGGAGGGGGAGGGGCAGATTTGGTCTAAGCCCACATCCCACTCACCTTCCAATTAGCCTAATTTATTCAACCAGGCAGCAAGACTTTGTACTCAGGAGCAAGTTGCAACCAGCTCCCAGGGGTTGTTTGCGAGTGCTGACCATCTGCCTGCTCAGCCTTACATTCTAATTGCCTATTAATCCTCTACTAGATATATGATAAAAGCTGAAGAGTTGGCGTGGGAGGGAGAGCGCTTTAGACTGGATGCTCAGTTGAGCAAAGGGCTTTCTAAAGCTGCTCTTGCAAGATTAAATGAACTATAAAGCAGGTGTCGCTAACAAGGAACTGTAGCACAATCTGGACCCGGAACCCAAGCCAAGAGTAATCCTGAGCAATGGAAGGTTAATGTGCATTGTGTATCCACATGAACAGTGATTCATGTGGTGGCTGGTACAGGCGGTTGGACGATGAATGGCGGCTAACAGATTGAGGTTGAATCATGACAAGACAGAAGTACTGTTTGGAGGGGACAGCAATGGGAGCTCACCTCGTCGTGGGGATTCAAACTGATGACCTTCTGATCGGCAAGCCCTAGGCTCAGTGGTTTAGACCACAGTGCCACCCATGTCCCACCTGGTTCTCATGGAGAAGCCATTTTCAACAGAGTCCAGCGGTGGAAGTACCGTATTTTTCGCTCTATAGGACACACTTTTCCCCCTCCAAAAATTAAGGGGAAATGTGTGTGCGTCCTATGGAGCGAATGCAGGCTCCTTGGCTTCAGCAACAGCAACACAAAGCCTGGAGAGCGAGAGGGGTCGGTGCGCACCGACCCCTCTCGCTCTCCTGACTTCAGCAAAAGGAACCTAAAGCCTCCGGAGCACAGCAGGAACTCGCGCTGCGCTGCTAAGGCTTCAGGGATAGCCGCCTGAAGCCTCCGGAGTGCAATGGGAGGTCCCACTGCGCTCCAGAGGCTTCGGGTTCCTTTTGCTGAAGCCAGGAGAGCAAGACTCTCCTGGCTTCAGCAGAGAGGGAGAGCTGCGCAGCGCCCCTTCAGTGAAGCGGGAGGAGAAATGGAAGGGGCTCTGTTTCTCCTGCCGTTTCGCTGAAGGGGCGCTGAGCAGAGAGGGGGAGAATTGTTTTTTTTCTTGTTCTCCCCCTCTAAAACAAGGTGCGTCCTATGGTCGGGTGCATCCTATAGAGCGAAAAATACGGTAAGCAGCTGCTTTGAGGCAGCATTGGGTGTTGAAATTTTGTGCCCCCTAAAAGTTTTGCACCCAGGGCAACTGCCCCCTCCTACACTATGCCCCAGTCCACTTCTCAGGGCAACTCCATATTTTTTTACACTGGAAGGGCTTTTGGGAGCCCCCTGTTAAAATGTGGAGAATATTGCATTGCTCGGGTCATTCATAGAGGCATCCGGCTCCGTTTGATGGCTCCCTGGACTAGGGGTGGGAAACACGAGACTCCGGATGTTCTTCTGGATCCTGATGAGCAACTGGGGCTTCCGGTTCAGAGACCTCTGCTGCTGGATCTAGGCTTGCGGTTTCCAAAATTTGGAAGGAATGGCTGCTAGACCAGAGGAAAGCTACTCAAATGGTTCTCGTATCTCTACCGGGGGGGGCACACCACCCATCACTAGTGAAGAAACGACTGGCATTCTCCAATTCATTCGTGAAAACAAGAGAAACCCTGCGGCTCCGTTTATGCTAATGAAGTCCAGTGAAAGGAGCCACTAATTAAGCACCTGTTATTGTAAGGATGCATTGCCTAATGAAGACTGTCTTATCTTTATGCTGCCGTGTGCCGCATTGTTTCTGTTCCACCATTCTCAGCCAGATACGCAACCAGAACCCATAATAAGCAGAAGTTAACTATTTCCTGTAAGATGCTGTTGCTACAGCCTGAACATCTGAAGGCAGCCCTGTTTAGGGAAGCTTTTAATGTTTGACGGACTACTGTATTTTAATATTTTGTTGCAAGCCACCCAGAGTGGCTGGGGAAACCCAGCCAGATGGGCAGGGTATAAATATATTATTATTATTATTATTATTATTATTATTATTATTATTATTAACCACATTGACTTCACACTTCAGTGCAGCTCCAAACATCAGTTGCATGCCTAGGGACTCACTCCCAGGGCATTTTTGGCCCCCAAATATATTTTTGAGGGGACCAAGGCCCCTCAAAACCAGTGGAAGTCTAGTTGTGTAGAATAATACTGTTGTTGTTGTTGTTTAGTCATTTAGTCGTGTCCGACTCTTCGTGACCCCATGGACCAGAGCACGCCAGGCACTCCTGTCTTCCACTGACTCCCACAGTTTGGTCAAACTCATGCTGGTAGCTTTGAGAACACTGTCCAACCATCTCGTCCTCTGTCGTCCCCTTCTCCTTGTGCCCTCCATCTTTCCCAACATCAGGGTCTTTTCCAGGGAGTCTTCTCTTCTCATGAGGTGGCCAAAGTACTGGAGCCTCAGATTCAGGATCCGTCCTTCCAGTGAGCACTCAGGGCTGATTTCTTTCAGAATGGAGAGGTTTGATCTTCTTGCAGTCCATGGGACTCTCAAGAGTCTCCTCCAGCACCAGAATTCAAAAGCATCAATTATTCGGCGATCAGCCTTCTTTATGGTCCAGCTCTCACTTCCATACATCACTACTGGGAAAACCATAGCTTTAACTATATGGACCTAATAATACTCTAGATCCCCAAATCTTGGAAATGAGGCTCTGATAGTAAACACAAATCTTTTCACTTGGCTGCTTTGAGGATCGAGCTACAAGCCACACTAGACTCAATCAAGAAGCAGGAAATGAGAATGTGGGGAGGGTGGTCTCTCCAATCTAAAGCAAATCACAGGAAACAACAGAAGAACTTAATGTTCCTAACAGCTCTTATTCACTGTATCCCTAGCAGAAACAGAAGCTTACACAAACATTGCTTTCTATCCCCCATCAGTATCGACATTTCAATCCATCATTGCCTTGGAAGGCCAGCTATTAACTCACCGTGTTTACAGTGAGAAACCCATTTGCCCTGTTTTAATGGTGCCTCTTTTATTTTGCAAGGTGGAGCAGCACAAGGCTGGCTGGAAGGTTAAAGAAATAACTCTAAGCTTCACCTACGTGTGGGTAAAGTGTGGATCAAATAGGAGCCAGGATAGAAGATCCTGCTGGGACGTGGGTGTGGCTGAGTGGTAGAGAATCTGTTTTCATAGAATCATAGACTTGTAGAGCTGGAAAGGACCCCAAAGGCCATCAAGTCCACCCCCTTGCAATGCAGGAATCTCAAATAAAGCATCCATGACAGATGGCCATCCAACCGCTGCCTAAAAAATTTCTTCCTAATGTTTAATCGGAATCTTCTTTCATGTAACTTGAAGTGATTGGTTTGAGTCCTACCCTCCAGAGCAGGAGAAAACAGGCTTGCTCCACCTTCAATGTAACAGTCCTTTAGATATTTGGTGATGGCTATCATATCATATCATGGGACGCAGATGGCGCTGTGGGTTAAACCACAGAGCCTAGGGCTTGCCGATTGGAAGGTTGGCTGTTCGAATCCCCGCAACGGGGTGAGCTCCCATTGCTCGGTCCAGCTCATGCCCACCTAGCAGTTGGAAAGCATGTCAAAGTGCAAGTAGATAGATAGGTACCGCTCTGGCGGGAAGGTAAGCGGCGTTTCCATGTGCTGCTCTGGTTCACCAGAAGCAGCTTAGTCATGCTGGCCACATGACACGGAAGCTGTACGCCTGCTTCCTTGGCCAATAAAGCGAGATGAGCGCCGCAACCCCAGAGTCGACCATGACTGGACCTAATGGTCAGGGGTCCCTTTACCTTTACTTTACGTGTTGTTTATATTGCATAATATTTGATGTGGTTTTATGACACCTGTAACCCTAGGTTTATTCCTAGGTACATGTGCCCATGATTGCATCCTAAAATCTTGAATATCACTGAAATGGCACAGCAAGTGACAAGGCTTGTTCAGTGTGGGTAGGTGTGTGTTTGTGGGTGCTGAACAATGACAATGCAAAGCAAATACACAAATACATAATACAATACAGTTCAAAAAACCTGCCTTCCTTTTATTGAACTTCGTAAACATCATGTTCAACCTTGACAGTAATGGATACAGATTGCTCATTGTGACATTTGTATTATTGGGTGTCTATGTTATCCTGGTCATCTACAACTTAGACATTAACAACGTCGATCCAAAAATATCAAACCCTTCCCTGCACTAAGGTTGAAACATGATTTGTTGATCCCATCTTCTTTTTCAGCTTAGGGATTCTGTTTGATGAAAGATGTTCCGGGCCTGATTTTATTGCTGTGGGATTCTTAAAAAGACCTCTGCTTTATTACATTCATTTGATTGTTTAATGAGGCACAAGCAGGCTTGATTAATATGCCGGGCAGTTCAGCAAACACTTCACGTTCTACTGAGTCATCAGATATTGCATTTTGCAACAACAGCCCAATAAGACGGTAAAATATGGTCTGTGGGGTCTTGTCGTGGGTTCAGTCTTCAAACTTTGAAGCTCCGCTGATTCCAGTGGGGAATTAAAACACCGGCTTAAATATTTTCCAGGGAAGATAACGGAGCTGAAGACTACTTCACTGTCTAAATTATGCCCCATATAGAGAGTTTATTTCAGTGTCTAGCTCACAGTGCACAGAGGACATAAGATGAGTATCAGCAAAGAAGCTTGCATGTTTATAAAACTCGGAAGAGATTCTACGATGTGGTTCTTCAGGCATTCCACATAATGAAGCAGCAAAATCTTTTCCTTGCACTGTACCACTGCAGGTGGGTGTGTACATTTTTTTACTATTATTTATTCCATAAAAATTTTATACTGCTTGATTAAAAAAAAACACCCTGAAGCCATTTCCAAAAGGAATAAAGCAATAAAATTGGCAGTTAAATTAAAACTTTTTTTTTGAGAAAAGGAATTAAAATCAACAACAAGCTAAAAGCATATCAACATTTTACAGATCTGGGTCTGTGCCATGCAAGTTTTCAAGGCTGAAATTACCAATTTCAAAATGCATATGTTCTGAATGTGAAATTTGGCCTCCAAATTCAGCACTTGGGTTCTCTGAACAGCCTCTCCAGATTAATCTTTTTTTGATTGATGTGTCAGATCCCCTCCGTCATAAGACAATGCTGTCAAAACTCCTATAGCAATTGTCAAATACGATTGTACCAAATGTCACTTTTACTTGAGAAGTAGAGCTGTGTCTCTTTGGAATAAAAGGTTCCCATGGATCGTGTTAGAGGAATGCTTGTAGCCCCTGCAAGCTCTCCTGGAATGCTATGAAGTTCAGTTCTGCCCGAAACATTGGAAGAGCCCAGAGAGATTATGCTTAGGGGAAGCCAATGCAGTAACTTCCGTTAAGTTAAAAGGTAAAGGTAAAGGGATCCCTGACCATCATGTCCAGTCGTGACCCACTCTGGGGTTGCGGCGCTCATCTCACTTTATTGGCCGAGGGAGCCTGCGTACAGCTTCCGGGTCATGGGGCCAGCATGACTAAGCCACTTCTGGCGAACCAGAGCAGCACACGGAAACACCGTTTCCCTTCCCGCTGTAGCAGTACCTATTTATCTACTTGCACTTTTACGTGCTTTCTAACTGCTAGGTTGGCAGGAGCTGGAGGAGGAGTTTGGATTTGAAGAGGAGTTTGGATTTGATATCCCACTTTATCACTACCTGAAGGAGTCTCAAAGCGGCTAACGTTCTCCTTTCCCTTCCTCCCCCACAACAAACACTCTGTGAGGTGAGTGAGGCTGAGAGACTTCAGAGAAGTATGACTAGCCCAAGGTCAGCCAGCAGCTGCATGTGGAGGAGTGGAGACGCGAAACCGGTTCCCCAGATTACGAGTCTACTGCTCTTAACCACTACACCACACTGGCTCTCAACTGGGACCGAGGAACGGGAGCTCACCCCGTCGCAGGGATTCGAACCACCGACCTTCTGATCGGCAAGTCCTAGGCTCTGTGGTTTAACCCACAGTGCCACCTGCGTCCCTCTTAAGTTGTGCATTAAGTTACTGGACTGCAACTCACATTATCCCTGACCACTGGCCATGTTAGCTAGCGCTGGTGGAAGTTGTAGTCTAATTACATCTGCAGGGCATTCTGTTGGCTACTCCTGGATTAGGCTAAAGTTCGCAAATCTGATGTGATAGGTAGACTACAATATTTATCACTCCTGTTATACAAAAATCTCCAAATGTGTCCGAACTTCAATGTCTGAAACTACTGGTAGAGGACTAGGATCTAGAGATCATGCTAAGGGTGGCCAAATTCTGTGCGACTGCCACAAAACTTAGGGAACAAGCTGTACTACCAAAATGATTAAGGTTTAAAATGACAATTTTAGGTTATATTTTAGTGATCAAGATTTAATATATATTTTTTAACTGCCGCTATATCTGAATTGTCTCTGTTATACCCAATTGCAATTCAATGTATTCCTGCTGTGTTTTATCATTTTCCTGATACTGTAAGGGAACTGGTCTGTGACCGTAATAATAAAATTCAATTCAATTCAATACCCATCAGCCCCAGCAAGGATGCCCAATGGTCAGAGATGATGGGAGAGCTAGTCCACAGCATCTGTGCAGCATCACGTTGCCTACTCCTGGGTAAAAGGACCAACCCACCCAACATCCTGTTGCCAGGAGACAGATGCTTCCAGGAAGACCACAAGCAGAACATTAGGGCTGCCCACCCTCTAATGTGCTCTCTCCCATTCAGCCAGCATTTAGAATTCAAAGGGACTCTTTTGGTTTTCTGGTTCACAGGGCCACATTTGGGTTTGATGAGGCTGTAAGCTACTGAAGGTAATGGGGCCCTTTATAGGTCCAGCTGTCCTTTGTCAACAACAAATTGTCGCTCTTTTTTGTGTGGAATATATGCTATATGGTAATTTATTTATTTTATAGTACAGTACATTGATTATTGCTTTCACTTTATGGATCAGTGGTCTCGTCAGATAGTAAAACTCGTGTTAAATTGCTGTTTCGGGGGTTGTTTTTAAAAGTCTGGAACGGATTGATCCATTTTGCATTACTTTCTATGGGAAAGCGTGACTTGGTTTTGGAACGCTTTGGTTTTGGAACGGACTTCCGGAACGGATTAAGTTTGAGAACCAAGGTTCCACTGTATATAGAAATGAGCAAAGCAGTGATATTTTAGGGAGCAGGATAGCAGGCGGGACCCATTACTTACATCATAGGAGCCTACACAACACAAAACGCTGTTGCTGTAGGTAGGTTTAATTTTATTTGTTTTTTATCTCATATTTTGGAAATGTACATCCAGGGTTTTTTCTTTTTAATTTTTTTGGGGCCCCCACAAGAGTGGGGCCCTAAACTATAGCTTGTTTAGCTTATACGTAAATCCAGCACTGGTGGTTCACCACCATGGATTGACCTATCTTCTTCGGCTTTAGATCCATTTCAGTCCGGTTTCCGTCCTGGTTTTGGGACCGAGACGGCTCTGGTTGCCCTAACAGACGATCTCCGTAGACAGCTGGATCGAGGCGGGTCAGGACTGGTGATCCTTTTAGATTTGTCAGCAGCCTTTGACATGGTCGATCATGATCTTCTGGACCATCGCCTCGCAGACGTGGGGATACAGGGCATAGCCCGTAACTGGCTGTGCTCTTTTATCTCTGGTCGGGGACAGAGGGTGGCACTAGGGAGGAAAATGTCGTCGCGCCACTCCTTGGTGTGTGGAGTGCCGCAGGGCGCAATCCTCTCCCCAATGCTTTTTAACATCTTTATGCGCCCCCTTGCCCAGATTATCCGGAGCTTTGGGCTGGGTTGTCACCAATATGCTGATGACACTCAGCTCTAGCTGTTGATGGATGGCCACACCGACTCGACCCCAAACACACTGACCAGATGCTTGGAAGCTGTGGCTGGATGGTTTCGTGGGAGCCGATTGAAACTAAATCCTTCGAAGACAGAGGTCCTATGGCTGGGTCGGGATGGCATGGGGATGAGGGACCAACTCCCTTCTCCTGCGGGGGCCCAATTAGTGCCATTGCCTTCCGTTAAGAGTTTGGGTGTAATCCTTGACGCCTCCCTTTCCATGGAGGCGCAAGTTACAGCAACAGCCAAGGCGACATTTTTCCACCTTCGCCGCATCAAGCAGTTGGTCCCTTACCTTTCCCGCCCCGACCTGGCCACAGTGATCCATGCGACGGTCATCTCCAGGCTTGACTACTGTAATTCACTCTACGCGGGGCTGCCCTTGAAGCTGCCCCAGAAACTCCAGCGAGTGCAGAATGCTGCAGCGCGGCTCCTCATGGGGTCTCTGCCATGGGAGCATATTCACCCAGTGCTTTTCAAGCTGCACTGGCTCCCGGTGGAGTACAGGATCAGATTTAAGGTGCTGCTTTTGACCTTTAAAGCCCTTCACGGCCTAGGACCCTCATACCTACGGGACCGCCTCTCCTGGTATGCCCCATGGAGAGCCTCAAGGTCCATAAATAGCAACACCCTAGTGGTCCCGGGCCCTAAGGAAGTTAGATTGGCTTCAACCAGAGCCAGGGCCTTTTCAACTCTGGCTCCAGTCTGGTGGAATGCTCTGCCTCATGAGACCAGGGCCCTGCAGGATCTGATTTCTTTCCATAGGGCCTGTAAGACAGAGTTATTCCGCCTGGCCTTTGGCTTGGAGCCAATTTGATTCCCTCCCTCTCTTTCTTTTTTCTTTTCCTTCTCCTCCTGCGATGAGGCTACATTTTAATGTTTCAATATTTTAATGTTGTATTTTTAATTTTGTTTTTAAGTTGTAATCATTTAACTTGTTTTTATTATTGCTTGTAAGCCGCTCTGAGCCTGGCCTTGGCTGGGGAGGGTGGGGTATAAATAAAAATTATTATTATTATTATTATTTGTATCTGTTTAATAATAATAACAATTTTATTATTTATACCCCCGCCAATCTGGCTGGGTTTCCCCAGCCACTCTGGGCGGCTCCCAACAGAATATTGAAAACACAATAAAACATCAAACATCATAAACTTCCCTAAACAGGGCTGCCTTCAGATGTCTTCTAAAACTCAGATAGTTGTTTATTTCCTTGACATCTGAAGGGAGGGCATTCCACAGGGCGGGCGCCACCACCAAGAAGGCCCTCTGCCTGGTTCCCTGTAACTTTACTTCTTGCAGTGAGGGAACCACCAGAAGACCCTCAGAGCTGGACTTCAATGTCTGGGCTGAACGATGGGGGTGGAGACACTCCTTCAGGTATACAGGACCGAGGCCGTTTAGGACTTTAAAGGTCAGCACCAACACTAATCTTCCTTTAAATTCCCTTTGGAGGAGGACCACTGCCAATGAAAGTATGGAGGAAGAGTTTGATTCAGTGGAAGTCAGCATCATGTCTCCAGGGGGTCATAATATTTAGTGAAGATGTTGGATGTGGTATGGCTGCACCCTGCAGTTTCCAGGCCCTGTGAAGGAGTGGTGGAGCTTGCAATGAAACAACATCACATTCAGCCTCTCGCCTTGCTAACTGTGATGAGAGAGGGGGTGAAGAGAAAGGGAGGTTGATGCTTTCAATGGAGGTCCCTCATCAGTTTGAATATGCAATCCAGCAGGAATAGGAAAATATTTCCATTTCAGTTCCTCTCAGTCTCTCATTTATCCTATCTTAAGTTCAATTCTTTGCATTTCTGTGGGAGTCATAAAGCCACGGTAAAGGCTTGTAATACTGCAGGGTGCCCCCTGACCTTGGCTGACCAGCACTCTGAGCTTTACAATGTATTGGAATGTAATGCAGTTGTGTTTCCTCTGGGCAGTGATGCCCTATATGGTGAAGGGGGCAATAAAAGCCTTGACCGGATGAGGTAACGTGAGACACTGGAAAAACAGCCATGCGGCTGGAGAGAGACAAAGGAATAAAGAAGTTTGCAGGAGGAGGAGAGGGAAGTTCGAGAGGAGCTGCTCCTACCATCATGAAAATATTGCTGGCTCTCTGTGTCATTATTTTATGCTAAACTTCGCCATTTGTACGGCTGGCTCCGACAAGTGGTGCCCCGTGTGAGGCAGAATAAAAGAATACGTCTGAGGACTAAGAAAACCGTGTGAGGCAACTTAAAGAAAACAGTCTGAGGCAGACTGAGGCTTTTAAAAGGAAACCGTGTGAGGTTTATCGATCCTAGCAAAGGATATCATTGGCTCACTACGCCCGGCCAGGGTTTCAAGCGCTAATCATCTTAAAAAGATCCCGGTGAGTTCCGATCCCTTATTTATATTGATTTTAGAAAAATGGGCAGCTCTTTGTCTGCTCCCCAACAGAAATTTTTAAAAGACTTAAAATTTCTCCTCTCCTCCAACGAATTGGAAGTTCCGGATGGTGATTTAATACAGCTTATTCTGACTATCAAAGAGCATTCCCCCTGGTTTCCTGCAGATGGGACTTGGGAATTAAAACTTTGGGACAAGATCGGGGAACATTTTCATGGGCACCCCAGCATAAGTGTTCGGATTTTAAATGCATGGTGCAAGGTTCGTTACGCCATGGGCTCTTTATCACCAAAAAATATCTCTATGGCTGCATTGCCAACACAACCTTCAGCTTCTTTAATTCAGCCTGCTGTGTTAGAGACTGTTCCAATACTCGCCTTGCCAGTAGCTCCAGACCCCAAACCTCCGGACTACAGTTCCTCACCAGAGGACCTAATCCTGCAAAAATACCGTGGTCTGGCTGGCAATGATCCTGCTCTTTCAGTGGCAGAACCAGCTACTCCTTTTCAACGTGCAGTCCTTGCCTCTTCCTTAATTCAGGATACTATGGCATTCCCTGTTATTGTGCCCCCTGCTGGTGCCCCAGCAGGCACCCAAGCCCAACACCAACCTTTTGACTTTAAGATCTTGAGAGAGCTGCAACAGTCAGTAAAGGCCAATGGACTCCAAGCCCCATATACGCAGGCGCTTTTAGAAGCCACATTAGCCCAGCTCTTGGTTCCAGAGGACATAAAGCTTTTGGCCCATACAGTGTTGCCCCCATCAGCTGGTGTTTTGTTTGCCCACGAATGGGAAACTGCCTGCCGTGCTTATGCTCCAGCCTTGTTACAACAAGTCAGAGGAAATAATCCAAATGTTACCCTCGCAGACGTCTTAGATGCCATGTTGGGGCGTGGTCCCTTCGCTCAAGCTTCAGTGCAAGCCACACTGCTGCAAATCTTATTGAGGGACACTGCTCTTGCTGCTAAACAAGCAATGAGAAAAATCCCAGAACCCACCAGTATTCAATCAAGGTGGGGTTCAATCAGGCAAGAGGCAAGAGAATCATATTCTTCCTTTATGGACAGGCTGCTTACAGCAGTGAGTCGCCAAATTGAAAATCCTGAAGCCAAACAAATAATCATCAAACAATTGGCCTTTGAAAATGCCAGTGAGGATTGTAAACTTGCATTGCGACCGATAATACACAATCCTGCCACAGACACAGCAGCCATGCTTCGCATTTGTCAGTCTGTAGTTAAAGCCACCCACAAGGCTTATCTGCTGGCAACAGTGCTAAATAAAAACCAGCCTGTAGCCACCGATACAACTTGTTTCCAGTGTGGCAAACCAGGATCACTGATACCCCAGGGGGGGTAGAACAGTGGCCTCTACCAAAAGAAAAATCTGCAGCAGCGGCACCAGCTATCTCTGAACAGCTTATTTCTGAACAATTGACTTTCGGCCACATTGAACCATCTTCATCCCACTGGCTCCAGCAGACAGGGAACGGTTTGCTTTTACATTGCCAGCATATCACAATTCGCAGCCCACCCAGCGATATCAGTGGGTTGTCCTGCCTCAAGGCATGCGGAACTCCCCTACACTTTGTCAACATTTTGTGGATGAAGCATTGAAACCTTTCCGCATGCGCCACCTAGAGGTGCTGCACACGAGCTGCATCTTGCAGTGTTTGCCTTCCTAACCATTTGCCTTGCCATCCTTTGCTGCACCGTTATACAAGGAAGAGAAGCAGACGACCAGTCCAGTTGAAACCACCATATTTCACCTCATCGGCTGGCAAGCAGCTGTCGTCAGCTTCCTACTCTGGCTGGCAGTATCCATGGCTCAGCCACTTTCGAACTAGAAGAACAGCGTTGTTGAATAAGACTTTTAGGGGAGAAAATTATCATAAGATATGGAGGGATAATATTTATGTACAAGATATGATTATGTTTACCAGTTTATTGCATGCTTCTAAATGTTGGGTGTGTATGCCAGTCATTCCGGCATAATGCTTCATGGTGTACCTGTCAATGGATCTTTTCAATTTACTAATATTATATCCCCTAAGCCTCCAGTACAATTGACCCTCCATGAGCCTCCCCCCATTTATTTTCAAATTAAGGAGGGGAAAGAATCATGGGGCATATATCCAAACTGTCAATATACATTGAATTTCACTTTTAATAGCTCTTGTTCTCTTACAGGAACCAATCTCAGTGCTATAGGAGTGACACCAGTGCATGGCTAATAAACTAAAAGGAAGCCTACCATGCAGCTTGGAATCAGAATTCTTATATTCTTGGCTTCCGGATTTTAGTGATCATTATAGTAGTTATTGATTTTAGTGATCATTATAGTAGTTATTTGCATTATTTTGTGTTGCTGTATCCAATGTATTCTTTCTTTAATTTCTATATTTACTGCATGGTTTTCCAGTCCGCAGCCCGCTTCCGGTGTCAAAGAGTCGCTTATCGCATATTGACTCTGATATAAAATAAAGAAAGAGGGAATGTGGGAGTCATAAAGCCACGGTAAAGGCTTGTAATATTGCAGGGTGCCCCCTGACCTTGGCTGACCAGCACTCTGAGCTTTACAATGTATTGGAATGTAATGCAGTTGTGTTTCCTCTGGGCAGTGATGCCCTATATGGTGAAGGGGGCAATAAAAGCCTTGACCGGATGAGGTAACGTGAGACACTGGAAAAACAGCCATGCGGCTGGAGAGAGACAAAGGAATAAAGAAGTTTGCAGGAGGAGGAGAGGGAAGTTTGAGAGGAGCTGCTCCTACCATCATGAAAATATTGCTGGCTCTCTGTGTCATTATTTTATGCTAAACTTCGCCATTTGTACGGCTGGCTCCGACACATTTCCATACCCATTTTTTTTAAAGAAGTCATTGTGAAAATTCACCGGCTTTTAGTGCAAATTTATCTAAATATACCAACCTTTGTGAGGGATGTGGGTGGCGCTGTGGGTAAAACCTCAGCGCCTAGGACTTGCCGATCGCATGGTTGGCGGTTTGAATCCCCGTGGCGGGGTGCGCTCCCGTCGTTCGGTCCCAGCGCCTGCCAACCTAGCAGTTCGAAAGCACCCCCAGGTGCGAGTAGATAAATAGGGACCGCTTACCAGCGGGAAGGTAAACGGCGTTCCGTGTGCTGCGCTGGCTCGCCAGATGCAGCTTGTCACGCTGGCCACGTGACCCGGAAGTGTCTGCGGACAGCGCTGGCTCCCGGCCTATAGAGTGAGATGAGCGCACAACCCTAGAGTCTGGCAAGACTGGCCCATACGGGCAGGGGTACCTTTACCTTTTTTTAACCAACCTTTGTATGCATTTCTCTTAATATACATAGCATTGATTCAAATATAACGTATTTTGTATGATATTTTCACTAATAAATGCATTCTTTTGTACATTTTACCCTTTTCCCACACATCGCCTGGATGAAGAACTGCTTTGCAAAATTTGGAGGTGCGAATTTCAAAGGACGTCTGTGTTTGGATTCGTGTTAGAAAGTATGAATTAGGCAGGTCCACTTCTAAATGCAAACTGGATCTAATCCTCTCCCATGCCTGCAGTCCAGGTCCAAGGTTCTCAAGGTGTGGAATTTTGTGCCAGATGTGGAACCCATACAGCCTGAATTCTCATTAATATCAAAACGGAATCTCTGGTGCTCTCTTCACTTCCTTCTTCTGTATAGCCATGCTAGTTCTTGTGAGTGCGGCAAGGCACACACTTGCAAGAGAAATGCTCTGATTTTCTTATATCATCTTTCTTGCTTTGTTTTGTCCCTTGCCAGCAATAGACTCTGCATAATTGCTTTAATACAGTAGCAACAGTCGTAGTTCAAAGCCATTCAAACCCGACATCACTTGCAATCTAAATATAGATGTTCCGAGCAGAACATTGTTGCTGAGTGACTATGTTTTACTCACTCTCTCACTCACTTTCTCTCTGTGGAGCAATTAGCGAATTAATGTATTCTTCAGCAATAAGAATGGGCTAGATTAATATGTTTTATAAGGATCCGACAGGCAGGCAGGCAGGCAGAGCTGAGGGTCAAGTCACACAATTGCTTCTCTTCCTTTAGGATTTGAGGTTGTCCAATGGCAACAGTTTAAACAGCAAGGATGGGGAACCTGCGTCCCTCCAGATGCTGGACTCCTAACTCCCAACATCCCTGACCATTGGCCATGCTGACTGATGCTGGTGGGAGTTGGAGCCCAATGGCATCTTGAGAGCCAAAGGTTCCCTATCCCTGAAAAACAGGTCGCTGTGCTCTGTGGTAACTCTAGGTAAAGGTAAAGGGACCCCTGACCATTAGGTCCAGTCGTGACCCACTCTGGGGTTGCGGCGCTCATCTCGCTTTATTGGCCAAGGGAGCCAGCGTACAGCTTCCGGGTCATGTGGCCAGCATGACTAAGCCGCTTCTGGTGAACCAGAGCAGTGCACGGAAACGTCATTTACCTTCCTGCCAGAGTGGTACCTATTTATCTACTTGCACTTTGACATGCTTTCAAACTGCTAGGTTGGCAAGAGCAGGGACCGAGCAATGGAAGCTGACCTGGAAGCTGACCCATGGACTGCAAGAAGATCAAAGCTATCCATTCTGAAGGAAATCAGCCCTGAGTGCTCACTGGAAGGACAGATCCTGAAGCTGTGGCTCCAATACTTTGGCCGCCTCATGAGAAGAGAAGACTCCCTGGAAAAGATGTTGGGAAAGATGGAGGGCACAAGGAGAAGGGGACGACAGAGGACGAGATGGTTGGACAGTGTTCTCGAAGCTACCAGCATGAATTTGACCAAACTGCGGGAGGCAGTGGAAGACAGGAGTGCCTGGCGTGCTCTGGTCCATGGAGTCACGAAAAGTCGGACACAAGTAAACGACTAAACAACAACACCGCAGAGAGATGACTCAGAGTCACCCATGGAACCGAGTTTGGGGATTTTCTTAACGAACTAGTTTGGGTCGGGGGATGGTCTGCGCCTACAGATCTGTACACAGAATCTGACAACCATCGGGGCCAGTCAGTGTTTCTCAAGCTAACCTACCTCACAGGGCTGTTTTGTGAGAATAAAATGAAGAGGGAGGGGGACCCTGCAAGCCACTTTAAGCTCCTCGGGGGGGGCGGGGAAGGTGGGATATAAACATAATAATGATGCTGGCGCCATTGCCTCAAGCAAAACCTTCAACAATTGTAGGGCAACCCTGGCTATTAAAAGCAGCATCTCAGAGGAGTGTGAATGCCATTTATTCCACTTGACGATTAGCCTCGCTCTCCTGGCTGCAGTTGTGTAACACAATGGCTCCCGTTCTAATTTGCGGCGATAACATGGGTGGGAGGAGAAGGGGGGCTGCATGCAGAGGCCATTATGCCTGGATACACTCATCCCCGCAATGATAAGGCATGTTCCCTGTCGTTGCTCTTCCATTTCGCCGGCTTGATTGATACGCTTTTCAGCATAATTGAATAATTTCTCTCTCCAACCTGCTGCATCCAATTTAATACTCACCCCAAGAAAAATGCTGTTTTCTGCCGCTTTGCCAGAACTTTTTGTGACTCTCCTCGGACACCCTTTACTGTGATTTATAACAATTGAGCCAAATGACAGTATCCCTGGATGGATAGATAGATGATAGATAGATGATAGATGAGAGAGAGAGAGAGAGAGAGAGAGAGAGAGAGATGATAGATAGATAGATAGATGATAGATAGATAGATAGATAGATAGATGATAGATGATAGTTAGATAGATAGATGATAGATAGATAGATAGATAGATAGATAGATAGATAGATAGATAGATATAGATAGATAGATAGATAGATGATAGATAGATGATAGATAGATGATAGATAGATAGATAGATAGATAGATGATAGATAGATAGATAGATAAATAGATGATAGATATAGATAGATGGTAGATGATAGATAGATGATGATGATAGATAGATAGATAGATAGATGATAGTTAGATAGATAGATGATAGATAGATAGATAGATAGATAGATAGATAGATAGATGATAGATAGATAGATAGATGATAGATAGATAGATAGATAGATAGATAGATAGATAGATAGATAAATAGATGATAGATATAGATAGATGGTAGATGATAGATAGATAGATGATGATAGATAGATAGATAGATATATAGATGATAGATAGATAGATAGATGATAGATAGATAGATAGATAGATAGGTGATAGATAGATAGATAGATAGATAGATAGATAGATAGAGATAGATAGATAGATAGATGATAGATAGATAGATAGATAGATAGATAGATAGATAGATAGATAGATAGATGATAGATAGATAGATAGATATAGATAGATGGTAGATGATAGATAGATAGATAGATAGATAGATGATAGATAGATAGATAGATAGATAGATAGATAGATAGATGATAGATAGATAGATATAGATAGATAGATAGATAGATAGATAGATAGATAGATGATAGATATAGATAGATGGTAGATAGATAGATGATAGATAGATAGATAGATAAATAGATGATAGATAGATATAGATAGATGGTAGATGATAGATAGATAGATAGATAGATGATGATAGATAGATAGATGATAGATAGATAGATAGATGATAGATAGATAGATAGATAGATAGATAGATGATAGATAGATATAGATAGATGGTAGATGATAGATAGATAGATGATAGATAGACAGATAGACAGACAGACAGACAGATATTTAAATTTCACAGTTGTTGTTCGTACTGTGCATCCTTCATAAGACTATTGAGGCTGAACTACAAGTTATGCAGGATTCTGTGTAACTTACCCCTGAAGAGCAGCCATTGGGGCTCTGCAGTCATGTAAAAGGTAAAGGTAAAGGACCCCTGGACAGTTAAGTCCAGTCAAAGGCGACTATGGGGTTGCGGTGCTCATCTCGCTTTCAGGCCGAGGGAGCCGGCGTTCATTCACAGAAAGCTTTCCCAGTCATGTGGCCAGCATGACTAAACTGCTTCTAGCACAATGGAAACCAGAGCGCACAGAAACACCATTTTCTTTCCTGCCACAACGGTACCTATTTATCTACTTGCACTGACATGCTTTCAAACTTCTAGGTTGGCAGGAGCTGGGACAGAGCAACAGGAGCTCACTCCGTTGCAGGGATTCGAACTGCCTTCTGATCAGCAAGTCCAAGAGGCTCAGTGGTTTAGAGTGTTCCCCAACCTTGAGCCTCCAGCTGTTTTGGACTACAATTCCCATCATCCTTGACCACTGGTCTTGCTAGCGAGGGATGATGGGAGTTGTAGTCCAAAAACAGCTGGAGGCCCAAGGTTGGGGAACACTGGTAGACCACAGCGCCACCCACGTCTCTGCAGTCATATATGGCAGGTAGTGATTAATTGCTTCCTTGCTGGCCATTCCGTTCCTTTCAAAACCACCTCATTCAAGCTGCTTTTTTCTTCCTGAGAGAGACAAGAGGCCGGCCAGAGAACATGGAACATTCTGACTCATTCCAGTTAATTTCAGAAGTTGCAGCTAAATATCAGCCTAAAGTTGCATTGCAACATATGGATCATGATCAGGTGTTGGAACTGAAAATCTAGGGCATAAATGCATCCACTGTGTGCTCATCAAAAGAAGTGCAGATCCCAGTAAGGTTGGCAGAATGCTTCTGCTGTCCCGTTTCTCAGGAAGTTTTGCTATCAACATGTTAGAGCAAGCACTTTGCTCGCAGTCACGCTGCATCATAGGCATTGTAGTCAATGTTCCATGGTGACTGTATACTGCAGGCCTCATGGTGTTTGTGAGCAAAACAGAAGGTATCTCTTATTTTAAATTCATAAGACTGTGTTCCCTCATACAAACCTACCGGGGTTTGGGGATCGTATCTTGGTCCAGCCACCCTCACAGTAGGCTTGGTGAGGATGTGGGAGAGGGCCTTCTCAGTGGTGGCTGCTGCCAGACTTTGGAATTCCCTCCCTAGGGAAGCTAGACTGGCTCCCTCCGTCTTGTGCTTCTGCCAACAGGTGAATACTTTATTTGTTCCAACAGGCTTTTGGAAACTGACTGCTTTTAATGAAAGGGCTGGTGCTTAATAGATTTTATATCTGTGGATAGTTTTACTTCTATCTCTTGTTTCATTTAAAAATAATAATAATTGTTTCCACCCCTCCCCCCCCCCCATGTTTTTAGTGGTTCTTATTTTTATCTGTAAGCTGCCTGGAGCCCCATCAGGGAAAAAGGCAGGTTATCAAACATAGAATCAAAGAATTGTAGAATTCGAAGGGTCTATGAATTCTGGTAAGACATTGCCCAGATTCTGCCCTGATTTCTGCCTTGCCCAAATGCCCCAAATTCTGTGTTCATCAGAACCTTGCAGCAACCTTTAAATTAATGCTCAAAAGCTCTCTCCTTCTGACCATAGAAGAGGAAAAGAACAAGAACAGCTTTCTCACTTCACCGCCACACTCTTCAAGCTGGAAGACTTCAAAATACTGAAAATTACTTTCCCCTCTTTTCTTGATCTCTGATTTACAGCCTTAGTGACTCTTAATCCCATTCCTAAATTCCTGATGCTTTTATGTCTGGCATCTGAAGTGCTACAGCACTTATTAAATAGTTTCAAAGTTTGGAGTGCTTTTTCTTTCCTCTCTTTTTGTGTGTGCTATATACTTCGTCTCCAGGGTGCCAACATTCATTGTTACAACCTGTTGACAGAGAAGAACGCTTGACGGTGTGGTCTTTGGAGTTAAGGCTGAGGCTCAGATGGATCCCCTTTCAAATTGCAATGCTGGAAATGAAAGCTGAGACGGCAGGCACGGATTGGCCCACTGCAGTCGACATGGGGAAAAGTCAAAGCTCAGTGACGGAGCATCTGAGCCACATGCAGAGTGCCCCAGGACAAATTCTCAGCAGTTCCAGGTACAGCCGGGAGAGACCCCTGCCCAAAATTCTGGAGAGTGACTGTCAGTCAGTATAAGCACTATAGAGCTGGATGTCTTCTAAAAGTCTGGTAGTTGTTTATCTCTTTGACATCTGGTGGGAGGGCGTTCCACAGGGCGGGCGCCACCACCGAGAAGGCCCTCTGCCTGGTTCCCTGTAACTTGGCTTCTCGTGGCGAGGGAACCGCCAGAAGGCCCCCGGCGCTGGACCTCAGTGTCCGGGCTGAATGATGGGGGTGGAGACGCTCCTTCAGGTATACTGGACCGAGGCATTTAGGACTTTAAAGGTCAGCACCAACACTTGGAATTGTGCTTGTAAACCTGCTGAAAAGGTTTGCTGACCCCTGCCTGAGATCATAAGTGATCCCAGAAGTGGGGCAGGTATGGATGTGGCTATGAAGAGAGAAGTTAGCTCCCGATTGCTCCTTTGCAACAAGGGATCCATGACAACTCCAAATCAGTTAATTGGCACTAATTGGGAGAGCCATAGGGAGAGGCTGCCCTAGAGAGTTCCTCACTGGGAACTCCCTACTGCCACCAAGGGGGCTCTCTTTTGAAGCAGCTTGCTTTGAAACCTGAAGCAGATTTTTTCCTCCATTTTAGCAAGCCGTTTTGGTGCAAACCACTGTGTGCTACTGGAGGAAGACTCTTAGAAGGGGGACTTTCTGCATCAATCTGCTAGGTTTCTGCTTTCTGCTAGCAACATGCTTCCAAAGGAGGTCACTGTAACCTCCCATCAGATGATGGGCTACTATAGCTACCCCCTTTGAATTATGGCACATGCCAATCACCTGCCATAATTATGACACCGGGTTATTGACTGGTGAGTGGTCCCGCCCTCCTGTCAAAGTTGACAGGCAGGTGAGTCGAGGGATCTGGCCCACCGGCAAGATCCAATTCCTCAACCCTGTGTTAAAGTAACCTTGTAAAACAGTGCTTCTGAGGTTGCACAAAGTGCTTTCCCCCCCATGACTAACAGCAGCCAGTTCCCACACACCAACACCTCCTAAATTAATACACACTTGGCTTCTCTTTATATGTTCTAAATTTTTGGATGATTTATATGTCAGTGTTTGAAAAAGAAAAGGTTCTGACCTCCTTTGACTCCTAGCTTGGTCCTTGGACCCTAGTTGGTGCAAAAGAGTCCTTGAGAAAGAGTATCTTTGCAGAGTATTGCTGCTTTTATTCTTAAAAGTCTTCTTATCCCACCACAACCAACAGCTTTATACAGATTAACGCAACCAGCTTTCAACCATCCGACCAACCCAAGCAAAGCTCCACAAACAGATCATTCTATATATATACAAGCATATTTGGGTGAAAGGTTTCATGAGTCATGCTGACTCAGTCTCTTTTTAAAATCTATACAAAAATATAAAAAATTGTCCAGTAGCACCTTAGAGACCAACTCACTTTGTTCTTGGTATAAGCTTTCGTGTGCATGTGTATCTGAAGAAGTGTGCATGCACACGAAAGCTTATACCAAGGACAAACTTAGTTGGTCTTTAAGGAGCTACTGGACAATTATTTAATATATTTCGACTGCGTCAGACCAACACGGCTACCTACTTGAATCAGTCTCTTTTTGTTCTTAAAGAAACATCGGTCAATTTTTAGCCGTGACACCCCTTCTGTTTCTTAAATGCAAACAAACCCAACGTGTATTAAAGCAAAATTCAATGCAATCTTCTCTGTTGCAGCAGGATTGTAGTGGCAGAATCCCCAACCCTTCTGTTTTCACCATGGTGAAATAATAATCCTAGCCAATGCCAGAGAACTCTGGCCCAGAAGTGTATTTAAGACTGCAAAACATTCCTTGCACTAACAGTAATGGCATGTTAATACACCAGTGTGCTGTATTAACCAGACGAACGTTATCTCCCTCTATAAATAGGGCATCTATTATGCTGAATGCCTTGCGGACCACCTTATCAAATGCAACAGCCCTTTACATCCTTATCAATAACAAGCCCAGCTCTCGTTTGCAAATCCAATAGAGCGGCTTGATGCTTGTAGTTCTTTTCAGACTGGGAGATTAGGTTGCTCCTGAAGGACATGGCGCTCCGTAAATGTATTCATAGATCTGATTTCCCCATTATTTCCTTGCATCCCGACTTAATCCATGCAGACCCTTGATTCACACAGGCGCAAGGGAACACTAGATCTCATCTAGTCCAACCTCCTGCGATGCAGGAATCTCAGTGTCCAACCATGGGCTGAGTATTCTACCCTCCACCTAGTACCTGCACCAGCAGCTGATACTTCCAGGAGGCTGGAGAATATTCTGACCTGTCTTAAAGGCAGCCTGGCCTTCGGCTTGGACTCACTCTAACCCCTTTTATGGGATTTGGTGTATAAAGTTTCCCTTGGCTTTTTTGCTGGCCCATGTAGGACCAGCATGGATAGCTGGCTCGGGTGAATATCTGATGTTTCCTCCCTTTATGGTCTTGATTTATGGGCGACTACTAAAAGGGAGGAGTGGGCCTTAATTGGGAGCGCTGCCATTCCTAGGCAGACGTGTTATTTTGTCTCTCACTGTGCTTATTAAAGAATCTAACTGGTAAGTCGTTCTTTTCATCTGATCTTCTTATTTACTGCCACGGTGGATGGAGGACGCTGATTCCCCAAAGCCTGGCAGTGGGCTAGTTTCCACACTGTTACGGAAAAATCTAGGTGTGAGGCTGCTCAGTCACTCAGCTCATCGGGCAGAGCCAGCAGGTCCCTGCGGAATAAAGGAAGGAGTCCAGCCAACCGGAGCAAATAGCTGTAGACCAAAGTTTATTGCACAATAGGTTCAAAGAGCAAATTTGAACCCCGAGGATGGGGTGACAGAGACTTTTAAAACTTTCCCACCATATCCCAGAATACAGTTCGTACAGCATCATTGCTACATCACTGACATGTCACAAAAGAGGAGGGGTTAACCTTGGCAAACATGTCCAGACAAGTCTTTGGTACAAGATTAGCATAAGCAGACATGGCAGGCAAGACTCAGGAATAAGATAGACAAATATGTCTTAAGTACCCACCACCCAAAAGTACACTAGAAGTTCCTTTGCATGTCTGGAGCCTGAGGCGAGTCAGGTGATGAGATTTGGCTTCCTTTGGCTAACAATGAGCCCAGCACTAGTCACCTCTGGGAACTTCCTGGAGTCCTTTTTGAAGGGGAAAATAGCTTTGGAATGGAGGAAACTGGGAAAGGAGATGATTTTATATTATTTTTTAAGCTAGGTAACTTCCCTGAGCTGTCAAGTTGAAAGGATACTGTGATGAGTATGAGTTACTCGTGCGTAAACTGGTGCCTCTCTAGGCTAATTTGCCTTGTTAAACCTTTCTGACTGCACAGCCCTTTCTAATTATGACTGCCTCAGTCACTGGCAGAATCCATCAGTGGGCGTTTCTTGAACCTCTTCCAACATAAGAGTTGTTTGACACCCAGTCTCCTCCTCCTCTCACTGCGCGGGAGTCTTCTGCGCAGGGAGGGTGTGGGTAGCGGAGGACCTGTCCCCTCCTCACTGAGTTCCAGTGAAGAGTCCTGGAGCCCTCTCTCCGATTCCCCCATCTGCCCGCCTTTATTCCTGGTGTTGCGCTTAAATGCTTCCCCCTCCACTGAGCTGTTTCTCCCCCTGCTGCTGGGTCCTTCTCCAGCATCATCTAGGAGCCTCCCCTTCGCCTCTCGCTCCGATGTCAGTTCCCTGACAGATACATTCAGGCATAATATTTGTAATATTTAACTTTAAAGATGTGCCCCCCGCCCCCGGTAATTTCTGTAACAACACACATTCACATGCCACGTTCTATCCTCCATCCAGAGAAGCAACAAACAAGGACATGTTTCAGCCAGGGGAAAACACCCGGGGAAGCGAAGCAGGCATGTGGCCTGGGGAGACGTCCAAGGGCCAGATAGAGAGAAGTAAAGGGCCACATCTCCAGAGGCGGTTTTAGGGAAGTGCAACCGCCAGGCAGGGGCATCAAAGCCATGCTGCAGAGTGGAATGCAAGAGGCAGAGGGCACCAATTTTTAGTGTCGCACAGGGCACACCGCTGAAATTTGAGAGTCCAAAGTCCACCACTGCATAGGTGGCCCTTAGATTCTGAGGTTCGTTGGTGGACCTGCTCCAAAGTGAAAGCCTTCGGGAAACAATATATAATGAATTGAAAAAGGGTTTAAAATATAACTTTAATAAGAAAACCAGAGGCTTTTTTATTAGGTTTAATCGGAGAAGAAATACATATAAGAGATGTAAATATGTTTATGTGTGCCACAACGGCTGCAAGGATACTCCTGGCTCAAAAATGGAAAGAGCAGGAACTCCCAATACTGGAAGATTGGCAGGTCAAGATGGTGGAGTACGTAGAGATGGCCAAGTTGACGGGGAAGATCCGGAATCAGCGTGATGAACTGTTTCAAAAGGACTGGAACAGATCTATATTTTACAGTAGTACCTCAGTTTACATATGCTTCAGGTTGCATACACTCCAGGTTACAGACTCCACTAACCCAGAAATAGTACCTTGCATTAAGAACTTTGCTTCAGGATGAGAACAGAAATCGTGCTCTGGCGGCGCAGTGGCAGCAGGAGGCGCTGTTAGCTAAAGTGGCGCTTCAGGTTAAGAACAGTTTCAGGTTAAGAACGGACCTCCGGAACGAATTAAGGACTTAACCCGAGGTACCACTGTATATGAAAGAAAATTGTAAACGTCTGAAAACGTTTGTAGGTTTGAACTGAAATGTTTTGTAATGTAAATATAAGGAACTGATTTACCTATAAGAAGGTGAAATATTATAATAAGATAAAAGGTAAACATGTGATTATAGAAATGCGGAGAATATAGAAAGGGGTGTGGAAGCCAGAAAGAGGGAAGGAAGGAGGTTGATGCTCTTATAGAGTAATGTATTAAGTTATAAAATTATGTAACAAAATGTGATTATGATAAAAGTGGAAAATTCAATAAAAATTTTTTAAAAAAAAAAAAAAGATCCTGAGGTTTGTGACCCCAGATGTAAAAGAAGACCACACACCCAGCTCAGAGGAAACAGATCTGAAGGGCACAGCTCTACCCAGAGAGAGAGAGAGAGAGAGAGAGAGAGAGAGAGAGAGAGAGAGCAAAACCTTTCTTTTTTTAAAGGAATTTTCTTGTCATCCAAGAAAGTGACCTTTTGTGCCCCTGAAGACAGCAACGGAGTCCCGCACCAAGAGCCGACTTTTCAAGCTGGCAAGTGAATGATAAAGATTTCCCATAACATTCGGAGTAATTACCTTTTAATTTGCTGTGCAAGATTCCTTGGACCGGTTCCAATTTTGCCATTAGCAAAACTCCATTCTTTCGTAAGTGAGGGGATTAGCATTCCTGCTTCTCATTGACTGCTCAACTTCTTTTGTCGAGAGAGAATAATTCAAATAAGAGCTATCAGGTTGGAGCTATCTAATTCCTACTCTGAGCAGACTGACTAAAATAAATGAACCTTAGTTATGTTTATTAACTTCCATGGGTTTACTCTGAGTAGAGCTAATATGAGATACAGCCCATAGACTGTGTCTGGGCTTTAGAGACGTGCCCTTATTTTCCCCCACTCCACAACTACCATATTTTTCGCTCTATAGGACGCACTTTTTTCCCTCCAAAAATTAAGGGGAAATGTGTGTGCGTCCTATGGAGCGAATGCAGGCTCCTTGGCTTCAGCGATAGCAACGCGAAGCCTCTGGAGTGCGGAGGTAGCGCTCCTGCGCTCCGGAGGCTTCGCGTTGCTTTTGCTGAAGCCTGGAGAGCGAGAGGGGTCAGTGTGCACCGACCCCTCTCGCTCTCCAGGCTTCAGGGATAGCCGCCTGAAGCCTTCGGAGTGCAGCGCGAGTTCCCGCTGTGTTCCGCAGGCTTCAGGTTCCTTTCACTGAAGCCAGGAGAGCAAGACTCTCCTGGATTCACCAGAGAGGGAGAGCTGCGCAGCGCCCCTTCAGCGAAGTGGGAGGAGAAATGGAAGGGGCTCCGTTTCTCCTGCCACTTCGCTGAAGGGGCGCTGAGCAGAGAGGGGGAGATTTTTTTTCTTGTTCTCCCCCTCGAAAACAAGGTGCGTCCTATGGTCCGGTGCATCCTATAGAGCGAAAAATACGGTAAGTCATTCTCAGAATAATGGAGGAGCAAATCTTGCAATCTCATTTTCTCTCAGTTCCACACTCCTCACCCAGGAATATGTTCAGTTCTCCACAGTTCCACAGAAAATTGCGCATTTGTGTCTTCTTTTAACTCTCGTGAATATTCCTCAGCATCTTAGTATGAATTTCTACTCATATTTCTATTCAGTTTTGACTAATCTAAACATTTTTGCAAGTAGTTTTTCCCCAATGCAATGCATTCTTGGATGTTGTCGGCACCGTTATACACATTTTTATGCACACTTTGCTCCCAGCGTGTGCATTTTTATACTTATTGCTGGGTTTGAGAACGGCATTGAAGAATTCGGAGAGGTGTGAACGGATGGCTATGTTTTGGTTCGCGCATTGGACTGAGAAGTACAGATCACATAGTTTCTCATGAAAATGCGAGCCATTTTCAGTCAAAGGGCCACATTCTCCCCCAGGAAACCTTCCAGGGGGCACAGGCCAGTGACATAGCTGTCAACCGTCCCTTATTTGGTGGGAAAGTCCCTTATCCCAGCGCCATGTCCCGCTGCTGTCCCTTAAATTTCCCGGGTTTCAAAGGAAGCAGCTCCTCTCCCTCCCTCCCTGCCGGCCAGGGAGGAGGGAGGCTCCAACTGTGTTGCTTGGCTGCGTTGCTCACCCAATAAGGAGTCTAAGAACAACTGGGGGGTGGAGCTTGCATGCCTTGTGCCGATCAAATTGCCTGCGTTGCCTGGGGACTCACCTTTGCTCAGCGCTTCCCAGCGGAGAGGTAACGGTGGTTTTCCTTGCTGCATCCCCTTTGCCGGGTTGCTGCGCTGTGGGAACAACCGCTTGAGGCTTTGTTTGGCTGCTGGCTGGGCTTTCTGCCTTTGGCTCGGAGGGGCTCAGAAGTTGAACATACCTGTGCCCGGAAAATCCCTTATTTTGGCTGCTGATCCCTTATTTTTGAGGCTGCTGGTCCCTTATTTTCAAATCTGTAAGTTGACAGCTATGGCCAGTGAGCATGTAACAAAAGGCACAGGTAAAAGTGAGAGAAGGAAAGAAAGGAGAAAAAATGGGTGGGGAAACACAGAGCTCTGGGGTCAACCCCCCCCCCTTCCAAAATTCCAAAGGCTTTGAGCATCATTCAGACCAAAGTACACAACTCTTGTCTTCAGTTCAGAGCTGAACAACTTAGCTCCCCCACCAGCTAAATATGCATCCCTTGAGACTTTAGAAACACACTGGGGGGCGGTGCTTGATGGCTGTTAAAATGTTTGTCTTCTGCCATCCACCACAAGCCCCCCCCCCCCCCCAAATGAATCAGCATGGATTTCTTCCCACCAGCTACGTCAATGTGAAAAACCAAGGATGCCTTTGTAGCCTTGGGAACTAAGAAAGTATCTTTGGAGGAGAATTCAAAACAATAAACCGGCTCTGCCATTTAGATCTCTGCTAGCAAAAGGCCCATCAAATGATGTTCATATCTGTGCTCGCTGTTTCTCGTCTTAATATGCCCGCATTGATAGCCTTTGCTTCACAGAGCAATTTGGGCTCCTTTCCAAGATGTAAGGTATATAGGTTGCTGGATGCGCAATTGTTCTAAAATGAGGACAAGGATTGGTGTAGTGCATGGGTAGGCAAACTAAGGCCTGGGGGCCGGATCTGGCCCAATCGCCTTCTCAAGCCGGCCCACGGACGGTCCGGGAATCAGCATGTTTTTACATGAGTAGAATGTCTGCTTTTATTTAAAATGCATCTCTGGGTTATTTGAGGGGCATAGGAATTTGTTCATTTTTTCCCTCCAAAATATAGTCCGGCACCCCACAAGGTCTGAGGGACAGTGGACCAGCCCCCTGCTGAAAACATCTGCTGACCCCTGGTGTAGTGCATTACATCCAACCAGAGGTTTTCTTCACAAGGAATTTTAGATGCAGAGATCCCAAGGGAGCAGAAAAGATCATTTATGTATGCGAAGACAGCAGCATGAATTCCACTGGCCCAGAGATGGAAAGAAGATAAAGTCCCGACCAGAGACGAATGGTTGATGAAGATGATGGACTACACCAAACTGGCGAAAATGACCGGGAAAATTAGAAACCAAGAAGATAGAAACTTTAATAAGGAATGGAATAAATTTACAATTTACTTAAGAGAACACTGCAAACAACTAAAAACCTCAGCAGGATTTGAGTAATGCTTGTAATGAATTAAAAACTAAGGTAAAAATGGATTGTTTTAAGAAAAAAAGAGAAAGTATATGATGCAGTAGGAAAAAAATGATAATGAAAATATGGATGGTGAAGGGAAGTCTAAGGATACTGTTCATAAATATTCCGAATGGGGGGAAATGAGCAAAGCTATCCCAAAGATCCCAAAGCAAAGACTAACCTAGACAGCATCTTAAAAAGCAGAGACATCACCTTGCCAACAAAGGTCCATATAGTTAAAGCTATGGTTTTCCCAGTAGTGATGTATGGAAGTGAGAGCTGGACCATAAGGAAGGCTAAGCGCCGAAGAATGGATGCTTTTGAATTATGGTGCTGGAGGAGACTCTTGAGAGTCCCATGGACTGCAAGAAGATCAAATGTATCCATTCTTCAGGAAATCAGCCCTGAGTGCTCACTGGAAGGACAGATTGTGAAGCTGAGGTTCCAACCTCATGAGAAGAGAAGACTCCCTGGAAAAGACCCTGATGTTGGGAAAGATGGAGGGCACAAGGAGAAGGGGACGATAGAGGACGAGATGGTTGGATAGTGTTTTCAAAGCATGAGTTTGACCAAACTGTGGGAGGCAGTGGAAGACAGGAGTGCCTTGCGTGCTCTGGTCCATGGGGCCACGAAGAGTCGGACATGACTAAACGGCTAAACAACAACAACAATCCCAACGAGCTGCTGTGTTTGTGTGTGTCGGTGAATTTGCTTTTCTGTATCCACCCTTAATTCCTTTTTTTTGCCTTCCAGGTCTCTTAGCCTGGTTATCGCCTACAAACAGGAGGTTGCCTTGTTCACTAATGAGATAGGTATCCCTCCAAAAGAAATTGCCTACTAATCTCCTTCAATTTCCCCGTCTGTTCCCTTTCACTGAAGTTCAGTAAGTGAAACGAAGAGTGTAATTGGAAAGCAGCAAGCACGCTCAAGTCTTCCCAAAGCTAGCAATTTCTGTGGATATTGATTCCAGCCCGAGAGAGCACAGAAAGGACTTCTGAACCTTAATGTGCAGCCCAAGGGCCCAAACATTAGTGTAGAAATAATTCCCACCAAGCTCCACTTGGCTTTACTCCCAAGTAAGTGTGGGTAGAATTGCAGGCCTGGCCTAAGCATATAGCTGAATGTTCTATGATCCTGAGATGGGAGAGGTGACTGCACTGCTTCGGAATACACATGGGAGATACCATTTCAATATTAGCAATATTATTATTGTTGTTTCCCTGCAGGTAGCAATGTAGCACAAGAGGATGACAGCCATTGCTCAGACTGCTCTCTGCAATGTCCCTTTTTATTTACTTTCCTTTTTTGTTTTACTTACTCATAGGGAGAATCTTTTTCTTAAGTGCAACTGACAATTCTTTGACATTATTGTTTGTTTATTGGTCTTGCATCCTATCTTTCACGTGAATGGCCTTCAAAGCAGTTCATCGCTGTTATGTACTGAGTTGAATAGGATCCAAAATGCAGCAGCCTGATTGGTCCTAGAACAATGCAGCAGTATGATTGGTCCACAGGAGCCACCCAATCCAGCTCAGGTGGAAGTGAATCTGCAACCTGATTGGGCTACAGAAGAATCCTGGAATTAACCAATCACATGCAGCCCATAATGTATATAAAGCAGATATTTTGGAGAAACATTTATTCCTCCTCACCACTATGAGCTGAATAAAGAGCATGAAATCCACTCTCGACTCCGAGTATATTTCAATAGCAGACCATAGTACAATACACAAATACCCCCCAAACTCATACAACCTAGCAACCTTTAGTCTCCTGGCTGATGAATAGGACCAGAGTGTCTTTGCCTCTCCCTTCTGCATTCCCAGAAAACCTGGAAGATGAAACCAAGTGTTGTTTCTGATCAGGAAACAAGCAGCCTGGAGAGCTGATCGATTTCTGGCCGATGGGTGGGTCTCTGCTGGTGTGCCAGCGTGGTGTAGTGGTTAAGAGCGGTAGACTCGTAATCTGGTGAACCGGGTTCGCTTCCCCACTCCTCCACATGCAGCTGCTGGGTGACCTTGGGCTGGTCACACTTCTCTGAAGTCTCTCAGCTTCACTCACCTCACAGAGTGTTTGTTGTCGGGGAGGAAGGGAAAGGAGATTGTTAGCTGCTTTGAGACTCCTTAAGGGGAGTGAAAGGCGGGATATCAAGTCCAAACTCTTCTTCTCTTCTTCTTCTAAACAAAAGTGATTTTAGCAGGTGCCAAAAGAGTACAGTGAAGGCAATATAGGTAGGGAGTTCCATGATCTTTCATGCTAAAAGATCAATTTATTACAGATACAGAATGGATATTGTGTGGCACCTGTAATAGTGCCAGTTCCTCATATTGATGTGGTCAAGAGTAAGGGGTAAGGCACTCTCTCAGGTCAACTGATTCCAAGTTGTTCAGGATTTTGAGACTCCTTTGGGTAGTGATAAAGCGGGATATCAAATGCAAACTCTTCTTCTTCTTCTGAACTGAAAGGGCTGAACTCCTCAATGCCTTCTTTGCCTCAGTCTTCTCCGATAAAGAAAACAATGCCCGACCTGAAGAATTTGGAGCAAATGATTCAGCAAAGGAAACACAGCCCAGAATAACTAAGGAGATAGTACAAGAATACTTGGCTAGTCTAGATGTATTCAAGTCTCGAGGGCCAGATGAACTGCATCCAAGAGTATTAAAAGAACTGGCAGATGTGATCTCAGAACCACTGGCAGTCATCTTTGAGAATTCCTGGAGAACAGGTGAAGTCCCGGCAGACTGGAGGAGGGCAAATGTTGTCCCTATTTTCAAAAAGGGGAAAACAGAGGACCCAAATAATTACCGCCCAGTCAGTCTGACATCAATACCAGGGAAGATTCTGGAGCAGATCATTAAGCAAACAGTCTGTGAGCACCTAGAAAGGAATGCTGTGATCACCAATAGTCAGCATGGATTTCTGAAAAATAAGTCATGTCAGACTAACCTGATCTACAAGCCTGGTAGATGAAGGGAATGCAGTGGATGTAGCCTACCTTGATTTCAGCAAGGCATTTGACAAGGTGCCCCATGATATTCTTGTAAAGAAGCTGGTAAAATGTGGTCTTGACTATGCTACCACTCAGTGGATTTGTAACTGGCTGACTGACCGAACCCAAAGGGTGCTCATCAATGGTTCCTCTTCATCCTGGAGAAGAGTGACTAGTGGGATGCCACAGGGTTCTGTCTTGGGCCCGGTCTTATTCAACATCTTTATCAACGACTTGGATGATGGACTCAAGGGCATCCTGATCAAATTTGCAGATGACACCAAACTGGGAGGGGTGGCTAACACCCCAGAGGACAGGATCACACTTCAAAACGACCTTGACAGATTAGAGAACTGGGCCAAAACAAACAAGATGAACTTTAACAGGGAGAAATGTAAAGTATTGCACTTGGGCAAAAAAAATGAGAGGCACAAATACAAGATGGGTGACACCTGGCTTGAGAGCAGTACATGTGAAAAGGATCTAGGAGTCTTGGTTGACCACAAACTTGACATGAGCCAACAGTGTGACGCGGCAGCTAAAAAAGCCAATGCAATTCTGGGCTGCATCAATAGGAATATAGCATCTAGATCAAGGGAAGTAATAGTGCCACTGTATTCTGCTCTGGTCAGACCTCACCTGGAGTACTGTGTCCAGTTCTGGGCACCACAGTTCAAGAAGGACACTGACAAACTGGAACGTGTCCAGAGGACCTTTGACCAAAATGGTCAAAGGCCTGGAAACAATGCCTTATGAGGAACGGCTAAGGGAGCTGGGCATGTTTAGCCTGGAGAAGAGGAGGTTAAGGGGTGATATGATAGCCATGTTCAAATATATAAAAGGATGTCATATAGAGGAGGGAGAAAGGTTGTTTTCTGCTGCTCCAGAGAAGTGGACACGGAGCAATGGATCCAAACTACAAGAAAGAAGATTCCACCTAAACATTAGGAAGAACTTCCTGACAGGAAGAGCTGTTTGACAGTGGAATTTGCTGCCAAGGAGTGTGGTGGAGTCTCCTTCTTTGGAGGTCTTTAAGCAGAGGCTTGACAACCATACGTCAGGAGTGCTCTGATGGTGTTTCCTGCTTGGTAGGGGGTTGGACTCGATGGCCCTTGTGGTCTCTTCCAACTCTATGATTCTATGATTCTTCTTCTTCTTCAGCTGCTGCTGCTGCTGCTGCTGCTGCTTATCATAGAATCACAGAATCTCAGAGTTCAAAGGGACCCCAGAGGTCCTCTAGTCCAGCCCCCTGCGATTCAGGAATCTCAGCTAAAGCATCCATGACAGATGACCATCCAACCTCTGCTTCAAAACCTCCAATGAAGGAGAGTCCACAACCTCCTGAAGGAGACTGTTCCACTGTCAAGCTGCTCTTATTGCCAGAAAGCTCTTCCTGATGTTTCATTGGAATGACCTTTCTTGTAAATTGAAGCCATTGGTTCGAGTCCTACTCTCCAAAGCAATGGGAAACAAGCTTGTTCCCTCTTCCATGTGACAACCCTTTAGCTATTTGCAGGTGGCTGTCATATCTCTTCTCAGCCTCAGCTAAACATACCCAGCTCCTTCAACCGTTCCTCATAAGGATTGGTTTTCTTGATCATCGTGGCCACTCTCCTCTGCACATGTCCCAGCTTGTCAATCTCCTTCTTCAATTGTGGTGCCCAGAACTGGACACAGGACTCCAGGTGTGGTTGTGACCAGAAGCAACAAATGTCAATTTTACCTTTATACAGCAAACTCGTCTCTCTCTCTACACACACACACACACACACACACACACCTCTAATCTCTGTTTGGCAAGCAAGAGTTATTATCCAAGATCAAGGACCCATTCTAAGCAGATAACAATAGGTAGATTTCCAAGTGCCCCCAGGCCCAGGAAGGTTGGAGGCTATTGGCCAAGGGGTTGAAACTCGCAGCATAAGCTGGTTTATTGAAAGGAATTGTTCTTATATCATTATGATTATAGATATTATTTTTAAATCGGTGTGAAACAAAAATAGCGGACTCCCAGCAGGATCTTGACGTTCAGCATAAGTGTGAACAGGAGGCCACCCAGATTCTGCTGATTGAGTTCCAAATGGTTTTGGTTTGATCAATTAAAAGCGCAGTACATGTCAGCCTCGACAGTGCATTAGGGTTCTCAAACTGATGGGCCGGCAGTCAGTGGATCCATAGAAGAGCAGAAAAACTTGCTGATCTGGTGCATTACTCCCAGGGCTTAATAATCGGTGGATAAGGCCTGGTCTCAGTGACCTTTGAGCTGAATGAATCATAGAATAGAATCATAGAATCATAGAGTTGGAAGAGACCACAAGGGCCATCGAGTCCAACCCCCTGCCAAGCAGGAAACACCATCAGAGCACTCCTGACATATGGTTGTCAAGCCTCTGCTTAAAGACCTCCAAAGAAGGAGACTCCACCACACTCCTTGGCAGCAAATTCCACTGTCGAACAGCTCTTACTGTCAGGAAGTTCTTCCTAATGTTTAGGTGGAATCTTCTTTCTTGTAGTTTGGATCCATTGCTCCGTGTCCGCTTCTCTGGAGCAGCAGAAAACAACCTTTCTCCCTCCTCTATATGACATCCTTTTATATATTTGAACATGGCTATCATATTACCCCTTAACCTCCTCTTCTCCAGGCTAAACATGCCCAGCTCCCTTAGCCGTTCCTCATAAGGCATCGTTTCCAGGCCTTTGACCGTTTTGCTTGCCCTCCTCTGGACACGTTCCAGTTTGTCAGTGTCCTTCTTGAACTGTGGTGCCCAGAACTGGACACAGTACTCCAGGTGAGGTCTGACCAGAGCAGAATACAGTGGCACTATTACTTCTCTTGATCTAGATGCTATACTCCTATTGATGCAGCCCAGAATTGCATTGGCTTTTTTAGCTGCCGCGTCACACTGTTGGCTCATGTCAAGTTTGTGGTCAACCAAGACTCCTAGATCCTTTTCACATCTACTGCTCTCAAGCCAGGTGTCCCCCATCTTGTATTTGTGCCTCTCATTTTGCTTTTGTAGAACACAGCAGGGGCTGGGTTTGAGCACCGGTGCTTGAGCTATGATGATTCGGTGACAGTGTGCTGGTTTCAGGATTAGTGGCAAGGGAGGAATCCATTGGGTCTGTTTTTCCCAGGGGACCAATCCTCCCCAATGTGGTAGATTGCAAGTCCGGTCTAGAAGCATAGAGAGCAGAACCGAGTACATCTTTTTGGCTGAGAGCCATTGGGATGTGGAGTGCGTTGTGCTGCAGAAGAGTCTTAGAGCGTTCTTCTGAAAATGCAAAACTTTGCAGAAGCATGATATATCACACAAATTTGCCCTCTGAGCCGACACACAGGGAGATGCTCTTTTCCAACGATATGCTACAGGAAGAAGACTTGATAAGTCGAAATGTGCCTGGCATATTTTCCGAAACACATTTGCGGCAAACAGTTTCCATCTCCAGGATATCAAGGTTTTGGGGCAAGCGTATCCTCGCCTCGCCTTGCTGTTGTGCAGTCAGCGCAGCGAGACATTTAGAAAGAATACACTGAAACATTTTGTGCTCTTTAACACGGTACCTGTTTTTCAGGGCTGGGGAGTCAGAAAAGATTATCAGTCAGCACAGGTGACTCTATAAGCCTTAGACATACCCTTTGCAATCAACAAGGACAGCAACGCCTTTTGCAGCATCCTGCTCCCACTTTTTTACCTATGATGAGTAAAAAGATAGAGGCAGCAGCAGCAGCAGTGCTTGCAACCTTCTCCCCTAAACAACAATACTTTCGCCATATGTATCGAGTTTCCAAGGCAGCAAATGCAGGCTTACATATATATATTGTTGGTGCTGAGCGCTCCCTGCCAACTCCCCCCCACCTTATAAGCTTGGCAAATTTGACAAAGGCCACAGAATGTGTTAAGAATGGTTCGCTCAGCAAGAGAGAGATGGATGAGGCACATGAAATGGCATACCTGGCGGTTTAAGGCAGCAACTGATTCTTAGCAATGGTACAGGAGGCGGCATTCTTAGGGGCTTCCCGCTGTGAGATGTTTTCCATCCTGTTTTTGCTGTTTCAAGGCTCATCAACTGCTATATAATTTGACTGGGGGGTTGCAACAGGGGGGGGGGGAGATACTTTAAGTGCGACCCTAAAAGTTTCTGAGCTTTTGCTCTTTTTTTTAGTTATCACTTCTGAGGTGAGGAAATGGGATAGTGAAACAGAGACTAAGATCATAAGTTGCTAGCTCAAATCCCCAATGCGCAGCAAACAGCTCAGACACAAATCCATGCAGATTCCAGCTAAATGTCTCTGCTCCTTACCTGAAATGTAACAAGACATTAAGCTGGGTTTTGACTACTGAGAATTCCAGAGGCTTTCCCAGTGACAGAGAGAAAACTACCATCATCATAATAAAATGTTATTTATATCCCGCCCTCCCCAGCCAAAGCCGGGCTCAGAGCGGCTAACAACAGTAAAAATAACACAGTTTGCATAAAATCACAATCAATTAATTGAAATACATTCTAAAATCAATTCAGAGTCAAATTAATGGCAACCATTGGGTTAGAGTTCTATGAGGATTACAGAAGGAGAGAGGGGGTCAGACTGTGCCTTCTTGAAGAAACCAGAGGCTTTTCTCCTGGGCATAGTCGGCCAATTGGTGCTAAAGAGGGACAGAACTTTCTTTATGTATGCTACAACAGCAGCAAGAATTCTTATTGCAAAGTATTGGAAGACACAAGATCTACCCACCTTGGAAGAATGGCAGATGAAGGTGACGTACTATATGGAACTGGCAGAAATGACTGGCAGAATCCGAGACCAGGGAGAAGAGTCGATGGAGGAAGACTGGAAAAAGTTTAAAGATTATTTACAGAAATATTGTAAAATTAATGAATGTTAGAATGATGCTGGATAGAAACTAAGTGGTCTCTGGCTGAAAGGTTACAAGGGAAGATGAAAAAAGGGTTTATTATGTAATATGTAAAAATCTAAAATTACAACATTTTTATGATTAATGATTAGGATATTAAAAGAGGGGAGGGATTTGCTGAACAAAATAATTGAACTGGAATACAAAAAAGGAAGGTGTGAGGAGGTCCTGGAAATAAGTAAATGAAGGTTAAGTAATGGAAGGAAAGAATTGTTTTTATATTTTTACTATGTATTTTCTTTTTTATTCTTTTTTCTTTTTCTTTGTGTGTTTTGTAAAACATTGAAAATCTTAATAAATATCTTATAAAAAAAAACCAGACTGTGCCTTGGCCGAAGGCCTGGTGGAACAGCTCTGTCTTGCAGGCCCTGCGGAAAGTGTTGGTTTGCAAGCCGCCTCCACAGAGGCTGGGCCCTCTCACTGTCCTCGGAGCTTGCATACCGGTAACCTCCTCTGGCTGATATCTCGGAGAGACCAGGGAGATTTTGATAGGCGACATTTTCCCAAGCGTGGGTAAAATGCACAACCCCTCCCTCCTGCTTCCGCAGGGGAAAGAAAATAAGTCAGAAATCTATTAATTTATTTATTTTAAATAATATTTATTGCTTTTCCTACAATTTAAACATTACAAAGAAAAAATAAACAATACAATACAATACAAAAACAATACATAACACTAAGCTAACAAAAACAATTAAACTAATAAAACAAAACAAAAACAGTTTAAAACACATCAAATAGTTTCAATATCTTATCTTTCATTCACTTATTTCAATGACCTCCTCACACCTCCCTTTTTGTATTCCACTTCTATTAATTGTTTCAGCAATTCCTTTCCATCTTCCTCTGTTTTCTATCCTATAATTATCTTAACACATTTTAACCTTATTTTTCCCTTTAATTCTCTATTAATCTATTTATACTTAATTCCTTATAACATTTCTACTAAAGCCATATAACTTCATTCCAACATTTTTCTAACATTCATTAATTTTACAATATTTCTGTAAATAGTCTTTAAACTTTTTCCAATCTTCTTCCACTGACTCTTCTCCTTGGTCTCGGATTCTGCCAGTCATTTCTGCCAATTCCATGTAGTCCATCAACTTCATCTGCCATTCTTCCCGAGTGGGTAAATCTTGTGTCTTCCAATACTTTGCGATGAGTATTCTTGCTGCTGTAGTTGCATACATAAAAAAAGTTCTATCCTTCTTTGGCACCAATTGGCCGACCATGCCCAGGAGAAAGGCCTCTGGTTTCTTCAGAAAGGTATATTTAAATACCTTTTTCATTTCATTATAGATCATCTCCCAGAATGTCTTAATCCTTGGGCATGTCCACCAAAGGTGAAAGAATGTACCTTCGGTCTCATTACATTTCCAACATTTATTGTCAGGCAAATGGTAAATTTTTGCAAGCTTGACTGGTGTCATGTACCACCTCAGAAATCTATTTACATGATGTTTATTTCTGACATTACAGCACTAGAGAAAAACACGTCCTTTCAGTTCAGTTCTTCTAGCACGTCTGACAAACTTCCTGAGCATGCGCAATCGGAAGGTTTCAAATTACACTCTTCACAAAGACTTATCCAGCCTGTGAACGTCCGGGGAAATTCTTCTTTCCCACAGATAGGCGCATCATGTGATGTCAACAATCTGGCTGTCTGCAGCTGTGATGTTTCCATATACTGACAGAAAGATGTCGAGTCCCGCAGGGCCCTAGTCTCTTGTGACAGAGCGTTCCACCAGATCAGAGCCACGGCCGAAAAATCCCTGGCTCTGGTCAAGACCAGCCTAACTTCCCTGTGGCCCGGGATCTCCAAGATGTTTTTATTTGAAGACCGTAAGATCCTCTGTAGGACATACCAGGAGAGGCGGTCCTGTAGGTACGAGGGTCCTAGGCCATATAGGGCTTTAAAGGTTAAAACCAGACCTTAAACCTGATCCTGTACTCCACCGGGAGCCAGTGCAGCTGGTATAGAGTCATAGAACCATAGAGGTACTGGTTAACATCAGGGCTGAGGAACCCAAGAGCCACATTCCCTTCTGGACAATCTTCTGGTGCTGTTGTTTGAGAGCCTGCTGAACTTTCCTGCCCTGTGGCACAGTGAAACAAAGGCAACAATCAGGCTAAGTGGCCAGTGAGATTCAGGCCAGATACAGGGTCAAACCGCAGCAAGACAAGAAGAAGAAGAGTTTGGATTTGATACCCCGCTTTATCACTACCCTAAGGAGTCTCAAAGCGGCTAACATTCTCCCTTCCCTTCCTCCCCCACAACAAACACTCTGTGAGGTGAGTGAGGCTGAGAGACTTCAAAGAAGTCTGACTGGCCCAAGGTCACCCAGCAGCTGCTTGTGGAGGAGCAGAGACGTGAACCCGGTTCCCCAGATTACGAGACTACGGCTCTTAACCACAACACCACACTGGCTCTCCAGAGGGAGACCATTCCACTGCAGTGTTGAAGCCATTAAGGTTTCAGGGCAACACGTGTTAAAAGATAGAGAGGGGTTCGTAACACTAGAACTAGTGGAAACACAACGAAGCTGGATGATGGAAGACTCAGGACAGAGAAAAGGGAAGTCCTTCTCCATGCAGTGCACAGCTATGAAGCAATATCACTGTCTTTCTGGGAAGGGAATTCACATTTTGCATTTAACAGGCTGCAGAAAGGAAGCTGAATCCATTTAGGATTCATCTGCTCCCCCTGAGAGGGCCTTTGCGAAGGAATCCTGGGCCCTGCGGAGATTGGCTGAAATTGGTTGTCACACATGAAAAACGAGCTCACTTCAAATATTTTCTGTTTGGGGAAGATAATGCTCGTCAAAGTTATCCTGGGGCTACATATATGAGTTGTGCTTTTCGGTTAAAGCATTTCATCCTCTGCAAGAGCCATGTGTGCGAAACAAGTCCATCTCGTCTTTGGAGTTCTCCACAATGACTGATGGCCTGGCTGGTCCCTCGCTGCAAAGTCACTCTCTCCTTCAATGGCAAGATTTATGGTGGTGTCTCACATTGAGTTTTCTTCAGGTTCTGTTCATTAAGGTGCCTCCATGATCAATAGCTAGTGGCGTGGTTGCTTTTCTTGGTGCCATCGTTATCTCACAGAACGAGGGCTGTCATTGACGTCAAATGATCTCCCACCCGCCAGCAGCATATATAAATTGACATTTCCACGAGTCCATGTCAATAGCTTGAAAAGCATTTAGGAGCTTTCTCAGTGATCAGGTGTCAGCGACTGGGCAGAGGAGGAATGGTGGAAACCGCCTCCCCAGCCTGACCCTACCAGAGAAGAAGAAGACAGTTCAGAATCACAACAGAGGTTTGAAGGAGAGCACAGCTCAGAGGCAGAAGAGGGGGAAAGCTGTGAAATAATGGGAGAGGAGGAGGAGGAACCACCAGGAGGGCAACATTTGATGATCTCCTTCTACCAGTCAACAATAGAAAGTGTCCTTTCATACTGCATCACGGTCTGGTATGCTGCTTTGACATCAACTGATAGGAAGTGCCTACAGAGGGTGGTGCATACAGCGCAAGATATTATGGGCTGTCCCATGAATCCACTGAATGAAATAGCAGAAGAACATTGCCTCAGGAGAGTGAGGAAAATTCTCAGGGATGATTCACACCCTGGCCGGCACTTTCTTGATTTCCTGCCCTTGGGCAGAAGATATAGAAGCAGGATTAGTCTCACCAACAGGGTAAAGAACAGCTTCTATCCGTGGGCTGTTAGGCTGCTGAATGAAAAGATAACAACAGGGCAACTGACTTTGGTGTGTGTGTGTCAGTAAACGAGGGGAATTAAGACTAAGAGAGCTGAGTGGGGGGTGCTCGTGTAATCTCACTGTATACAAGTTGTACAAGTGACAATAAAGTACTTCAATTTCAATAGTAGCTGATGGACACAGTGTCTTTAGAAAACATTCCAGACCCCCCTCCCAGAACCCGGCGAGCATTGAAAGTAGGAGAGCAGAGAGCTCAGAGGCAGAGGGCACTTCTCAGCACGCATAGTGGTGACTCATGAAAAGGGTGGAGACTCACTCAGGGCAACACCATTATTCCAAGAGGCTGCATTTCCAAGCCTCTCTCTGTGAATATTGAATGAAAAGCAGTTGGTAAGAACTTTTCCTTCTCTGAAGAAGCGTCTCCCCACCCCCCACCCCCCATCGTTCTGCTCGGACACTGAGATCCAGCGCCGAGGGCCTTCTGGCGATTCCCTCACTGTGAGAAGCGAAGTTACAGGGAACCAGGCAGAGGGCCTTCTCGATGACGGCGCCCACCCTGTGGAATGCCCTCTCACCAGATGTCAAAGAGATAAACAACTACCTGAGGTTTAGAAGACATTTGAAGGCAGCCCTGTTTAGGGAAGTTTTAAATGACTTGTGTTTTAATGTATTTTTAATCTCTGTTGGAAGCTGTGGGGTACAAATAATAAATTATTATTATTATTACTACTACTACTATCCATTCCTGGGGACCTGCTATGGGGGTTGGATCTGCTGCCCCCTGGTATCAAGATGCCACACACCCCCAGGAAATTGAAGAACATATTCATGTATGCGACAACGGCGGCAAGAGTCTTAGTAGCACAAGGATGGAAGAATAAAGAAATCCCGACAAAAGAACTGTGGCAAGGGAAACTGATGGACTACGTGGAACTGGCGAAATTGATGGACAAACTCCATGATAAGGACAACAAGACCCCCCTCTCGGCCTCACTGGTGTGGCCCAAAAGAAAGCAGAGCAAGACGTTGGGCACCAGCTTGGTTGCAGGAGTTGCCAGAAGGAGACAACTGTATTCTGCTCTGGTCAGACCTCACCTGGAGTACTGTGTCCAGTTCTGGGCACCACAGTTCAAGAAGGACACTGACAAACTGGAACGTGTCCAGAGGAGGGCAACCAAAATGGTCAAAGGCCTGGAAACGATGCCTTATGAGGAACGGCTAAGGGAGCTGGGCATGTTTAGCCTGGAGAAGAGGAGGTTAAGGGGTGATATGATAGCCATGTTCAAATCTATAAAAGGATGTCACATAGAGGAGGGAGAAAGGTTGTTTTCTGCTGCTCCAGAGAAGCGGACACGGAGCAATGGATCCAAACTACAAGAAAGAAGATTCCACCTAAACATTAGGAAGAACTTCCTGACAGTAAGAGCTGTTCGACAGTGGAATTTGCTGCCAAGGAGTGTGGTGGAGTCTCCTTCTTTGAAGGTCTTTAAGCAGAGGCTTGACAACCATATGTCAGGAGTGCTCTGATGGTGTTTCCTGCTTGGCAGGGGGTTGGACTCGATGGCCCTTGTGGTCTCTTCCAACTCTATGATTCTATGAGACATACAAGGCGCCATCGAGCCATCTTAGGGTCTCCGCTCTGGATTTGTGTAGGGTTTGCTCCTTAGCCTTTTTCTTCCTGCAAGGCAGCGGAGGTTTAGGACCACAGATTACCTTCTTCTAGATGGTAGGAGCATCCTACTCTCGTATAGGACCCCAATAGAGACACATGCCCAACTGGCATGTTCTCTCCCTTCTGGTCGTTTGGGAGCTTCAAAAGCTTTCTTCTGCCCAAACATCACAGCAACTAATGCCAAAAGGTATTAGCACACTTAGGGATCCGCAGAGTATTCACAATTTGCGTAACAGAACTCAGTAGCACAGCATTTTGGCTAATCTACTTTATTTACATATAATGCACTCGGAGCATTCTGACTTAGCTCCTGCCTATTTCTCATCAGACAGCAAAGAGAAAGAACAAAGGACACTAGTCCCACTTCATGGAACACAGTAATACTGTCTCAGTCACTTCCCACACTGTGGAATGAAAACATACACCGTCATGTCACCGTCATGTGATAGACAACAATCCCATGACTGCAGAAACAGGGAATGAATCTCCAACACTAGATGGGTTACTTTGCCAGGTGGATGAGCTCTATCTGCCCCCACTCCCCTCTACAGCACGTGCAAAAACTGCCTTCTTGACCGTTGGGCCCACTATTGGCCTCCTCTGCTTAATCCACGGGAGCCGGTGTTCGCATGCAGGGGAAGCCAAATAAATGCAATATAATATAATAAATGTGGCTAGAAAAGTGAAGAAAAGTCATAGCCCAGTGGTGGGCCTCTGCTTTGCATTCAGAAGGTCCCAGATTAAATCCCTGGCATCTCCAGATGGGATTGGGAATGTCTCTGGCTGAAAACCTGGAGAGCCACAGCTGGTCCGTGTAGACAATTGAGCTAGATGGACTAGTGGTCTCATTCCTGCGTCATACTCTCTCATCTCTACCTCCTGCCAAGAAAACCCTACATTCGTGGGGTGAGTAGCAGTTTCCACAACAGTGGGGTGTTGAGGAGGAGGCTTCTCTGATGGCAAATGATGCCCAAAGCATCGTTTCCTGCCGGGGATCCTGGGAGCAAGAGTTCATCATTTGCATCTAACATGTCAGGGACGTTCCTCCCCAGAGTGACAGTGAAGACTCCAAAGAGGAAGGAGGGCAGACTGGGGGGAGTAGAGACTTGATTCCTTCCCACATTGAGAGTGATGTAAGCTCCTCTCGCTCTGGGGTGCAGGCTGTCAATTCTCAAAGCAGCACAGAGCTGACAGAGCCAGCTGCAGGGGAACAGTCGCTGTCAGACTCGGCTCAAGAGGAGGAGGAGGAGGAGGAGGAGGAGGAGGAGGAGGAGGAGGAGGAGGGACTGGCTGCACCAGAATATACTCGGAGCAGGAGGAAGAGCAGCGTACTGGGGCAACGTCAGCCCAGCCGGAGGTGGGGCAAAAGGTGGAGGATATCCTGCTGGCGCAGACAACATCAACCAGTAGGGCCAACTGGTTCATCCAGTGAAGACTGAGCCAGGAGAGCTCGGACCACAGCTACTGTGTAATTACTAAATAAATCTAAGAGTCATTAACCTGCCAGCTTGCCACATCTTGTGTGGGAGAGACATCGTAAATCCTGACATAACACTGTCCAGGAGGGATCAATGTTCTGCCCGTCATTTCTCCCTAAGCAGGAGGTGTTGTGGGGTCTCCTTCCTGGATCTTGTGGAGAAGGGCTGTACCAACTGAGGTCAATAGGAGTTGTGGCCTAAAAGATCTGGACAGCAATCGGTTTGGGGAGGCTGATTTCAGGTATGCTTTCCCCTGCAAGGAGAAAAGTAACTTCTGGAGCTGTGGGGGCAAAATATTGGATGGAGAAATGAGAAAAGGGAAAATATTTAATATCATCCAGGTTGACAAAGCACTTTGGACAAAAATGGGTTGCCTGCTCAGCTGCTAGACTTGACCCACCATGGATGGCGAAGATAATGATCTGGACTTCTGGTCAGATCCAGTTCCCCTGCCCAGATTCAAGGCACTCACCCACCTCATCATTCCATTGGTGTTTTCCATTTTTTAAATACCCACATTCTTGGAAGCCTGGCGGCTCATCCGTGTCTCTATAAACAATGCACTCAAGATTTGAAAGCTTAATTAGTATCTGTGAAGAAATAATGAAGCAACTCTTTATTGCATTATATCAATATTGCTATTAGGGGAACAGGGTGCCTTTCTTCCATAGCTCACTGTTATTGTTCCCAGGGAATGAAGAAATATCTTCTCTTTTTTATATATATAAAAATAAACCTGACTCATCTCACATGAGACTTTTCAATGAATTGCTAAGCCCTGCATTGAATAGCAAACAGCAAACATGCACACATCGCTTGGCCTCGCTTTTGCATCGCTCAGAACACCCAGACTCTGGCTGCAATCCAGTTACCCAAGAGTAAGCTCCATTGAATTCGGTAGGACTTCTTGCTCAGTAGATGAGGTTAGGGTTGCACTGTGACTCTTGGGTGCAGTTGCAGAAGGAGAATTAAAACCCACAAGCAAGAGATGGGTTGCTTTGTTCATGGGAATATGCACCCCTCAGATAACTGCTGGTGAAAACTCATGCCATCAGGACTGAAAATGAAGTACTTAGATTGCCCCAGTGAGCATGAAGGTGGTGGCCAAATAGAACTCCAGAGGCTCACATTTGTTTGGAAATATTTATTTGAATAGGAGTGAACCATAGAATTTCAGAGTTGGAAGGAACCCCAACCCCCTGCAGTGCAGGAATCCCAGCTAAAGCATCCATGACAGATGGCCATCTAACCTCTGCTTAAAAACCTACAGTGAAGAAGAGTCCACAAACTCCCGAGGGAGTCTGTTCCACTGTCGAACAGCTCTTACTGTCAGAAAGGTCTCCCTGATGTTTAGTTGGAATCTCATTTCTTGTAACTTGGATCCATCGGTTCGGATCCTAGCCTCTAGAGCGGGAGAAAACAAGCTTGCTCCCTCTTCCATGTGACTGACAGCCCTTTAGATATTTGAAGTTGGCTATCCTATCTCCTCGCAGTCTCCCCTTTTCCTAGCTAAACATCCCCAACTCCCTCAACCATTCCTCATAAGAAGAAGAAGAGTTTGGATTTGATATCCCGCTTTATCACTACCCGAAAGAGTCTCAAAAGAGTTTCCTTTCCCTTCCTCCCCCACAACAAACACTCTGTGAGGTGAGTGGGGCTGAGAGACTTCAGAGAAGTGTGACTAGCAGCTGCATGTGGAGGAGCAGGGAATCGAACCTGGTTCACCAGATTACGAGTCTACCACTCTTAACCACTACGCCACACTGGTTCATAAGGCTCGCTCCCTCTCCCAGTGAATGAATTTCAGCTTTTGAAAGAAATGAGCTTGATAATATAAAACAGAAATCAACAGTGGATTATACATGAATGGCTCCTGGGGAAGGGAGAAATGAGGAACAATATACAGTGGTACCTCGGGTTAAGTACTTAATTCGTTCCAGAGATCCGTTCTTAACCTGAAACTGTTCTTAACCTGAAGCACCTGAAGCTAATGGGGCCTCCCGCTGCTGCTGCACCACTGGAGCACGATTTCTGTTCTCATCCTGAAGCAAAGTTCTTAACCCGAGGTACTATTTCTGGGTTAGCAGAGTCTGTAACCTGAAGCGTATGTAACCCGAGGTACCACTGTATACAAATAAGGATTACGATGAAAGACCAATAAGATATAAATATGCAAACTAACTTAAACACATCACTCAGAATAGATGCAAGATTAAAATTAAATGAATGGCAACCATTGCTGGATCCTATATTGGCCCACTTAAACCCCATCAGCCCCCTAGTTAAATATTTCTGCATTATTCTCCACTGTCTTTCGGTTTAAGAGAGGAATGTAGCTAACAAACGACAGCAATATTCCAGGACTCAGGTTCCTCTGCACCTTGATGCATGATACTAGAGATCAATCCAGGATATGGAATCCATGAAAAGACAAGCAAAGAATTAGTCCAGATAAAAAGTAAAGAAAAATCAAATAGTGAAATCTGAACCTGAAGCAGGGATAAATCAATCAGAGCTGATTGTGGGAATGGGAATTAAAAGCAAAAAAAAAAGGCATGCAAATAAACACTTTCAACTCATTGCAGCCTTGAGCCTTGCACAATGTGCAATAATAATTTTATTGATTTTATTATTTATATGCCGTCCAGCTACTCTGCATGGCTCCCAACAAAATATTAAAAATACAATTGGTCGCTGAAATAGATTCTGCAAAGAGGCCCTGAGCAGTGGTGGCAGGCCTCCAAGTAAACTAGGTTGCCTGAAGGCATTTTGCAGCGGACAGTTTTCAAGAGACGCCGCCGGCTCCCTGGGTTCTCTGCAACTCTCAATTTTCTATGCACAATCGTTCCCTGAGCGGCTCTTGCAGCTCACTGTGGAACTAATGTCATACTTCGAAGGACTTTGGAGAGAGGCAAATTAGATTTGTTCGAGTTCGGGAATAAAATACGTTGTCAGTTCTGATTATCTTAACTCCAATCACGAAGGGGAAATTGTCTTATTCTGAGAGTCAAAGATTCTTCATTAAAAAGCTACCCCACCCTTTAATAGACGAAGGCTTCCCTATTGTGACTAATAGCACAATGGGAGGGGGAGCAACGTTCACAAGGAATATGGGGGGAGCAGGGTTCCTGTAAGTTAAATGAAAATGCCCCCCCATAACTGCTATTAACTTTTTTAAAGCATAGATGTTGCTGATGACTATTCCTAGGTTGTGCTCAGCTGGGATTAATTCAGTTTTAAACCTGAGAACAGTTTAATGTAAGAGGGATGAGATGAAGGGTTCTGTGGCTTTTTTCAGGGGGAACTCACAGGAACTCAGTTCTGGCACCTCTCCATTCCCATTCTAAGAGAACAAGGAGGTATTCGTGGAGAGTTCTGGCACCTCTTTTTTCAGAGGTCTGTGGGACGCGGGTGGCGCTGTGGGTTAAATCACAGAGCCTAGGACTTGCCGATCAGGAGGTTGCCGGTTCAAATCCCCGCGATGGGGTGAGCTCCCGTTGTTCAGTCTCAGTTCCTGCCCACCTAGCAGTTCAAAAGCACATCAAAGTGCAAGTAGATAAATAGGTACTGCTCCGGCGGGAAGGTAAACGGCGTTTCCATGCGCTGCTCTGGGTCGCCAGAAGCGGCTTTGTCATGCTGGCCACATGACCCGGAAGCTGTACGCCGGCTCCCTCGGCCAGTAAAGCGAGATGAGCGCCGCAACCCCAGAGTCGGTCACAACTGGACCTAATGGTCAGGGGTCCCTTTACCTTTTACCTTATTCCCTTCTGTAATCTATTTCACTTTGGGGCACCACAGGTTTTTTCTTCTCTCTTTCCTTCCCCTCCCCTTAATCTTTCCCACTATAACTGTTATGTATTCAGTGGTCTGTGTTTCCCTGAGCTTCTGTCTGGACTGGAGATTCTGAGCCCCTGTGTTCTGATTCGATACGTGATATCCAGTCGCAGAACAGTTCAGAATTTGGGCCTCTGCCATTGACCCTTAAACTCTGAGTTATGATTCGCAGCTTGGGAATTTAGACAGCCAATCACGTTAGGAGTGGGAGCGGCCCAGGTCTTCAGAAATGTATATAAGCAGCTGTTTTGCCCCTGTTGTCCAGTTCTGCTAGTTCAATAAAATGTCTTGCTTCTATCACTGTGTCTTGCTTCGTGGGAACCTACTTAACACTTCAATAGCCACAGCCACAAAACTATCTCAGAGTTAGCTCAGTTGCTCCCATTTAGCAAGGGTTAGAGTTGAGATGAAATTTCTCAGAAGGCGTTTTTTTCTGAAAACATTTCTGATTACAGTGGTGCCCCGCAAGACGAATGCCTCGCAAGACAAAAAAACTCGCTAGACGAAAGGGTTTTGCGTTTTTTGAGCTGCTTCGCAAGATGAATTTCCCTATGGGCTTGCTTCGCAAGACGAAAACGTCTTGCAAGTTTGTTTCCTTTTTCTTAAAACCGTTACAGTAATACAGGGTGCATTGCTTGAAGAGGTGCAGTTGCGACTTGACTTCGAGGAGCAACTCATAGCACGCAGTGTGGTAGCCTTTTTTGAGGTTTTTGAAGACTTTGGTGATTTTTGAAGCTTTTCCAAAACTTCTTTTGCAGCCATTTGGTAAGTTAAACTTTTAAAACTTTTTGGGGGGGTTTTGGGTTTTGGGTTGGCGTGTTTGAAATTCAAGGACTTGGTGTTGGGGAGGGGTTTGCAAGAATCTGGAAGCTTGTGTGATTTTTTCCTGAATTTTTATGATTTTCTGTGACCATTGGGCCACTCTGCTGTTTTTTAAAAAAAATTCTGGATTTGAATTTCTGTGTGGTGGGTGGCTGGGGGAACAGTTGAGGAGGGGTTTGCAAGAATCTGGAAGCTTGTGTGGTTTTTTTCTGAATTTTTATGATTTTTATTGTTCCTTCAATTTTTGAATTTATTGTTCCTTCAATTTTTGAAATGCTCTTTACAGTATGTGTGACTTTAAAGAGCACTTAATAAACTCTTGTTGTACCAAATTTGGCTTTGTTTGGACTTTTTTTGACCCTAGGAACGCATTAATTGAATTTCAATGCATTCCTATGGGATTTCGTGCTTCGCAAGACGAAAAATTCGCTAGACGAAAAAACTCGTGGAACGAATTAATTTTGTCTTGCGAGGCACCACTGTATTATTATTTTTTCCACCACCTCCCACTAGGGGAGGGAGGCATTTTGTGGATCACCTCAGGAGCCAAAATGTCTCAGTTTGGCCCTCGCTGTGAAGTACTTCAGGCTGTGATAGTGTGACTTCCCTGAAGCCACTCCAAGATCTCCATCGCTGAGCAGAGATTTGAACTCGCACCTTACTGTTCCAAGTAGAATCATAGAATTGTACGGTTCTAATCCAAACCTCTGTGAGGCAAGTAAAACTCTACCTGCTTCCTACATGTAAATAGAAATCATGTTGCCCTGTGATTCATTTCATCAGCTTGGTTATGAAATAAAATGGGGCTTGCGTGTGTGTTTTTTAAGAAAAGGACAATTTTTTGCTAGGCTCAGGCTGCTATTTCCAAAGGAGAAGTCAGCCACATGTTGCAATAGCAAGAACCAGCTGTGCCCTTTCCTCTGAACTATAATTGCATCAAGGGGGAATAAACTGAATCAGAACTAAGCGCTGTCCGCGGTCACCAGCATTAAGCAAAATAAAGCCATATTGGGCCTTTTGCGTTTCATCTGCGGGGGGGGGGAATAAACAGAGACATCCAACCTTCTTAGCGCCAGGCCAATTTTTATTCAAACCATCACAGCAGCCTTAAAGAGAGACATTTCCCCACTGACTTTCCCAACCTCCCATTTCTCACTCTTTGAATCTACTCTGCTGCGATGAATTGATCTCTCAAGGGGAACGAGGTATTCAACCATCATCCACTTAAGCCGCAGCTGAGATGCTGCCGGACTGAGCAATGGAAAAGGATTTTCTGAGGTCGATGGGCTTGGATGGATGCAAAACCCATGCAGTGGGTTCTTTGAGCTTTCTTACCGCTCTTCCCATCACATGGTGTCTTCCAAGCCTCTCTCAAAAAGCCGACCTTGTACTTGCAAATTGCAACCTGCAAATGGAAAGAAAGACATTTGTTTGCATGGGCAGTTTAGGAGAAAAAAATGGGAACCTCAGGAGGAGAGAGGCCTCTTGTGCTTGAATCCTGCTTGAGGGTTTTTGCCATGGGTTGGCCATTGTGAGAACAGGATCCTGGATTAGATGGGCCATTGGGCAGATCCAACAGGCAAATCAGTCCCAGGTTCAAATCTCGCTTCTGCCATAAATTCACTGAGTAGCCTAAGGTGAACATCTCTCTCTCTCCCTCCCCCATCTGCAATATGGGGGAGAGGGGTAACAATAGTGAGGAGAGCTCAGTCAGTTAGAGCATGGTGCTGATAATGGCAAAGGTTCGATCCTGCATCTTGGGACAGGTGCAGATTCCTGCACTGTAGTGGGTTGGATTACATTATCCTCAGGGACCTTTCTAACTCTACAGTTCTATTATTCTTTTTGTGTGTGGGGGGGGAATGTTCAGGGATGCAGGAGAGGATATACTGTTTGATTATATCCTTTCCAACTTGTGTTAACTAGTTCTACAATTTAGCAGAGTAACATTCCCCTTTTTAAACTTGCACAGCGGATACGTTTGCTCAGGCTCGCTAAAGCCTCTCTAAAATGAGTTTCCTTGGTAATTTCCCCTTTAGTCCCTCATAAAAAGATAGACACTACACAGTCTTCTATAAAAGTATAAAAAGAGTTTACTCACTCACATTCTGTTCACAGATGGATCCCAGAAGGCAGATTTAAGTTACAAAAGTAATACACACCTGGAAACTATCCCATAAGGAGATAGTCCCTTTGTCCTCTCTTGGCAAGCCAAGAGAGCATCTTAGGCTAAGCAGATGTTGCTTCCCTGACAAATGTGGTCAGAGAGAGAGAGATGGCTGACCAGTCCTGCTCTTTTGTTACCTGGGCAGGTGAGGTCATGCCCACCTCTAGTCACATGCAGAGGAAGTCTGTCCCAGCCTAGGAGAAACAGGAAGTTCCAACTGGCTGGTCCAGACATCCCGTTTTATGTCCACTCTAGGGTTGTTGTGCTTGACTGCTCTTGTGTTTCACATCCCACATTTTTTATAACAATTTTTTGGTTTTCCAAAGATAACAAAAAGTAAAAAACAAAAACAAAATAAAACAAATTGACTTCCCTCTAGTCCCTTCCTTGGTTCCATTACTTATCAATATACCACATATCCATTGTTCAGTTTAAAACCTATTTAAATTACTTATTATCCATTCATAACAAAATTACAAGTACCGGTAGTTCTAAAACCCTGCTAATGTATTAAGCTGTGTGCAATGCTTCTGTATATATGCAATAAATGTCTTCCATTCTTCTTTAAATTCGTTGTCGTCTCTTCCTCTTAGTTTCATTGTCAGTTTTGCCATTTCAGCATATTCCATTAAGATAACTTGCCAATCTTCTTTAGTTGGGACACAGTTCTATGATTGTATGATCTTACAAGATGGTTGTAAGGCAGAGATGGAGAATCTGTATGACTCTACAGATGTCTCTTGCTTCTAGTGACAATCAATTTGAGGCAGCTTGGTCTGTGGTCAGGGATGGTGATGATGACCCATTTAAAGCTTTTTTACTCCGTTCTTCATCCAAAAAGGCACCCAGAGCAGCTTAAAGAGCATTAAAAAAAAAATCTCTACCATCAGTCGTACAATCTAAAGCTACAGACGTTGTTATATCAACCAGCTGCGTAAGGTTGTCAAGTAAGCAGAATAAAATAGACTCATTTGTGCATGTGCCTTTAACAGCACTTTGTGTGCAGAAATCAGCTGATGAAGCTTTTGGGGGCATGAAATAAAGACAAAACCCCTGTGAAAATGTGGAAATCAAGATGCTGCTAAAGGCGCAGGAGCAGGTACCAGTAAGTAAGTTGGCAACCATTTCAGGAAGGCATAGTATAAGGAAGGAAACAGATGTAGTGATATGACTTCGGTTGAATGTGGTAAGAGTGTGTGGTGTAGCCCCCATTCTGCATTTGTTTTTTCTCTTAAGGCTCATAGATCTATATGCAAAGATGGTTTTCATATCAAGATGTGCAAATGTTGATTTGCCTTTGCTTTTTCTAGCTAGTATGAACCATAGCTAGGAAAGCAAATATGCTTCATTTAGATTGGCGTCACAACAGTTAATCAGCGTAAGAATGGGAGGCGGTGTTCCTCCCCCCCCCCCTTGCTTCTGTTACTGTTGCTCACTCAGAAATGGAGAATGCTATTTTATTAAATGAAAAATTATGTCAGGACAAGGAGAGTTCCAACAGCCTAACAAAGCAAAGTCATGGATTCGCATGCAGCAAAAATATATAAGTTGAGCGCGAAGACTTGAAAACTTGTAACTAGATTCTCTTGATGGATGAGACTGTTATCTGCCTGAGAAAGTGTCCCTGGAATGTTTCTAGCCACTACATGGTTTAGGTTGCATACAGATTATTATTATTATTATTATTATTATTATTATTATTATTATTATTATTATTGAATTTATTTACCTCCCTGTACCCGGAGGTCTCAGGGTGGTTCACAGAATAAAATCAAGATATAAAACCACCAAGTACATAATAATAATAAAAACAGCAACCCAATAACCCCCCACAAAAAAACCACATTTTAAAAGGGCATAGGATGTAAAGGTGTATAATGAAGGCCCCAGGCGAACTTCCCTGGGGAGAGCATTCCACAGATGGGGAGCCACTGCAGAGAAGGCCCTGTTCTTGTGTTGCCACTCTCCAAACCCCTTGAGGAGGAGGTACATGAAGGAGGGCCTCAGAAGATGATCTCAGGGTCTGGGTAGGTTCACATGGAAAGTGGTGGTCCTTGAGGTATTGTGGTCCTGAGTCGTTTAAGGCTTTAGAGGTCAAAACGATGGGGGTGGAGATGCTCCTTGAGGTATACTGGGCAAAGGCCGTTTAGGGCTTTAAAGGTAAGCACCAACACTTTGAATTGTGCTCGGAAATTGTTGAGGTTCGTTCGAGGTGGGAGACCACAGGCAACGTCCTCACTGTGAAGAAACAGATGCCTATGGGAAGCCAGCAAACAGGATTCAATCACAATGGCTCTCTCTCCCCCATTGCCATTCCCAGCAACCGGTATTCAGCATCATTAAGCCCAGAGTGCAAAATCACCTAAGCACATGACGTTGTTGCAACTTTGTGCCAGGAAGGGATTTTTTCCACTCCCGGTTCAGTCGTGTTTCAGAGGCTTCCTTAAAGAATCACTTGGATATCCTTCCTGAAGTTTGCCCCCTCTTGCTCAAAGTGTAAGGAGGGGAACAAATTAACTCAAGTCAACACACACACAAAACTTTCCCACTTCTCACTTGAAATCCGTTGGCAAACGAATAGAGTCTGCATTAGCGTAAATAGCCAGCTCATATTAATCATGACATCAATGAAGGCTGGTTCCATTAACGAGTAGTTCCCGGTTCGTGACCTGTTTGCTGAAGACGTCAGCTAAGGGAGAGTGAATGAAAAACTCCCCAGGTAGAGGTTAATGGTGTGCTGTTGCAGTGGGATTTATGAATATGCTGCAGCAGTAGAGGAAAACGACCAGGTCAGAATTGAGACTAAATGGATTCTTTACATTCCATTCCTTTTTGTTTCCTGGAGATTGCTCTTTCAATGCGACCCAGATGAAGGGAAGAGATCACTGCGGAGGGAACTTCTGGCCAGCAACAAATCCACATTTGGAGCTTTTTGGTTTAGCGAAAAGCATTTGTTCACACAACAGATAACTAATCCATGCTGATGTAGGGATGGCCAGAAACTTGCAGGGCGGGGGGGGGGGGGGAGAGAAAGATCTAAGTGGTTCACATAGTTGTATGAAGTATTATTACAAAAGCCGCCGCCAAAATTAAGCGGTAAAAACCGCAGCCATAATAAAATGATCAAAAGATGAATAAAAGAACAGTTCCATCCCTACCATGTGGCAGTGAAGTGGCTACTGGTAAAACCTATTGCTGTTTCGCATCTTTCTGACCTTAGCCAGACCTAGCAGAGTACACACAGAATCCATGGAAGCAATTGGCGACTTGGCTGCAGACAGGATAGATGAAGCAGGAACCAGGAACTTGTAGTTAGGTGTTTATTATATACAGTGGACTATTTACAGGAACAGAACATAGAACTTTAGCTAGCTCTCTCTGACACGACTCACAACACCTACACTGACACACTTAACCACTGAACTCCTGAACACTGAACCTCTGAACTAACACATTCCAGTTAGTAGGCCATTAATTATCACTCCCTTGAGAGAGCTTGACCAATCAGGGAGCGGTCTCCATGCCTCTGTTATCTCCAGGCAGACTTACTCCTTCAGATTGCCTTCTGGCTATCTGCCAAACCTTAATTGACTCTGTGTGAGTAGCTGCAGGTACACAGTTTCCCAACAGTGGCCTCCTCAGGCGGTAGATGCTGAGGGGTTGGAGAGGGAGTAGCTGCAAGATATTACAACAGAGTTGGGAAAACTTTTCAGCTTCTTGAGACAGATCCATCTGGATCTGTGTCTTGGGTCCAATTTGACACATAGGTGGGGCCACCCACCTGCCCAAATCCCTTTTCCTTTGATCTCAAAAGGGAGGAGGAGGCTTTGTGAGTCTTCCTCCCCCAAGCCCCCTGCTTTAAGATTGGAACAAGATTGGAGTAACACAGTACAGATCAGACACAGGTGTGTCGCTTTAACTGCTGCAGGCAAAAAACAGGACTTGGCCACTTCACATCACAGCTTCATACATCCTTTTGACTGGCACGTTTGGAAGCCATTCAATGGTTTATGGGTGGCAGAAGGACTAGGCCAGGGGTCAGCAAACTTTTTCAGCAGGGGGCTGTCCCTCAGACCTCGTGGGGGGCTGGACTATATTTTGAAAGAGAGAAAAAAAGAAAAATGAACAGATTCCTATGCCCCACAAATAACCCAGAGATGCATTTTAAATAAAAGGACACATTCTACTCATGTAAAAACATGCTGATTCCCAGACCGTCCGCTGGCCGGATTTAGAAGGCGATTGGGCCAGATCCAGCCCCCCGGGCCTTAGTTTGCCTATCCATGGCTAGTCGTTGCAAGCTGCCAGAAGATTTGTGCTGCTGTCCATGGTTCTGATTTTTCAGCAGGCTAACTGTTGAAGTCAACAGTCAGCAGCTTCTCTATATGCCACATTCGTTGCAACCCACGTTGACCTGTTTTTGCAGATCTCAAGTCAACAGGCATTATCCAGTGTGCAAGTGGCATTTGGGACCTAAAGTCAACTTGCCAAGACAAAAGTCTATATTCAAAGGATTTCTTCTTGATTAAAATGTTGTGCCCCTACTACTTTTAGGACTGATTGATCCCAATGCTGGAGATTTAAGCATGTGTTTCACTTTCCCATTGAAAATAAGCTGCTTGGCCACGTTGTCCCCCAAATTTATCTAGAATCATAGAATCATAGAATCATAGAGTTGGAAGAGACCACAAGGGCCATCGAGTCCAACCCCCTGCCAAGCAGGAAACACCATCAGAGCACTCCTGACATATGGTTGTCAAGCCTCTGCTTAAAGACCTCCAAAGAAGGAGACTCCACCACACTCCTTGGCAGCAAATTCCACTGTCGAACAGCTCTTACTGTCAGCTCTTACTCTAAAATGTGCGGGTTAATTCTCAAGTCTAAGATCACACAACCCTACTCACATTTACTTAGAAGTAAGTCCGATGGGATTCAATGGGGCTTACTCCCAGGTAAGTGGGGTTGGGATTGCAGTCTAATGTCTCCAAACTATTTAAAAATAGAAAGACATTCTAAAGACATAAACACATTAATTAGAAGCACACAGAATAGTCAGTCATTGCTCCACAAAGCTTCTGGACTGCTAATTGGCTGGTGCTAATAACCTTGACCCTAATCAGCATTCCTTTTTGCATTGCATTAAATACCAGAAGGAGAAAACATGGCAGAATAGAGGACTTTAAATGAAGGGCGTGTGAAAAATCAATAAATAAAAATGTCACAATCTGGATTTTGGTGTGAGCTATTCAGATACACTGATTGCATAGGTCAAAATTAGGCATTTCAAGGGGATGAAAAGCATTACAAAAATTATTCAAGTGCTGTAATTGAAACCAGTTTGAGGAGTTCAGAATATATCCCAAATTTATTTTACTCTCATGTGTGAATCACTTCCCATACAATATCGCACAGAGGTTTCACAATGAGAATGTCAGCCATTGAAAACAACTCCATAACCTCATGTGTAAAAATTGCAACAATTAAAAACACTGGCAGAGGTAAAAACAATTTTGGCGTGTAAAGTATGTGCTCTGCCACAGAGCATGTGGCCCCATCAAAAAGTCCCTCTGTACCCCACAACTCTGAACTTGAGCTGCTCATTTATTTTTCTTACAAAATGGCACAAATATGTAAATCAGAAAATGAAAATAACACTCTCTGAAAACTACTGTTTTGAACAAACTGCATACTCTTCTTTCAGGGTGAGGCTAGCTGGCTATAACTCTAGAAGATTCCTTTTCCAATAAGAAATGCACTTCTAAATTATTATTTTTATTACTATTGCTTATTAGTATTATTTCACTGCAGCTGAATTATGCTTCAGAAATGTATCGTTAAGCACTGTTCAAAAGATTGTCATTTTAATGTATAATTAACACATACACACACATTTCCAAACAGATATACTTTTGCCCACATCATTAGACACTTCGGCATAAATGCTTCCATTAATTGCAGTTAATTGGGTGAAAATTAATACATGCTCATTAAAGAGGGGGGAAATCCATGCAAAGTGCCAAATTCGTTTCAGCCCTGAGGTCTTTCTCAGCAGCTGTTTAACAGAGGGCAATTTATTCTGTGTGTGAGGGGAGGGGGCTGAATTTTAAAGAAAATGGCACATGTTTGTTTGAACACAATGTTTTTCAGGTTGAGTTTGAGAATCCTTTGCATGGAGGCAAACAAGCTTTCCCAAACTGTAGGAAAAAAAAGTGGGTTTTTGGTACAGATAATAACCGTGTGGCTGTTTTCCTGCAGTCTTGTTTTCATCTTCATTAATTAAATTTCCTGAACATGTAAATAAAGGGCGAAGGGGAGGATCCTGTATTCTGTGCATTCAACAGAAGCTCTTCTGTGGACATGTAGCTTTACATTCCTGGAGCACCTTTCACAAAATTTGCAAAAAAAAGGGGGGGGGGTTAAAAGGATAGTGCATAAATCTGCAGCTGTCCCATATGGGAATCAAACCAGCGACCTTGCTGTTATCAGCACCATGCTCTAACCATTGTTGTTTAGTTGTTTAGTCGTGTCTGACTCTTCATGACCGCATAGACCAGAGCACGCCGGGCTGCAGATGACAGAATCAGGATTCAAAATGACCTTAACGGATTGGAGAACTGGGCACAAGCTGACAAAATGAATTTCAATAGGGACAAATGTAAGGTTCTGTGCTTAGGCAGGAAGAACCAGATGCACAAATATAGGATTGGGGGCACCTGGCTTGCTAGTAGTGCATGTGAAAAGGATCTAGGGGTCTTGGTGGACCAAAAGCTTAACATGAGTCAACAGTGTGGTGTAGCAGCAAAAAAAGGCTAACATTATACTAGACTGCATCAACAGAAGTCTAGTGTCCAGATCAAGGGAAGTTATTTATTGTTGTTGTTTAGTCATGTCCGACTCTTTGTGACCCCCTGGACCAGAGCACACCAGGCACTCCTGTCTTCCACTGTCTCCCCCAGTTTGGTCAAACTCATGCTGGTAGCTTCGAGAACACTGTCCAACCATCTCGTCCTCTGTCGTCCCCTTCTCCTTGTGCCCTCAATCTTTCCCAACATCAGGGTCTTTTCCAGGGAGTCTTCTCTTCTCATGAGGTGGCCAAAGTATTGGAGCCTCAGCTTCAGGATCTGTCCTTCCAGTGAGCACTCAGGGCACTCAGCTCTAACCATACATAATAAAAAATACAGCTCTAAAAATACAGAATAAAACGATCCCATCAAAGCATGAACACTCAAACATACATAATTCAATCATGGACTGAGTCATATTAAAACAGCACAGCAATTAAAGCAGGAGATTCAGGGTCAAGTGATCGAGGTGTGCCTTCAAAAGCCAGCAGAAGCAGATAAAAGGAAGCACTTCTTTAAAACCATTGCACATACAGATGCAATCTCTGGTATTTCAACAAAGAATGCATTACATAAAACCTTGTGCAACTGGTGAAAATGCCCTTTGAGCATGCTTCCAATACCCTGCTGTCCCCAAATTCAGACTAAAGATTGGAGAAGAGATTTTTCTTCCATCCACCCAGACACAGAAGACATATTTGCAGGTGGCTGAGAGATGCAAGCATTAGCTGTTTTGATTGCCCTTTCATCCCATCACGTCAGGCTATGGCAGCATACTTGATGCGATGACATAAAGAGGTGGTTTCTTGAATCAAGGGTTCACAGACCAGCATTCTGTTTCCAGCAGTGATCAGCCAGGTGTTGTAACTTGGTCAGCTCACGTGTTCATTCCCTATCCTTTTTCCATCCCCCTCTTGCTCAAACAACAAAAAATGCCCTGCATGTTCAAAACTAGCACAACAGTAGACCTAGAACCTTTCTCCTTGAAATGCTAGATTTTTCCTTGCAGAGAGTTTTCTTTCTTTCCTTTTTTTTGGGGGGGGGAGAGACTAGGGATTAATATGTAACTCTTATGCTAACTCTCTTTGCATCGGCACTGAAGAGAGATTAGAAGTATATTTACAACACAAAATTGTGGTTTGGTATTTCGGGGACTGCCTTATCTAACACAAGACAGCCATTATTGCATGATTATGTTGTTTGCTTTTTTGTTTTACTCTGTAAACACTGCATGCCATTTTCACACTGAATGTTCGTTTCCCTGCTTTACAGTGCTAATGGTCACCAGCTAAACAGTTATAGTCCATTTTGCAACCTTCAGCGTCCCTGCCACCTGATGCAGAGGCTAGAAAAATGATAGAAGTAGTACGACTCTTGCAACACATTGGAGACTAATATACAAACAATAATTACCAAAATAATTATACATTCTTTATCAATCTTCTGAGAAGAATGCAAAACCTTGTGTAAAGCCACAGTGACTTACGAACTACCCAACTTAAGATGAACTTATAATGTCTGGTTACAATGAATTTTTCAAATGCTTAACTCAGTCTTTTGTTTACTTCATCTTTTTAGGTAAGTTCATGAAGATACCAACAAAGTTCGGTGTTGTTCACAATACAATGGTACCTCGGGTTATGAATGCTTCAACTTACTTTTTTTGGGTTACGAATGATTGTAACCCGGAAGTAAGTTGTCTGAGCTCTTGGAGGCCTCGCTGCTGCCTGGAGGCAAACCCAGACATCTGCAGAGCCTACGGAGCTCTCTGAGATCTGAGGTGCCGAGAGTGACTCTGCGAATGCCAGGAGCCAAGCCCCAATGTCCGTGGGGCCTGCAGAGGCTCCGTGACTGGGCTCCAGCCACGGGAGCTCTCTGAGGCCTCCACAAATGCCAGTAGCCAAGCCGATTGTGATTGTGGAAGAGGACGCTGAGCACCCATCCAAGCAATGAGTGCACATAAGAAAAGAAATAAATTTGGTTTGTTTTTTTTCATCTAAAATACTGTCTTATTTATTTTATAGTACATTAATTATTTTACAGTACATTGATTATGGGACGCAGGTGGCGCTGTGAGTTAAATCACTGAGCCTAGGGCTTGCCAATCAGAAGGTTGGTGGTTCGAAACCCCACGACAGGGTGAGCTCCCGTTGCTCGGTCCCTGCTCCTGCCAACCTAGCAGTTCGAAAGCACATCAAAGTGCAAGTAGATAAATAGGTACTGCTCTGGCGGGAAGGTAATAAGAAGTTTACTTACATTCAGTTCACAGCATTACCCCTGAAGGCAGGCTTTAGCTTGTAGTTACAGAAGAGAGTGTGGGTTCATCCCATGTGGTGAATGAGCCCATGTGCTGCTGGCTGAGAGCCAGCAGATAGCCAAAGAACAAGAGAGCAGCATCAGGAGAAGGGAAGATGGCTGTGTGACCAGCCCTTTTACAGGGTCTCCTAAGGACACACCCATCTTCCTAGTCACACGCGGAGGGAGGATGCTCCAGACCAGGTGTGACAGGAAGTCCTCCTGGCTGGAGTAGCATCCCCCTGTGGGTCCACTCTGGGCAAACAGGAAATGTTGTACTTGACTGCTACGGTGATGTCACATCCCACAAAAGGAGCACCATCTATGTTGCCACTCCCAAAATTACCCTTCCTTAGTATCTTGCTATTTCTGTGCATTCCACACCTGCAAGAGTGACATTGCTAGACTTCATAGAATCAAGCCAGAGCCATCAACCCTCAGCTCCCTTCTGCTGACAAGGATGTTCCTCCAAATAGTGATTAAGCTGATTGCTTTCTTTGCCATCTGTTATGGCACAGTACGGCGTGTGACTTTGTCCTACAGAGAAGGCTGTGCTTCCCTTCGGCGATGCCGCAATTAGATTTTGGACTCAAAGGCTGCTTCTCTCTCTCTCCCAAGAATACCTCTGCCCTCAATCAACTTTTTTCCTCTTAAGGAACCATCAGCAGTGAAGGGAGCCAGCCTGCCAGAATTCCTAAATAAGTCCTTTGAAATAACTGCATGCTAATAAAGCCATAAAGCAGAAGGCAAGACAGGGAAGTGACCAGAAGCTGTTCACGCTACTGCAGAGAGGCAAGTTGATCTGCATTCAAAGATTGTAAAATAAAAAAAATAAAACAAAAATGTGGACAGGCCTCTTAAAAGACTTTCAGGCCATATTCAGAAATGTCTCAGGTGCTATTCAGAATTCAGCTTGCATTATTAGCACTAGTTCCCTCACTTCATCTATAGCGGGCATAGGCAAACTTGGCCCTCCAGATGTTTTGGGACTACAATTCCCAGCATCCCTGTCCACTGGTCCTGTTAGCTAGGGATGATGGGAGTTGTTGTCCCAAAATATCTGGAGGGCCAAGTTTGCCAATGCCTGATCTATAGGTCCAGGATGTTTTCGTGCCTGCATACGTAGCTCAAGTACTGTATGGGTACCGTATTCATCATGGGTACTGCATCATGGGTACTGTAGTCATATGTCTGCTTATTTTTATTTATTAAATTTATTGGATGCAACTCAAAGGGACTTAACAACCATAATAACTGGTCCCACAAATTTAGATTTCACTCAAAGTTGCAGCATAATATAGACATCCCAGTCTTAAATTTGCATGATAATCTGTACATTGGATATATCATTGCATCATCTGGGGGAAGTATTGTGGTAATTTGCCTCCTTCCAGTTTCAGATTTTCAGAGCTTCCAGTTTCATTCTGTTTTAGGTAGAATTTGGAGACACAGTTTTGGACTTGATTAATCAGAATTGATTTTTATATTTATGCATTTCCCCTCTGCTCTTGTCTTGAGCTGTTGGCTTTATTGGTTGTTGAAATGTTTGACATGCATATTGAAACAATATGTGTGCCGGATTAGTTAGCAAAATGATGGGTTTAGTGTTATTGAAATGCTGTTCTTACAGTTATTGATATCTTTTATTTTTCCCAGTTTCCTCTGTTTTACAAATATACCGTATTTTTTGCTCTATAAGACTCACTTTTCCCCTCCTAAAAAGTAAGGGGAAATGTGTGTGCGTCTTATGGAGCGAATGCAGGCTGCGCAGCTATCCCAGAAGCCAGGACAGCAAGAGGGATTGCTGCTTTCACTGCGCAGCAATCCCTCTTGCTGTTCTGGCTTCTGAGATTCAGAATATTTTTTTTCTTGTTTTCCTCCTCCAAAAACTAGGTGCGTCTTGTGGTCTGGTGCATCTTATAGAGCGAAAAATACGGTACTTAAAACATAAAACCTTGTACATATCTCAGTCTTTCCTGAACAGACAAGTAAATTTGCCCAAGATACTTAAACAGGGCAAGGGGATGACTTATGCTGACTCATGCATTGCTATTAAAAAGACAGAAAGGACCATATCATCAGTAAAGAAGGTAAAAGTTAAAAGGTAAAGGTACCCCTGGCCGTACGGGCCAGTCGTGACCGACTCTGGGGTTGCGCGCCTATCTCGCTTAAGAGGCCGGGGGCCAGCGCTGTCCACAGACACTTCCGGGTCATGTGGCCAGCGTGACGAAGCTGCTCTGGCGAACCTGCACCAGCGCAGCACACGGAAACGCCGTTTACCTTCCAGCTATAAAGTGGTACCTATTTATCTACTTGCACTTAGGGGTGCTTTCGAACTGCTAGGTGGTCAGGAGCTGGGACTGAACGACGGGAGCTCACCCCACTGCGGGGATTCGAACCGCCGACCATACGATCAGCAAGTCCTGGACGCTGAGGTTTTACCCACAGCGCCACCTGCTGAAGAAGGTAAGTAGGTACCAAAGTCCAAATACAGTTTTAAGCATTGTCATAGTGTGACGGCCATCCAAGGTCATGATAAAATCATACCACGTCCTTGCAAAATTCTCCAATTATGTAATGTCCACATAGAAATCTGAGCTTGGAAGTCATTTGATCTTGAGAGCACAATATCCTAGACTTTACTATAGCGACATGAAATGGTTGGCCCTGTGAGATCTTTCCAAAACTTGGCTACTGTAAATTGAGCTGCAGTCAAAAGGCGACTTACGAGCTCTTTGCTGTGTAATCTCTCATTTGCACCAACGAAAAGATCTAGTCACGCCGACTGAGGTACCCTGTCAACCTGGGTGATGAGCTTGAAATGGTCCGAGATGCGGATCCACAAAGCCACCAGATGTAGTAGAAGGTGCCCTTTGGCCTGCAACTTCTCAGTCAATTTGCTGAGATAGTTGGGGTGACATATGCAAACATTTGGTGCTGGAGGAGACTCTTGAGAGTCCCATGGACTGCAAGAAGATCAAACCTATCCATTCTTAAGGAAATCAGCCCTGAGTGCTCACTGGAAGGACAGATCGTGAAGCTGAGGCTCCAATACTTTGGCCACCTCATGAGAAGAGAAGACTCCCTGGAAAAGACCCTGATGTTGGGAAAGATGGAGGGCACAAGGAGAAGGGGACGACAGAGGATGAGATGGTTGGACAGTTTCTTGAAGCTACCAGCATGAGTTTGACAAAACTGCGGGAGGCAGTGGAAGACAGGAGTGCCTGGCGTGCTCTGGTTCAGGGGGTCACGAAGAGCCGGACACGACTAAACGACTAAACAACAACATGCAAACATTACTGGAGCGGCATACCAGCTACAAATCACTTTTAACCTTAACTCTTTGATGTTAGCAGCAGTGCTTTTTTCTGGGGGGGGACACACCCCTAAACATTTTGTGAATCTAATGTGAAATTTTTCGTTTCTTCTCTACCACGGTGAATCATCAGTTCTGTTGCTGCCCCCGTTGGCGGCCTCATTTCCTGTCTCAGGTGCTTCCTGAGTCTCAGACGGAAGCAAGCATTTGATGTGTAAAGTAGGAGTTGGAATCTAGCACGGTGATTGGTCAGTTTCGTTGTTACCACCTCCGATGGCGACTTCATTTCTTTTCCGGGTGCTTCCTGAGTCTCAGATGGAAGCGAGCGTTTAATGTGTGAAGCAGTGTGGAATGTGGATGTGTACTGATGGAAGTCAGGAAGATGTTAGTGCCCACACCTTCATGCCAATGTGCTGTGTAATATGAGGTAATGCATGTTCTTTGTACTTTTGTCCATTTACTGTATTTATTTTTCCTGATTTGAGCTATAAAATGGTGGTTTCTTGAGTCAAAATAAGAGTACCCCTAAACATTTTTAGGGGGGAAAGCACTGGTTAGCAGAGATGGAATTCAGTGATGGTTTAGTCCAGGGGTGGGGAACCTCAAGCCCCAGGGCTGGATGTGGCCCTCTAGTCCTCTCTATCTGGCCCTAAGAACTCTCCTCAAGCCACACCTATTGGCCCTACTCAACACCCCAAATTGCTTTGCCTGACGGAAGTGCATCCCTGAACGGTGGTCATGTCTCTTGCTTGCTTGCTTGCTTGCTTGCTTGCTTGCTTGCTTGCTTGCTTGCTTATTTGTTTGTTTGTTTGTTTGTTTGTTGCATTTATATTCCACCTTTTTTTCTTCCAATGAGCTCAAGGTGATGTTCTCCTCCTCCATGTTTCATCCTCAAAACAACCCCTGTGAAGTAGGTTAGGCTAAGAGATGGTGACAGGCCCAAGGTCATCCAGTGAGCTTCATGGCTGAGTGGGGATTCGAACCTTGGTTTCCCAGGCCATAGTCCAACACTCTAACCGGTATGTCTTGCTGGCTTGTCGGGATGGAGGACCAGGAAGTGGGTGAAGAAACTAATCTACAATTAACATTTGCTCCACCTTCTTTTGTCTCTGCCCTGCCCACTACTGGCATCTTGGAAGATGGTTCAAAAGAATATGGGGTCTTTGGAGTGAGAAAGGTTATACACACATTCCAGGGAGAAAGAAAGAAAGAAAGAAAGAAAGAGGAGAAGGAAGGAAGGAAGGAAGGAAGGAAGGAAGGAAGGAAGGAGAGAAGGAAGGAAGGAAGGAAGGAAGGAAGGAAGGAAGGAAGGAAGGAAGGAAGGAAAGAAAGAAAGAAAGAAAGAAAGAAAGAAAGAAAGAAGGGAGGAAGGGAGGAAGGAAGGAAGCCCCACTGCTTTGAGTTCATGTCCATCCTCCATATCATTTTCAAACTTTCAGTAGAGCTAATGTCTATTTCTGTTCATAACGTGTAAATACTTGAAACCGATGCTTCTTCAGATTCTCGCTCTTGGAACATTAAGGACTCAAATGGGGTTAAAGGTCTTGCAGCTTGACTCTTTACAAAGCGAGTTGTCAGGGAGATGTTTTGAAACGCTGAGATGTTCTGCTATTCATTGTCATGGCTGATTTACTTTTTATGGGCTGCGAGATACTTAGAGTGTAATCTTTTGTGGAGAAGCACCATTGGAGATCAGGTGATGATCATATGAAATAAATGCTTGTGTCAAGTGAGGTCTTGAGAGAGTCCTGAACTTCCCAGGAGGCAGATGTAGCTTGTGTAATTCAATTCCCTGCCCTGCCTGATGTTGCAATATTTGGCAAAACAATTAGATATGTAGAAAGAAAGCCAACCGACAAACATTTGCAAACTGTGTTTGAGCTTCTTCCAAAAAACAACAACAACCCTCAAATGGTCAATTTGAATTAGTCTCTTTATTCTAACTTAATTTATCTTGACTAAGAAAACCAATACTGTGCTTCCTGCGTGAGGCTACGTGAGGATTTGCTGCTGTCCATTGTACATACTGAACTAGAATTAAATCCCTGAGCCAATGGCTATTTTTTCGTGCTCATTGAGGAAGCTGGGACAGAGCCCAGATTTACAGCCTAAACCACCAGTTACAAGAGGCAATCGCTGTGATCTCGGCACGTCCGAAAGCTTCAGCCACCTTGGCAATTTTGAGACAGGGCTACAAAAAACTGCTTTTCTAGTCCCGTGTAGTTTAAGACTACAGTTTCTTGCACAGGCTCATGACAAAAAATTTGCACAGATTTGGAATCGTTGCATGAGGACAGGATAGAGGTATAATATTATTCACGGTTTGGAGAAAGTGGATAGGCGAAGTGGATATGTTGATGGCCTTCAAATCCTATCAGTCCCAGCCAGCATGATCAATGGTCAGAGATGATGGGAGCTGTAATCTATTCATAGCTGTCAACTTTTCCCTTTTCTTGTGAGGAATCCTATTAAAAAGGAACCCTTAAAAAAAGGGAAACGTTGACAGCTATGAGTCTATTATCTATCATCTATCTATCTATCTATCTATCTATCTATCTATCTATCATCTATCTATCATCTCTTTATCTATCTATCATCTGTCTATCTAATCTATCTATCTATCTGTCATCTATCTATCATCTATCTATCTATCATCTATCATCATCTATCTATCTATCTATATCTATCTATCTATCTATCTATCTATCTATCTATCTATCGCCTTATACCTGGAGTTCTCAGGGTGGTTCACAGAACAAAATCAAAATATAAATATAAAACCACAAAATATATAATCAAAATCAAAACAACAACCCAACACACACCCAAAACACCACATTTTAAAAGGGCATAGGATGTCAATCAAATCAACCCAAGGCCTGATTACAAAGGAATGGTTTTGCCTGCCACCTAAAGGTGTACAATGAAGGCGCCAGGCAAACCTCCCTGGGGAGAGCGTCCCACAAACTGGGAACCACTGCAGAAAAGGTCCCGTTCTCATGTTGCTACCCTCCAGACCTCTCGAGGAGGAGGCACGCAAAGAAGGGCCCCAGAATCTCAGGGTCCGGGTAGGTTCATATGGAAAGTGGTGGTCCTTGAGGTATTGCAGTCCTGAGCTGCTTAAGGCTTTATAGGTCAAAACCAGCACTTTGAATTGTGCCTGGAAACTAATTGGTAGCCAGTGCAGTAGGACCAGAATTGGTGTAATATGCTCAAACCTTCTTGCCGCTGAATTCTGCACCAGCTGAAGTTTTCAAACCATCTTCAGAGGCAGCCCTAGGTATAACACATTGGAGTAATCTAGTCTAACGAAATCTGGAGGGCCACAGTTTCCTTGTCTCTACCCTAAGAACTGGTGATACCAAAAGAGGGAAATATCCAAGCAGATGAAGCCACCACTGTATGACTGGATGATCTCGACATATTCCAAAGTCTCCAGAGTTTTGTCAATGAGATGTTTTCCCATTCCATCCTGGAATCCATCTGTTGGGTATTTATCCCATTTGCATCACCATCCAAACACTTGAAATCACTATCCTCCTTAATCCTAATATTATGGTGTTTGGAGAGAGCTTGGCTCATATAATGAGGCAAACAGTAGAATGATTCACTGGTGACTGAGCAGGCTGTTGCTCACTGATAGCAGAACACTGACATTATAAGGTTCGCTCCCACAAGAGGCGGTGATGGATTTGGATGGCTATAAAAGAAGATTAGATAAATGCATGCAGGATAAAGCCATCGGTAGCTACTAGCCACAGTGGCTATGTAATCTCTCCACTGTCAGAGTCAGTAGGCCACCGAATACTAGTTGTGGAGAACTGCAGGTGAGGAGAGCACTGTTGTACATTTCCGGGCACAATTCAAAGCATTGGTGATGACCTTTAAAGCCATAAATGGCCTTGGCCCAGTATACCTGAAGGAGTGTCTCCACCCCCATCGTTCATCCCAGATACTGAGGTCCAGCTCCAAGGGTCTTCTGGCGGTTCCCTCGCTGCAAGAAGCAAAGCTACAGAGAACCAGGCAGAGGGCCTTCTTGGTAGTGGCACCCACCCTGTGGAACGCCCTCCCATCAGATGTCAAGGAAATAAACAACTATCTGACTTTTACAAGACATCTGAAGGCAGCCCTGTTCAGGGAAGTTTTAAATGGTTGATGTTTTAATATTTTGTTGGGAGCTGCCCATAGTGGCTGAGGCAATCCAGTCAGATGGGTGGCATGTAAATAATATTATTATTATATTTGCTGAGATAAGATGGCGCCCAGCACACTTCCCCTGGGCTGATGGACGCTTGTGCCGAGAGGAAAAACTTGAACTCTTAGCAGAGTTCTGCAGCGGTAGAAAGTGTTGCCTTGTGTGTGGATAATAAATCAGACTGAACGCAGGCTTCTTGCTAATCTCTAACAGCCTTTAATGAGAAGGAAAACATCATAAATCAGCCCGGCGAGAGAGCGGACATTCTTTCGTCTCTCAGCCAAAAACGAAAGGAAACTCACACAAAGAAAGATTCCCATATGTGAACCAAACCACGCCTCAGAATGTGAGACGTCACACAGAACTGTTTAACGCTGTAAGTTCTGATTCTCCTCACATATATTATTATTATTATTATACGATCTAATCCATCTTCTTAAGAGCAGAAGAAGAACCCTAGTCTTCTTACCTAGTCTAGCATCCTGTTCTCACGGTGGCCATTCAGATACCGCTAGGGAGCCCAAAACAGAACATGTGTGCAACAGCACTTTCAGGAGAGCATCAAAAGGCCAATGGACCACCCAGCATCCTGTTCTCACAGTGGCCATTCCTACTTGAGCTTCTGCCTCTGATTCTGGACTTCTCTCTGCCACAGATTCTCCCAGCTCACTAAGCCCTGTTACCTCTTCTCAGTCTTCTCCCTCTTCTCCCTCTGACAACTCATTGTTGTCCCACCACTGCTCTCCAGGCTCTGAGCCTTCGTCCCATGGTGGTGGTTCCCCAGATGGTTCCTCCCACCATTCCTCTGTGTCCAACCAGTCCGTGGAATCTGGCAGGCCACATTTAGCCCCCAGGCCTGAGATTCTCCACCCCTGCTATAGATCCTTTCCTCCACAAACGATGACTCTGGGGGCACGTAAACCTTGAGTATGAACTCTGCCAATGCATTTGAAGATCTTCCCATCCATGCCCACCTTGCACGATGGTCTCTGAATAAATCTGAGGTCTCTCCTGTCACAACAGCTGATGAAAATAGCCTGCACAGCTCCTAACTTCCTGGTAATGGGCTAGGGAAAACCCTTCTTGGGTCCTCTGACTTTCTCCCCCCCCCCCCCAAGTATCAGATGGGGAAAAGGTGATGTTACCACGATGACTTGGCAGAGCTGCACATGATTAATTGAGGGAAGTGTTTGCTCTGGCAGTTTCTACAACTTAAGACATCTAGCTCCCAATAGCTCGTGACTATCCAAGCACGGCTTTAAGAGCAAAGTTGCAATATCTCACTTCCTTTGGAGAGGTGGGTGGACTGCTTGCTATTGGGGGATGAATCATCTCCAGCTTGGTGAAATGAAAAACCCTGCCTATTCTTCATTTATATGAGTACACCGGGCGTATTCATGATGGATCTCGTGCACAAGTCACCATCCTAATGCTCTAAGGAGCAATCAAATGGTAAGCTTGTCTGTACCTACGCATCCCAGAGGATTAAGATGCTTCTCAAGGGCTAGTTGCATCAAATCGCTATGCCATTATGCACTTTATAACTTGGGTATCTGGGCAAATGAGGAAAGAGCAAGGCCAATGATCCTTCGAAGCAAAGCAAGAGATGTAACAACTAAAGCAAGGGATGGAGAAGACATAGTCAAGTTCTCCTATGCAAAGCCTGCTGACTGGAGGATTCTCAAGAGTAGGAGAGTATCCCAGCAGACTGTGTCCATAGGCAACTTGAGGAGTAAAAGCCAGGAGTCATAGCCCAGGAGACAGAAATAATGAGCTGGGAGTCACAAACTGAGAAGCAGACACCGTGTCTACTGCTGTTGCTCAGAAAAAGCCCTAGACTAGGAACGTCCAACTCCCAATGGACTGCGATCCACTCACAGTATAAAAAACTGACAGTGATCTACCCATTGTTGTTTGAGGGATCAAAGTTCTTGAGGTTTTTTTTAGGAAGCAAATGAATGAATGGAACTGAATACAGTGGTTTCAGACACTTCGGGTTACAGACGCTTCGAGTTACAAACTCCACTGACCAGGAAGTGGTTGCTCCAGGTTAAGAACTTTGCAACGGAAATCGCGCACTAGCAGTGCAGCGGCAGCAGGAGGCCCCATTAGCAAAAGCGCGCCTCAGGTTAAGAACCATTTCAGGTTAAGAATGGACCTCTGGAATGAATTAAGTTCTTAACCCGAGGTACCACTGTATATGAATGAATGAAACTGAATCAGCATTGCGATATACACAGAACATAATAAAAAGTGGTTTATATAAAACACACAGTTGAGGGTCCTGAATCCGGAGTCAAATAGTGGACCTTAATCTGATGGTCCGCTTTTTTTGCTAGGAAGCAGAAGTTGCTGAGCTTTCTTTGGAAAGGCAAAGTTGTTCAGCTTTTAATGTTTAATAGATTATTGTATTTTAGTGTTTTGTTGGAAGCCGCCCAGAGTGGCTGGGGAAACCCAGCCAGATGGGCGGGGTATAAATAATATATTATTATTATTATTATTATTATTATTATTATTATTATTATTATTATTATTTCTTAGGAAGCCAGAGTGGTTGAGCTTTTTTTAATTCTTTTTTAATTTTATTTTGTGGGGAAGGAGATCCCTGAGGGACCAGAAATCTACCAGGAACACCCTGTGATCTACCTGTTGGACGTGCCTGCCCTAGACCAACTCAGAAGCCTCTATTGCCCATTTCAACTGGAAGGGGCAACTGGGCAGCCTGCATGGATGGAGCCCCTTTGGACTGGATCTCAGGCCTGGGGCCAAATTTGCTACCCCAGGCCTCTCCATCTGGCCTTGGGGACTTTCCCCCATGACCCAAACCCCTGCTCAGCCACACCCCTCTCCACAGACCACACCCCTCAGCCACCATATTTCATATCTTCATAGAGTATTTTTGCCTGACTGGAATGCATCAACTTTTACCATCAATGAAAAGACCTGTTCTCTTGTCGCTGCCCCTGAAATTCTGTTGGAGGTGGCACACAGAGAAGAGTCTCAGGTGATTATTTTATTTTGTGAAACTTACACATCGCTTGATTATAAACACACACATAAAACTCAAAGCGGTTTGCAAAAGATAAAAGAGTAAAATCAATTTTTAAAAATTGCACTCCTCCTTTAAAACGTATGAAAGTTAAAATACTAAAACGGATTAAAATTAACTTGACTTTCTAAGCAAGGTCCAGAGAGAGAGAGAGAGATGGCCCAGAAGATAGCTATATAAGGCTTTATAAAGCAAAGGTAGCAGTTTAAACTGAGCTCAGAAATGAACTGAAATTGGAAACAGAATATATTGCTTGTCCTGCACTTATGTACAAGCAGACTCTCATATATACCACCCAGGCCTGGTCCAAGACATTTTTCTACCTGAGGCAAAGGGCAAGATAGTGTCCTCTCCCATTCTTGGGAGCTGATGAGACCAGCCGCTGAATCTTACTTTAACTCTGGTGATGGGATGACAACGCCTTTCACTGCATGTGAGGCCAGCAGGGTAGTACAAGGCAAATCAAGTTGCCCTCAAACATCTAGCTGCTATTGCCCACTCCACAGCATCTACTGCCTGAGGTAACCGCCTCACTTTGCCCAATGGCAGGGCTGGTTCTGATACCACCTGCCAAGAGTGATGGGTATTTTACTATTAGACAGTATACATCCGAGTTGCAAAGGTTCTTTGTTTCTCTCACACAGAGAGAGAGGAGAAAGCCTAGGCAAACTTGCCCAAAGCCCAAACCTCCATTCTGAAGAACCTTCTTTTGTCAGCGTGCCAACATCTCCTCTCTTTGCCCAACTGTGAGTGGGTAATATTTGCAAGTCAAACCTGTTATCCAGAAATTGCCCTACCAGGGGATTGGCCAGTGTTATGTACTGAGTTGAATAGGATCCAAACTGTAGCAGTCTGATTGGTCCTAGAACAATAGGATCCAAAAGGCAGCAGTCTGATTGGTCCTAGAACAATAGGATTCAGAATGCAGCAGTCTGATTGGTCCTAGAACAATGCAGCAGTATGATTGGTTGGCAGGAACCACCCAATCCTGCTCCAGATAGAAGTGAATCCACAACCTGATTGGCTTACAGTAGAATTCCAGAATTAGCCAATCATGTGCAGCCCATTGTGTAAATAATGTATATAAAGCAGATACTGTGAGGGGACATTCATTCATTCCTCCTCACCACTATGAGCTGAATAAAGAGCATGAAATCACTTTGCGACTCTGAGTATATTTCACTGGCGACGAGGATGGGATCCCGCTGAGCTGACTGCCACACACAGCACCGCAGCACCGCCAACTGCCGCACCGCTGCCTCGCACCGTGTATCCAGGCTTCAGCTCCGGGGCACAAGGAACTCAGAATGGCAGCCAACAGCAGCTTCTCGCCATTCAACCCAGCATCTGGAGACTGGGAAGCGTACGCCTCCCGTTTCACCTTCCTCCTAGAAGCCAAAGGGGTCACCGACGAAGAAGACGCCAAGAAGAGGGCGATATTCTTCAGCGTCTGCGGAGAGGAGACGTTTGAAATCGCCCGGGCTCTCCTTGCGCCTGAAGACGTCGCTACTGTTCCATACAAAACAATAATGGAACAGCTGAAGGGGCACTTTTCGCCGCAGCCCTCAGTGGTGGCTCGTCGAAATGCCTTCTACGCAAAGCGGCAAGCCCCTGGGGAAACCATAACTGGGTTTGTGACCTCTCTCCGCCAAGCCGCCCGGTTCTGCAACTTCTCAGAGCTGGAGAACATGCTTCGTGACCGCCTCGTCGGTGGCCTGAAGGATGAGAAGCTGCAACGACGCCTCTACGCTAAGAAGGACCTAACGTTCCAGGTCGCTCTGGAGGAGGCCCTGGCAACAGAAGCTGCCGAGAGGTCGACCCAAGAGGCACGGCCGAGCCTGCCATCCCAACCGAGGGTCCACCATGAAGACCTCACCGACGACTCAGGATCCGACAGGGAGGAGGTGCACCGAGTACAGCAGCGCACTCAAGCAGCGCACAGACCACAGCTGCCTCGACGAGAAGGAGGGAACTGCGCAAGCTGCGGGGAGAGTCACGAGAGGAGGACCTGCCGTTTCCGCAACGCAGAGTGCAGGCAGTGCAGAAAATCGGGACACATCGCCCGGGTGTGTCGGGCTCGGCCCACCCGACACCAGGCATCAGATGACCAATCCAAGAGCCCCAGGTCCCGGGGCCCAACGCACCAAGGCAACTCGACGGAGCTCACGGACTTCCAGGTATACCAGTTGCCCCACCCCAACGTAGAGAAAATTTATGTAGAGGTACAGATAGAGGGGGCCCCATGCCGCATGGAGCTTGACACGGGTTCAACTCTATCCATAATCTCGGCAAGGACCTTAAGGAAACTGTGTCCCACTGGGGGTCCCAAACTCAGGCCGGCCCCATTCACCCTCCGGGACTTCCAGAAACGTAAGGTCCCCACAATGGGGGTGGGGACCTTCAGGGTGCAATACCGAGGGCGGACGCGGCAACTGGACTTGCTTGTGGTCAAGGGCCCCTACATTAGCTTACTGGGATTGGCATGGTTTGGACCACTGGGGCTAGCTGTCACCGGGGTGAACCACACTAGCTTACAAGTGGACGTGGACGCCATATGCAAGGAATTTCCAGGGGTTTTCGATGGGAAATTGGGACAGTATACGGGCCCCCCCATTGCGCTACAGCTTGACCCCGCAGTACGACCGGTCAGGCTCAAGGCCCGCCGGGTCCCGTTCGCCTTGAAACCCCGTATAGACGAGGAATTGGACCGACTCGTAGAGCAAGGAGTGCTGGAGCCGGTGCCTAATGCTCCCTGGGAAACCCCAATCGTCACACCCGTCAAGCCTAATGGTTCGGTCCGCATCTGCGCAGACTACAAATGTACCATAAACAAGGCCCTCACGGCCCACGCATACCCAGTGCCAGTGGTCAGCCATGTCCTTGCCACCCTGGCTGGGTCGAAAATTTTTGGCAAGCTGGACTTGGCCCAAGCATATCAACAGCTGCCAGTAGATGAGGCCACAGCAGAGGCACAGACGATTGTGACGCACAGAGGAGCGTTCAGGGTAAAGCGGCTGCAATTCGGTGTCAGCGTGGCACCAGGCATATTCCAGAATATAATGGACTCTCTCCTTAAAGGGATTCCTGGCGTCACCCCCTTCTTCGATGATGTGTTGATTGCCGGCCCCACACCAGAGGAGTTTGAGGACCGCCTCCGCACCGTTCTGCACCGTTTCCAGACGGCGGGTCTCAAGGTGAAGCGTGAAAAATGTCTACTAGGAGTGCCTCAGGTGGACTTTCTGGGATTTATGGTGGACGCAGAAGGGGTCCACCCGACTGGGGACAAGGTACGGGCCATTTGTGATGCCCCAGCGCCCAAGAGCAAGACTGAACTTCAGGCCTTCTTGGGGCTATTGAACTTTTACCATTCCTTCCTTCCCCACAAGGCGGCGGTAGCGGAGCCCCTACACAGACTCCTGGACAAGCGGGCCCCTTGGGTGTGGGGCCAGCGCCAGGAGGCCGCATTCCAGGCAGTCAAGGACTTGCTTGTCTCAAACTCGGTCTTGGCACACTTCGACGAGAGGCTGCCGGTGGTGCTAGCATGCGACGCCTCACCCTATGGCATTGGAGCTGTCCTGGGGCACCAACTCCCGGATGGAAGAGAGGTACCGGTGGCGTACTTTTCCCAGACACTCAACACAACCGAGCGGAACTACTCGCAAATCGACAAGGAGGGTCTGGCAATCGTAAAGGGAGTAAAAAAATTCCATGATTTCTTGTACGGGCGGCCCTTCACCGTGGTGACTGACCACAAGCCGTTGCTTGGCTTGTTTGCCCCCGAAAAGCAGACCCCCCAAGTGCTGTCTCCTCGCGTCCTCAGGTGGTCAATTTTCCTTGCCAGCTACCAGTATGCACTGATTCACCGACCTGGGAAGGCGATGGGCCATGCGGACGCCCTCAGCAGGCTACCACTACCGGAAACAGGCCCTGACCCAGCACCTGCACAAGAGGTTATGAGCCTGGAGCTGCTTCCCGACCGCCCCATTCAGGCACAAGAAGTTGCACACCATTCCAAGAAAGATAGGGTCATCTCCCGGGTCCTGGACTGGGTGTGGAGGGGATGGCCCAGCAGCAGCCCCGGGCCAGAATTCGCCGGCTACACAACCCGCAAACATGAACTGTCGGCCCACAAGGGGTGCCTGTTATGGGGAAGCAGAGTCGTTGTTCCCCAGCCCCTCTGCAAAAGGGTCCTCACAGCCCTACACGAGACACATCCAGGGGTAGTAAGAATGAAGGCCCTTGCCAGGAGTTATGTGTGGTGGCCGGGGATCGATGGAGAGATAGAGGCCTGGGTCAAACACTGCCAGGCCTGCCAAGAATCCCGCCCAGATCCCCCAAGGGCCCCAGTCCAGTCCTGGGAGTCCGCCCGAGCACCATGGTCACGCCTGCATGTGGATTTCGCTGGCCCCTTTCAGGGGAAAACATTCTTCATAGTGGTGGACTCCTACACCAAATGGCTGGAAGTCGCACTGGTACCGTCCACTTCCACGTCCGCAGCCATCCGGGTACTACGCAGGCTGTTTGCAACCCACGGGCTCCCTGACACTCTCGTCTCAGACAACGGGACTGCATTTACGTCAGGAGAATTCCAAACCTTCACAGCGCAGAACGCCATCCGCCACATCCGTTCGGCGCCGTTCCACCCTGCCACCAATGGCCAAGCAGAACGCATGGTGCGGACCACCAAGGACACCCTTCGCCGCATGACGCAAGGGGACTGGGAGTACCGCCTTGCCACATTCCTTCTAGCACAGCACAGCACCCCCAGCTCAACGACTGGCCGGAGCCCCGCTGAACTACTAATGGGTCGGCGCCTTGCAATCAGATTGGACCGCCTTCACCCCGATAGAGCTCAGGATGAGATAGTGGTGGGGGAAGGCAGGAACCCCCGGACCTTCGAGGCCCAGGACCCAGTGTACGCAAAGAATTTTGGGGCAGGCCCAGCATGGGTACCCGCCACAATCACCAGGGTCACTGGCCCCGTGTCGTACGAGGTGCTAACGGATGGGGGGCAATGCTGGCGCCGCCACTGCGACCAGATACGGCGACGATTCCCGGGAGAAAACCAGGAGGAGGACAGGTCAGAGGAGTCCCAAGGGAACAGCGGGGCAGTGAGGCCCATAGAGCAGGAGGGGCCAGCAGGAGAGGCAGAATCAGTAAATACAGAGAGGACCCGTGAGGCCGAAAGGACACCGGAACCAGAACCACGACTGAGCGAGCCGGTTGCACCAGACCAAACAGCCGCATCACAGCCAGCATCCTTGGAACACGAGCCAGAACCCGGAGCCCGGACCAGGGAACACCCCAGGCCACAACGCACACGTAGGCCGCCGGCATACCTTGAGGACTATGAATGCGACCTCCCGGGCAGGACTGGAACTTAGAGGGGAGGGGTGTTATGTACTGAGTTGAATAGGATCCAAACTGTAGCAGTCTGATTGGTCCTAGAACAATAGGATCCAAAAGGCAGCAGTCTGATTGGTCCTAGAACAATAGGATTCAGAATGCAGCAGTCTGATTGGTCCTAGAACAATGCAGCAGTATGATTGGTTGGCAGGAACCACCCAATCCTGCTCCAGATAGAAGTGAATCCACAACCTGATTGGCTTACAGTAGAATTCCAGAATTAGCCAATCATGTGCAGCCCATTGTGTAAATAATGTATATAAAGCAGATACTGTGAGGGGACATTCATTCATTCCTCCTCACCACTATGAGCTGAATAAAGAGCATGAAATCACTTTGCGACTCTGAGTATATTTCAGCCAGAAATTGGCCAGCCAGGGGATGACATGACTGGAAATCCCCCCATTCATGCAGGGCTGGCCTCTGCCCACCGCGCACATGGAGGGGCCATGAAGCCCACAACCCCACCTCCTCAGGCGGAAGTGGCTCTGTTGCCCTCACACCCACCCTGAAACTTCAGAGATTTAGCCATTTCTGGACTTCCATCTCTTTAGGAACAAAATGGTATACCTGCTGAACCCCAGTCCCTGTTCCAGCCATTTCTCAATGAATTGTGATGGTGCCAAGGGAGTTACACTGGGGGCGGGGGGAGAGGGAGCTAGGCTTGCATACTAAATCTTTTCTGCTGGCTGGGGAGCGAGCCAGCCAGGAACTATTTTTAAATCCCTAAGGAATGAAGCGGCAATGTGGTGCCAACACCAGAATCCTCAATGTGCAGTTATAACAAGAAGCTTTCCTTTCGGGGGGAGCTGGGGGAGAGGGTTGCCAGCAACTGGAGAAAAATCATCACGACCATCAGTGCAATTTATCAGGGCAAGCTTGGTACTGCAAAGCCTTAATTAATTAAGGATGAAGTTTCTAGTTAAATGTGTGTGTGCTTTTTTAAAAAAGGAGTACCAAATTTTTGAATCCAGCTTCCTCCTGACTAATTTGCACAAGAGACTGGCATACCAGTGAACCTAGCAATAGTCAGTCACAACCCTCTTGCATGAATCAAGAGGACCACCTGGCTATCATATGTATATTTAAAGGTAAAGGTAAAGGGACCCCTGACCATTAGGTCCAGTTGTGACCGACTCTGGGGTTGTGGCGCTCATCTCACTTAATTGGCCGAGGGAGCCGACGTACAGCTTCCGGGTCATGTGGCCAGCATGACTAAGCCGCTTCCGATGAACCAGAGCAGTGCACGGAAATGCCGTTTACCTTCCCACCGGAGCAGTACCTATTTATCTACTTGCACTTTGACATGCTTTTGAACTGCTAGGTTGGCAGATTCAAACCGCTGACCTACTGATTGGCAAGTCCTAGGCTCTGTGGTTTAACCTACAGCGCCACCTGCGTCCCTATGTATATTTACATAGAATAATAATGTTGGTAGGGACCCTCTAGTCCAACCCCTGCAATGCAGGAACATGCAGCTGGATCAAACCTGCAACCTCAGCGTTATCACCACCGCGCTCTAACCAACTGAGCTATCCAGCATTAGCAGTCATCCTTCCCTTTAAGAAAAAGCTAGCGAGAGCAAACATTCAGGTGGCATTGCCTTATGGCCCTAACCGGTGCAAGGAAGCATTTGACCATACATTCTGCAGCAGCCTTCTCCAAGCCGGGGCTGATTGCAGCGCTAGTCTGAACATTTGGAGGGCACCTGGTTGGCAAAAGTTGGTCTACAGTCATTTAGTAATAGACATACAGTATGTTGATAAATGGGATGCGGGTGGCACTGTGGGTTAAACCACAGAGCCTAGGATTTGCCGATCAGAAGGTCGGTGGTTCGAATCCCCGCAACGGGGTGAGCTCCCGTTGCTCGGTCCCTGCTCCTGCCAACCTAGCAGTTCGAAAGCACGTCAAAGTGCAAGTAGATAAATAGGTACCACTCCGGCGGGAAGGTAAACGGCGTTTCCGTGCGCTGCTCTGGTTCGCCAGAAGTGGGTTAGTCATGCTGGCCACATGACCCGGATGCTGTACGCCGGCTCCCTCGGCCAATAAAGCGAGATGAGTGCCGCAACCGCAGAGTTGGTCACAACTGGACCTAATGGTCAGGGGTCCCTTTACCTTTACCTTTATGTCAATAAATAATAGAACCAAGGAAGGGATTAGAGGGAAGTCAAATTGTTTTGTTTTTGTTTTTGTTATTTTTGGACAATCTATAAAATGTTATTTTAAAAAAAGTTGGTCTACAGTCAACAGTGTGGCCGTTGAAAGACTGATTCAGTTCCTGGGTTTTTCCTGCTCACTTTACAAATTTTTAAATTTCCTACTTTTCCCTGTATGTGCATATGTGATGGATGGAGATGTGCTTCCTTTTGTCTGTCCTGGATCCTCTGAAATTTTAACAGCAAGCTGAGGAATTAGTGCTGTGCAGCATGTTTATGAAGTCAAGAAGCATACGTACATTATTTTGCTGTACTCAAACTTTAGCCGCAAGCAAGAGTCAAGAGAAGAGATGAAACTGCAAGATTCTGCAGCCAGAGGTGCAAGGCGTATCTTTTAACACCTGACAAATTGTGGCTCCCCCCCCCCCCCGCTAGTGAAAATAGAAACCATCAACACTGTGGTTAAAGAAGAAGCAACAGAAGCAATAGGAGTATCTTACCTGGGCTTAGAATTAGTATGAAAACCACAACGTCATCATGCAGAAAAAGGAAATTTCTAGAGAAAAAGCTCTGAATTAATCATCCCTGATATGCAGTGCACATCACATCAACTTAACTGTCTAAAAGAGGAAATATGGAATATATCCAATTAAGGACTGGTAGGAAAGAAATGGGAAGTTTTTAATGAGAATTGGTTTTTGATGGCAACTGTTACTTTTCATTTAAAAGGGCTAAGTCAATTGCTTTGACTAGCTGATTAGAAGAGTCTTTTGATCAGCTCAAAAGGTGCCCCTGATTCATTGGGTAGTTATTTAAACTTAAATGATTTTTAATGCAAGCTTGTTCTAAAAACAGCAGACAGAAAGTGCCGGGAGGGAGGGGGATGAGGCAGTGGAGGGGTTGACGCAGTGCACACGCATTGGCAGAGCTAATCCAGCAGTCCTGCTGGTGCATTCACACTGCGCCAACTTCCATGCTGCCTTAACCCTCTATGCCTGTTAGTGATATAAGAATTAGAACCCCCAGGTGTGTGTGTGTGTGTGTGTGTGTGTAAAATATATTTAATAATGTTTCAGTGTTTCACTTAAATTGCATTTAACCTTTTAGAATGTATTAGGCTTGATTATTGTGTGTGTGTTTTTCTCTTTTTAATAATTTTCTTTTTTCTTTTGACAAAGTAATAAGAATAAATAAATAAAAATAAAAGTGTGCACCCCACCCCTGAGACCATTCCATTGTAACTATCCAACCTCTCAAAATTTCAACACCTCTTGCAATGGTTTGACCCCTTTCCGAGTCTCTGGTAGAGTAGTGTTCAAGCACTCCAGGAAACATGTTCCCTGGCCATCAATCTTGCTTCTACGACCATCAGCAAGATAGACTGCGGATTTTGAGGAGATAGGGAAGGCGGTTGTAGAATTTGTACTGTTAAAATGGAAAGGGGTTGTACTTGTATATATAGAGTGAGAAATGTTAGTTTGTTGTTGGATTGGTTGGTTGGTTAGTGAAAGCTGACAGTGTTGAGGTGTGTACAGTTGGTCAGTCGCTTTTGCAGAAAGACTTTTAAGAATAAAAGCAGAAAGTACTCTGCAAGGATACTCTTCTCATGGACTCTTTTATGCCGACAAGGGTCCGAGGACCAGGCTGAGGCGACAAAGGGAGATCAGAACCTTTTTTTTCTTTTTTACAAACACTGACAATTTCTCCTGCACATTCCCCGTCTTACCTTAATAGCACATGTTAATTTATCATTAATAGCTATATCCGATTTTTCTGTGTTCTGCATTTGTGAGTCTCCTTGCTCCTACGCTGCATTCCGTGTCTCCTCATCTACTCCTGAAAGTGGTACAAATGGCAGGATGTTTTCGCACCGGAGGGTAAATCAGCTATCCTTGAAGCTTTCTCTGAGACCCAGAAAGAGGATTTTATGATACTCTTCCCTCACTGAAGGCTAAGTTGCCAGGGTAACGCTGAACATCTGAGACCTAAAGTGGTCAAATGGCCTGGGCACATTGGGGCCACTCTGAGCTGATGTGGGGGTCAAGATGGAACCATGCATTATTTACTTCTCTTTTTTTAAATAATAATAATAATAATAATAATAATAATAATAATAATATTTTTTATTTTTGTTGGGGCTTCCCATGCTTCAGGTTCAGTGGGGTTCCAATCATCTTATGTTTCTACTGCCTTGAGTTTCCAATAGTTCCTTCTTTAAATCTTCCTGTTGTTATCCTTCCTTCTTTTGTGGCCTCTGAGTTGTTTCCACAGGTGAGTTGAAGTAAACAATAATGTGCTTCTGTGTGAAATTTGTATGACTCTCCTTTTTTTGCAGCCGGTAAGTCTATTGTTTGCAGAATGTCCTCACACGCTGGTGTTTATGCCGAATCAATCCAAAAGTCCTTCTCTAGTGGCAGACGCCATCTTCTCTCAGTTCTGATGAAATAAAATCTAGGCGTTTGCTCATTAATTTTCTCAGACAGGTTGCATCAAACATTAGTCTTTCCAGGGGAGATTTGCCAAATCAGACTTGAAATACAGATATAATAACAAATTAAGAGCTCACCTCCCCCATGACTATTTATCTCTGCAACACGGTCTTACCCCATAATGGCAGATCCCAATTAAAAAATGTGTCACATCACCCTTCTCAAAGTCCATCCAAAGTTTTTTGGTGTCTCTCCAGCTGCTAACAAGATCCTGCTTCTTTCTAATATCAATATTTGGAAAGTCTTTTATCTTCTTCCAAGTGATTCAAAAAACAAAAGCTTTAGTTATATGGTATTGTTATTTCCACACAGTTTATATTTTCCCATCTCACTTGCTGTAAATAATGTAAATGGTTCTTCGGGGGGGGGGTGTTAGGTATTATCGTAGTAGAAAAAGAAAAAGTTTTATCCCCCCCTCCTTCTCATGACCTGTCACCTTTCCTGACATCTGTGAAGATGTTTTATGGCTCTGTGTTCGAACTACTATATAAGCTTTTCTTCTAAAGTGCCTCGGGGCAGGCCTTCTCAACTGGCACGCTGAGTTGAGTGAGTTCTGCCCTATTGAAATAGCTATAATACCAAAGCTGGGTCCCTAAATCTTGGATGCTGTACTTGAAAATAGTTTCCTTGACATTGTAAACAGGTCAAAACTTTAGCAGGATTAGCATTAACATTAGCAAGCAATAATCAAGAGAAGAGATGAAGCTGCAAGATTCTTCACCCGGAGATGCAAGGCGTATCTTTTAACACATGACAAATTGTGGTTTTCTTCTCCTTAGTGAAAACAGAAACCATCAACACTGTGGTTAAAGAAGAATTAGTATGAAAACCATAATGTTATCATGCAGAAAAAGGAAATTTCTAGAGAAAAAGCTCTGAATTAATCATCCCTGGTATGCAGTGCACATCACATCAACTTAGCTGTCTAAAAGAGGAAATAAGGAATATATCCAATTAAGGACTGGTAGGAAAGAAAAGGGAACATTCCTTGTTTTCCTAGAGTAGACATGCAAGGGAATGTTTTGTCCAGTCAGTCAAAATTTCCTGTTCCTCCTGGCCTGGCATGTGACTAGTGGGTGGGTGTGACCTTTCCAGATCTCGTAAAAGGACAAGGCATGCTGTCCTTTTCCATCTTCCTTTCGTCCTGTGAACTGCTGGACTGCTAGCCTGCAGTCACTAGGTAAATCTCCCTTAGGGGGTAAACCAGTTTGTATATGTTTGTAATTTTAAGCCTTAAGCCTGCCTTCAGGGATCACACTGTGCTCTGCCTGATCATGACTAAACTTTCTTTTTGTTGCTTATGAATCAGACTGTGGTGTCTTTATTCTTCTAGGAGGGATTCAAGGGGTCTTACCAGGAAAATATTAGAACACATTTCAATCCGGACAAGCCAGACGGAATTGCGTATTGTCTTAAGAAACTCACACAAGTTTGCAGCTAGTTTTCTGCTGTGTAAAGGGGAATGCACTCTGCTAAGTAAAGGAACTTGCTAATGTAAGTTAGGAAGGATATTAATAAACAATATATCCTCTCCTGCCACCCTGAACATTCCCACAAAGGGTTATGGGCCCAGCATGCTTCTGCTGCGGAACTCTGCTAAGTAAAGGAACTTGCTAGCGCAGGTTAGGAAGGATATTAATAAACAATATATCCTCTCCTGCCACCCTGAACATTCCCACACACAATGCATGTCAGTGCCCCTGAAAATAGGTCCTAAATCTAATCAGCCAAGGGAGCCATATTTTGTCATGCCCCAAAAAGAAGGATCATTCCCCTACTTTCTCGAGTCTATTGCAAAATGGTGGTGGGTGTCCCCATGGACTATCAATTATGTTGAGTCAGTGGCTTCTACCGGCAATGGGCTGGTCTGTGTACACGGTGTTAAAGCGCTTGATCCTTTAGCTGGGATTCCTGCATTGCAAGGGGTTGGACTAGATGGCCTCTGGGGTTCCTTCTGACGCTACAGTTCTACGATTCCATAAGCTCCAGTGGTGCAGCACTGACTCGGGTTTGGCTTCCACTGAAAGCAGGTCGTTAGCTGGCATTTTGCGATCCTGACATTTATTTCGAAATGTTCTATTGGAGACGTGTAGCTTAAGCCTTCTGACAAATAGCCATAGTGTAGCGTTCTGCATTAAATCCAAGCAGACAGCCAAGCTCTTAACAGGTCTATAGTGTGCACACTCAGAACTCTGTATCTCTCTCTGTCTCCAAAACTCAAATTCCAGTTGGTTTCCTTTTGTTTCATTGTGGCGCACAGATAGCCTAGATCACACCAGCCCCAACAGTTGAGGGTGAATCTAGCCATTGTGGCTAGTAGCCACGGAAAGCCTTCCCTTCCAATAATTTGTCCATCCTCTTTTAGAGTCATCCGAGTCATTGGCCATTGCTGCCTCCTGTGGTGGTGAGTTCCACAGACCAGTTGTATGCCGGTGAATCAAAACGTTCTTATGTCTGTCCTGTACACATGAATTTGGCTTTGCAGTGCACTGTCTGTTGCTGCTTCAGCAGAAGATGCAAGCGTTTCAGCCGCTTCTCTGCTTACCTCCTAAATCAGAAACTGCAGTTACAGAGAAACATGTTTTTCTTCTTCTTTCCTTCCCAAAGAAACTCTCCTTTTACATTGGTGCATGTGTGTTGTTCGTGACTTGTGCGTGCGTGTCTATTTGAGACCCCGTGTTTTTGCTCATCCTCTCCCTTGCACCATCAATCAGCACTGCTGTAAACTTTTGAGACAGCTCCTGGGTCACTGTCAGAAATGTTCATATTGTTTAATAAATGAGCAGCAGGAGAAGCCTGAATACTTGAATTAACATATACACCAGCCATATTCTCTGGAATGTTCATCTCAAAGGAAAAGAGGGAGGGAGCATCTGCCTTGCACACAGAAGTGTACAAAATACTGAGCCTGATGGCCCAGTGCTCCGATTCAGTATAAGGCTGCTTCCTTCGTACCTATTCAAACAGTTCTTGCTTTAAAACCATGAGGACTAGGATCTTGTTGTTGTTGTTGTTTAGTCGTTTAGTCGTGTCCGACTCTTCGTGACCCCATGGACCAGAGCATGCCAGGCACTCCTGTCCTCCACTGCCTCCCGCAGTTTGGTCAAACTCATGCTGGTAGCTTCGAGAACACTGTCCAACCATCTCGTCCTCTGCCTTCCCCTTCTCCTTGTGCCCTCCATCTTTCCCAACATCAGGGTCTTTTCCAGGGAGTCTTCTCTTCTCATGAGGTGGCCAAAGTCTTGGAGCCTCAGCTTCAGGATCTGTCCTTCCAGTGAGCACTCAGGGCTGATTTCCTTCAGAATGGATAGGTTTGATCTTATTGCAGTCCATGGGACTCTCAAGAGTCTCCTCCAGCACCATAATTCAAAAGCATGAATTCTTTGGCGATCAGCCTTCTTTATGGTCTAGGATCTTACTTTAATGGAAGAGAGGTCAGTGCCGGAGCACCTGCTTCCCACGTAGAAGGTCAAAGTTCATTTCTTAGCATCTGCAGGTAGGGCTGGAAATTTCTTCTGCCTGAAACCCTGGAGAGAGCTGCTGGCGGTCAGTGCAGGCAAACCTGGGTTATGGCCTAAGGCAACTTTAAGAAAGAAAGAAAGAAAGAAAGAAAGAAAGAAAGAAAGAAAAGAAGGGTGCTATTTTTCTAGAAAAAGAGGTGCCAGAACTCACCATGAATGCCTCCCTCATTCAATAATAATAATAATAGTAATAATAATAATAATAATAATAATAATAATAATAATAAATTATATTTATACTCTGCCCTCCCCAGCCAGGGCCGAGCTCAGGGCGGCTAACAAGCAATAATAAAAACAAGTTGATTAAAATACAACTTAAGAAACAAGATTAAAATGCAACATTAAAACATTAAGATGCAGCCTCTTCACAGGAGGAGAAAGGAAAAAAGAAAGAGGGGGAGGGAATCAAATGGATTCTAAGCCAAAGGCCAGGCGGACCAACTCTGTCTTACAGGCCCTGCGGAAAGAAATCAGATCCTGCAGGGCCCTGGTCTCTTGAGACAGAGAATTCCACTAGGCAATGGCGCCCACAACTGAGTTTCAGTGAGTTCTGGCTGGGGGGGGAAGCCCTGGAGAAGGAAGGAAGGAAGGAAGGAAGGAAGGAAGGAAGGAAGGGAGGAAGGAAGGAAGGAAGGAAGGAAGGGAGGAAGAAAGAAAGAAAGAAAGAAAGAAAGAAAGAAAGAAAGAAAGAAAGAAAGAAAGACAGACCAGGGATGTTTGTTTGGCTGTCTCCTAGGCTTTGATCAACAGCATCAAGATGACAATTCAGTGGTTATATATTGTTCCATGTTGTCACTACATTCTCTCAGTTTGTCATCACTGAGCTCTGCCTCTGTTTGGCTAAGAGCAGAATTTCCTTCTGCACTTTGTGGTTAGAGGGGACCTGCCTTGTTAATGCACTTGTCAAGTCGCCTGTCGTCTCAGGCTGCTGAAAGAGCTCTATTAATCCCTAGCTGCAGAGGATGCGAGGCACATCTAACACTGTCAGCTTTTGACAGCGCTGGCTGCGGCAGATGAGAGTTGTGGTCTGAAACACTGAGCGGGCACTGGGTTAGGGAAGGCTGCCCTAGACATGGGCATGCTGCCTTGCTTGCTGATAAAGTTAAAGGTAAAGGGACCCCTGACTATTAGGGTCCAGTTGTGACCGACTCTGGGGTTGCGCGCTCATCTCGCTCTATAGGCCAAGGAAGCCGGCGTTTGTTCGCAGACAGCTTCCAGGTCATGTGGCCAACATGACTAAGCCGCTTCTGGCGAACCAGAGCAGCGCACGGAAACGCCGTTTCCCTTCCCGCCGGAGCAGTACCTATTTATCTACTTGCACTGGCATGCTTTTGAACTGCTAGGTGGGCAGGAGCAGGGACCGAGCAACGGGAGCTCACCCTGTCGCGGGGATTCGAACCGCCGACCTTCTGATTGGCAAACCCTAGGCTCTGTGGTTTAACCCACAGCACCACCCATGTCCCAATGCCTTCCTCCAATCCAATCGTTCCTGAGGACAGCTCAGCAACCCATTGAAGCTTTCAAGCACTTCTCCTCAGTGCCAGGTAAGTGACTAGAGAAACCTCTGCATAAAAAAATTAAAAAATTCCTTCCAGTAGCACCTTAGAGACCAACTAAGTTTGTTATTGGTTTTTTATTATTATTTAATTTTATTTCAAAACCAAAAAGAAACAAAATACAAGCATCAAATTCAAAATCCATATTCGTTTTCTAACATAAGCCTATTACATAGATTACCTAAATTAAAATATACATGACTACTCTAGGCTTCCCTTTGCTGTATGTAAATACATCGCAGTTAAGAAATTTATATTATAAATAATATTATAGATTCCCACATGCCCCCCACTCCCCTTCACCCATGTGTGATCTCAATATTTTATTTCTTCCATCTTGTTGTGTTGCTATAATTTAATAATTATTCAGTCGTTTCTATTGTTATTTTCTTGCTTACCCCTGCACGTTTTACACATTATCTATTAATATTTCAATTCCGGAACAATATTTTTTCATGTATTCCTTCACTCCATCCCAGTTTTTGATTATTCTCTGATTTGAGTGACCTCTAATAATTGCCGCCAATTTTGCCATTTCTACAAATTCGCAGAGTTTGTTTTGCCATTCTAATAAGGATGGGCTAAGTTTGTTATTGGTATGAGCGTTCGTGTGCATGCACACTTCTTCAGATGCACAAGAAAGCTCATACCAATAACAAACTTAGTTGGTCTCTAAGGTGCTACTGGAAGGAATTTTTTTATTTTGTTTCGACTATGGCAGACCAACACGACTACCTACCTGTAACTCTGCATAAAAACATAAGGAGAGTGAAATATACTCGGAGTCGAGGGTGGATTTCATGCTCTTTATTCAGCTCATAGTGGTGAGGAAGTATGGAAGTTCCCCCAGAATGTCTGCTTTATATACAGTGGTACCTCAGGTTAAGTAATTAATTCGTTCCGGAGGTCCATACTTAACCTGAAACTGTTCTGAAACTGAAGCACCACTTTAGTTAATGGGGTCTCCTGCTGCCGCCACGCCACCGCTGCACAATTTCTGTTCTCATCCTGGGGCAAAGTTCTTAACCCGAGGTACTATTTCTGCGTTAGCCGAGTCTGTAACTTGAAGTGTATTTAACCTGAAGCTTATATAACCCGAGGTACCACTGTACATTATTTACACAATGGGCCCCACGTGATTGGCTAATTCTGGGATTCACCTGTAGGCCAATCAGGTTGCGGATTCACTTCCACCTGGAGCTGGATTGGGTGGCCCCATCCATGGGAGTAGCCAGGATTTGGGGGGGGGGCAGGCTTTTGTAGGGAGGGGCAGAACCCCAGATTTGTGTTGATTTTTATTGATTTGGGAGGGGACAGCTGCCCCCTGCGCCCCAGCTTGGCTACGTCCATGGCTCCATCTGCTCTATGCATTTAAAGCACCACCATACCACACTTTGTAACAGTTGTGGTTTTCTCCCCAGAGCACCCTTAGAGTTATAGTTCGTTGTTGTTGTTTAGTCGTTTAGTCGTGTCCGACTCTTTGTGACCCCTGGACCAGAGCACGCCAGGCACTCCTGTCTTCCACTGCCTCCTGCAGTTTGGTCAAACTCATGCTGGTAGCTTCGAGAACACTGTCCAACCACCTCGTCCTCTGTCGTCCCCTTCTCCTTGTGCCCTCCATCTTTCCCAACATCAGGGTCTTTTCCAGGGAGTCTTCTCTTCTCAGGAGGTGGCCAAAGTATTGGAGCCTCAGCTTCAGGATCTGTCCTTCCAGTGAGCACGCAGGGCTGATTTCCTTCAGAATGGATAGGTTTGATCTTCTTGCAGTCCATGGGACTCTCAAGAGTCTCCTCCAGCACCAGAATTCAAAAGCATCCATTCTATGGCGATCAGCCTTCTTTATGGTCCAGCTCTCACTTCCATACATCACTACTGGGAAAACCATAGCTTTGACTATACGGACCTTTGTTGGCAAGGTGGTGTCTCTGCTTTTTAAGATGCTGTCTAGGTTTGTCATTGCTTATAGTTCGTTAAAGGGTGCCAAATGCTACAGTTCCCAGAGCTCCTGGGAAGATCGATCGACGGGGAAACCACCCGGAGAACTGCAGGAGAAAACTCTTTTCCCCTCCCCCCTTTCTTTCATTCCTTCCTTCCTTCCGCGTCCGTCTTTCGTTCCTTACCTTCCTCCTCCATCCCTCCTTCTCCTGCCTGCTAAGCTATCCAAACTCAGATACCTACCTGGACCCAGCCAAGCCGAGACTCTTCCCATTGGCTTTCCCCGCCAGCACCGCCCCCTCCCTCCCTCAAGCACCGCCCTCTGGGCGGAGCCAAGGGAAGCCCTTCCACGCGGCGCCTCGGAGAGAGCCGCACATTGACTTGAGCCTTGTTGCTCGCTGGTGCCTCTCGCTCCGGGTCTGCGTCTCTTCTCCGAAAGAGAGCCTCGTCCCTGCCAGAGTCTGCAAAACGAAAACGAAAAAAAACAAAGGAGGACGCTGGTGGATTTTTATTTAAAATTCAACTTCTGAAGAATGCAGAGATCACTTTCTCTTGCATGAAGAGGAGTTTATTTAAAAAGGAGCAAAGCAACGCACGGGGCAGAATAATGTAGTTGTTATTATTATTTTCATTGTCCAAGAGAAAATCCGGCAGAAAAGAAGCAATTTTGCGTTGTTGGATCTTCCTTGCCCCGCACCGTCACGCTATGGAGTATAAAGCAAGACCGCGCCTGTGGTTTTGGGTGACCGTCCTCGGCTGCATGATTTCCGAGGTGAGTGAGCAAAAGGTTGCAATACCCCTTTTTCTCTGCAAAAACGGTAAGGGAGAGGGCAAGGTAGGAAATTCTTAAACAGGAGAAGGGAAAGTCTCTGATTTCTAACCACCTCCATACCTTAGGAAGATAAGGAGCTGCTTTCTACTGAGCCAGACCATTGGTCCATTTCATAAAATCGAAGAATTGTAGAATTGGAAGGATTCCCAAAGGTCATCTAGCCCAACCCCCTGCAATGCAGGAATCTCAGCTAAAGCATCCGTGACAGATGGCCACCCAACCTCTGCTTAAACACCTCCAAGGAAGGAGAGTCCATCACCTCTCCTGAGAGTCTCTTCCACTGTCGAACAGTTTCTACTGTCAGAAAGTTCTTCCTGATGTTTAGTCAGAAAGTCCTTTCTTGTAGCTTGAAACAATTGGTTTGAGTCCTACCCTCCAGAGCAGGAGAAAACATCCGTGCTTGGTTTCCAGACCCTTGATCATCTTGGTCGCCCTCCTCTGCACACGTTCCTGCTTGTCAACATCCTTCTTAAATTGTGGCGCCCAGAAAAGGACACAGTATTCCAGGTGTGGTCTGAAGAAGGCAGAATAGAGTGGTACTGTGACTTCCCTTGATCAGGACACTGTACTTCTGATGATGCAGGGACGCGGGTGGCGCTGTGGGTTAAACCACAGAGCCTAGGACTTGCCAATCAGAAGGTCGGCGGTTCAAATCCCCGCAACGGGGTGAGCTCCCGTTGCTCAGTCCCTGCTCCTGCCAACCTAGCAGTTCGAAAGCACGTCAAAGTGCAAGTAGATAAATAGGTACCACTCCAGCGGGAAGGTAAATGGCGTTTCCGTGCACTGCTCTGGTTAACCAGAAGCGGCTTAGTCATGCTGGCCACATGACCCAGAAGCTGGATGCCGGCTCCGTCGGCCAATAAAGCGAGATGAGCACCACAACCCGAGAGTCGGCCACAACTGGACCTAATGGTCAGGGGTCCCTTTACCTTTACCTATGACTTCCCTTGATCAGGACACTATACTTCTGTTGATGCAGCCTAGAAGAGCACTAAATTAGTTCTAAATTCAGTATTGTCTACCCTGACTGGCAGCAGCTCTGTGGGTGGTTTCAGATGGGGTATGATCCCAGCCCTAGCTGGAGATGGAAGATGGGACTTTCTGCACGCAGTTCCTCTGCTACTGAGCTACATCCCTTTCCCCTATTAGGGACATAGGAATTTGCTTTGCCCTGGGTCAGACATTTGGTCCATCTAAGCCTGTATCATCCACACTGGCTGGCAGCAGCTCTCTAGAAGGTTTCAGACAGGGGACGTTCCCATCCCACAGCAGGGAATGAATCAAAGCTACCAATGAGCTGCGTCTTTTCAATTTGCCCTATTTGGAGTAGCTTAGTGGGGAAACTGGGGTGTCAGGAGAAAAGCCCACGAGGATGGATCCTGTGTTGGGTCAAAACATTGTACAGCACCTGGCACAAAGCACCTAGTCGCAGTAAACCTACTGGGACTTCTTCCAGGGGGTGACGTTTTGAATGGACTGTTTTCTAGGTCTGTCCAAAGGGCTGTCTGATGCTTTAAAAACTTGACTTTGTGTTTATACACGCATGCACAAAATATGCACAAACTCGCACATATATCAAACTTGATTTTTTTAAAGCATCCAACATTGATCTGGACAAGTTTACTCTGAATGTTGGAAGGATGCTGCTAACCACTAAAGCCATGTATTTATTACGGTAGCCACCGGTCTCTGTCTCTCATATATGCACAAATGCATGTCTGTGTGTATAGACGGATATCAAACGTGCTTGTGTTTTTATTTTGTCATATTTGTGCTTTGGTTTTATTCTACACCCCTGAGAGGTTTTTTTAAATATATATATATATATATATATATATATATATATATATATTGAGTAGCATAGAAACGGTCTTAAATTAATCAATAGCATTTGGCAGTATTGATCTTCCAACTTTATCAGTGCTTAATTTCTTGACAAATAAGCGATGAGGCAGGTGCTTTCTGCACATGCTCAGAGCATTTTCATTTGTTCCTGCGTGATCTAGTTCTGGTATTGAGACGAATGGATCAGTCTTGGTGAGCTTAAAGACAGCTTCTGTCAAGGGACTTCATTAATTCTTCTTAGTTTGGTTTATGGGGGGAGAATTTCAGGTTTTTTCCACAGCACAGGAAAAGCTTTCCATTTCCCCCGTTCGTTGATTCATTTGGTGGGGGCAAAGTTCTTTAGCCAAGGATCAGACCCACACATGAAATCAGGAGATTTGTGATGGGACCTCTTGACAAAGAAGCTGATGGGAGGCTGTTTCTCAGTGATCCTGGGGGGGCGGGTATTCAAACTTCCGCCTCCACACACACCACAATATTGATCTGAATCGCTGCCCTTTCATCCCCACAACAAGCCTTTGTTGTTGTTTAGTCGTTTAGTCGTGTCCGACTCTTCGTGACCCCATGGACCGGAGCACGCCAGGCACTCCTGTCTTCCACTGCCTCCCACAGTTTGGTCAAACTCATGCTGGTAGCTTCGAGAACACTGTCCAACCATCTCGTCCTCTGTCGTCCCCTTCTCCTTGTGCCCTCCATCTTTCCCAGCATCAGGGTCTTTTCCAGGGAGTCTTCTCTTCTCAAGAGGTGGCCAAAGTATTGGAGCCTCAGCTTCAGGATCTGTCCCTCCAATGAGCACTCAGGGCTGATTTCCTTAAGAATGGCTAGGTTTGATCTTCTTGCAGTCCAGTGATCCATGAAGGGGACAACAAGCCTTACAGTGGGTAAAAATCCAGCATACATCCCATCCAAAGTTGAATCAATAGCCCCAATAGAGGCCGCAGACCGTCCATAGCTAAGCAGTTCTGAGCCCTGATGATTTCAGCAAGAAAGTTAAGCAAGTGTTTAATTCTTCTTTCTCTCTCTTTGGGAAGTCAATCGGAGGGCTAATGTTTGGCTAGGTTGTGATCAGTTTTCAGAATGCTACACGGATGGTGCTGTGGGTTAAACCACAGAGCCGATCAGAAGGTCGGCAGTTCAAATCCCCGGGACGGGGTGAGCTCCCATTGCTCAGTCCCTGCTCCTGCCCACCTAGCAGTTCGAAAGCACGTCAAAGTGCAAGTAGATAAATAGGTACCGCTCCGGCGGGAAGATATACGGCATTTCCGTGCGTTGCTCTGGTTCGCCAGAAGCGGTTTAATCATGCTGGCCACATGACCTGGAAGCTGTACACTGGCTCCCTCGGCCAGTAAAGCGAGATGAGCGCTGCAACCCCAGAGTCAGCCACGACTGGACCTAATGGTCAGGGGTCCCTTTACCTTTACTTTACCTTGAACAAAGAGGGTGAACTTCCATTCACGGAGTTTGTGCAGCAGGACTTGGATTTCTGCCTATAATCATTTGCTTGTCCCCCAAGTTCTGTTTCGTTTCCCCCCAGTTGTTGTTGGTTTTTTTAATCATAGATCATTGCTATATTATTCCAGGGTTCGTTTTAAAACAGACCCTGTTGGACTGTAATCGCCTGGTTGTTTCCACACACCACACACACCCCGCTTCCCATTACAGTAATCACTTCCATATCCCACAGTTAATGCCCTTTCACTCGCTCTGTTCAGCTGCAAAATACATTTGCGCTGCAGAACATACAGGCTGTCACAGATTGTATTTTATTCTCATAATACTGTCACCAGTGTGTATGGAGCTCTGCAGAGAATGGAAATAGAGGATTTTACAATCTAAACTTCTATACTGCAGGTTATTGAGGGAGGAATAGACAATCACTTCAGTTAACGCAGACAGATTTAGTTCACGTAAGGGCAGGGGAAGCCCCGCTGATGATCTCCAGGTCTGCAGTTAAGGACTGCAATGTCCATCCGAGAGCCATGATGGGATTTGTAGTCCACAGCATCAGTCTATCACTGAAGCGGGACATGAGAGCGGATAAAGTCATAGTGTGAAAACTGAGAATAATGGCACATCAGGATTAAGGAGACCAGGGGTGGGGAGAGGGACAAACTGAATCTCTCCTGCCTTTTCCGTCTTGCAGGAAATTGTGTTTCTTCTGTGGCCCACATGTCTTCTTTGCAATACTCCCTTCGAATGCCCAGCATACCTGGGAGACGGTGAATTTGAACCCAACCCCTGCGGGAGGGTAACCAATGCGTCACTTGGCCTCGGTCTTCCCATTTGCAAAATGGGTTCATGCAGAAGGCAAACGAAAAAGGGGGTTGATGTTGTCACACCTCCCGCCCCTTCCTACACACAGTTGGCCCCGAAGTTAAGCCCCACTTGAGTTCAATAGGATTTGCCCCTTAATACGCATGTTTCTAATTGTTGTTTGAGCTTTGCTGTCACCTTGGCTATAAAGAAAGATGGTCCTTTGATGGCTATCCTCAGGAGCCAAATACACGTTTTGGCACCTTGCCTTCCTTAAAACCGAAAATTCTGCAAAATGCGAAAAAGCTCGAAGGAGCTTCTCTCTGCAAGTCATATTTCCTCAGGGTCATTTGCCGGGACTGTTCCCATGTGCACATCCCACCACCTAAAAACTGTAACTTGCCAGTATGAATGGGCCATAAACAGAGCCCTGACTGCAGGATCCGACCAAGAGACCATCTAGTTCAGTGTGCAGAGGCAAACCAGATTATTTCTGGATACTCACAGGCAGCGCATGAAAGGGATGGGCCCTTCCTTGTGCTTTTTTCTGGGCGTCTATTATGCAGTGGTATACTGCCCTTGAACATTGGGTTTCCATTAAACTCTTACAGCTGATAGGAACCGAGAAGATTATCCTTTCTGAAATTGAGGGATCTTTTTCTAAGCCCAGTGGTCTTCGAAAGATTCAGTCCTACCAATGTTTAAAAAAGCCATCTCCTGCTATGGCAAGCCTCCTCCATCCTGCTGATGCCCTCAGGATGGTTTTGATTTAAAATCAGTGCTTTTCAGTGGACTCCAACTGCATTCATTTAGCGCAGATTAACAGGCATACGGTGGTTGAACGTTGAGATTTCAAATGATGTGTGAATTTAGCCTCACTCACCCGGCCATTTTTGAAACGCCAGCTTCCCAAGTCGGCTTCTAATTTCTTAGCTGGAAGCACTTGAGTAACCATTGATATATTCCCAATAATTCTCACATGCATCACATCCCTTACTTCCCTTCCCTTTGGTCGTCTGAGGTGGGTGGGGGGAGTTTGCTTCCTTTTGCTACTTCGTTACAATGTTGTGAAATTGGTTACAACGCAGGCCAGTTGGCAACATAGAACACGGATGTCAACACAGCGTAAAACACAAACCAGTTATATAAATTCAATTCTGGTAAGAAATACAAATAAAATACAAGTTATCATAACAGCAGTGACACATAAAAAAAAAAACAAGGGAGGAGGAGATCAGCAGCCAGGTGTCTAAAATACAAAGAACAGTGCAAAAATGCAGAATCTTTTTTTCTACTCAAAGGTGCCTTTTAAGAAGAAAATGACAGACCCTCCCAGCTCTGACTTTGCAGCTTTCCTCTCCTCTCCCATTCTCTCATCCTGGGAGATCTTTCTTGCCTCCCTTTCAAGGTGTTTCCATCATCTACCTGCCACTTTCATACTGCTTTCACTGGTAGTTTGTGGGGGGGGGGTGTTGTTTTTAAACAGCTTCTGGGCTCTGTCCCTTTGTCACACACTAATGGGACATGGGTGGCGCTGTGGATTAAACCACAGAGCCTAGGACTTGACGATCAGAAGGTCAGCGGTTTGAATCCCCGCGACGGGGTGAGCTCCCGCTGCTCTGTCCCTGCTCCTGCCAACCTAGCAGTTCGAAAGCACGTCAAAATGCAAGTAGATAAATAGGTACCACTCCGGCGGGAACGTAAATGGCCTTTCCGTGCGCTGCTCTGGTTCGCCAGAAGCAGCATGCTGGCCACGTGACTCGGAAGCTGTACGCCGGCTCCCTTGGCCAATAAAGCAAGATGAGAGCCGCAACCCCAGAGTCAGCCACGACTGGACCTAATGGTCAGGGCTCCCTTTACCTTCAATGGAATCAGAACACAAGGCAGGATTGCACAAAAGTGGCCCGGTTTTCTCGGCGGCTCCCATTCAGTTCCATGGGATGAGGAACACAGTGAGCAGGATTAATCTGGAATTCATGGAATGGAGCAGGCAGTCTGCCCCTTAGCCTGAGGGCCACTGGGGGAAAATGGGGTGCTTGATCCCCAATTCAATGAGCACATCTAGTTTCTCCCATATAAGTGAATGGAGGAAAAGAAAGTAGCAGTTTTTAGGGGGTTTTACAGTATAGTATAGTATAGTATAGTATAGTATAGTATAGTATAGTATAGTGTATTTTAAAATGGGGTTTCAGAGTTTTTAGGGGTTTTTGAATGTTTTATGTAGTTTTTCAGTTTCATTGTTCTGTATGGGACAATGACAATAAAGATATCGTATATCGTATATATATATCATACTTGGAGGTCTTGTTGCATTGGGAGAATCCTTGCCCCATTGCCTTTTAATTCTCCACAACAACCTTGTGAGGTAGGGTAAGCTGAGAGAGAGTGTGTGACTGGCCCAAGGTCATCCCATGAGCTTTACGGCTGAGTAGGGACCTGGTCTCTGAGGTCTTAGTTTAACTCTGTAACCCCCTCAATATGTCCTTGTTATTTACCTTAGATACTGAAAATGGGCTTCTAACGACTAAGCTATTAGCTGGGTGGTTACAGCTGACCCCTGGAAATGTTGGTCAGAGAGCTTTGAGGTGAGGTTCCTGCAGAGCGCAGCTCTTGTTGTGGCAACAGATGAAGTCACGGGCAATTGCCTTCAGCAAGAGATCTGAGAAACAGAAAGCTACTCAGGGCCGGGGCAGCAGGGAGAGGAAGGTGATATATTCTTAGGGCCAGGAGAAGTGCCTGGCAGGGCAAGAACTCACATTGAAGAAACAGTCTCCCGAGAGAACGTGATGCTTCTCTGTAGGAATGTAAACCCAGGCAGGGTAAAATGCTAGGATACATAGCTTGGGGAGAACGCACCTCATGAATCACCGGGCTTCCTTGCTTTTGACATCTCTGCACACATTCTTCCATTGCTGAATCTTTCCCCCTCTTTATGCAAGGCAGGCTCCCCAGCATCCAGAGAACGCCAGAATGAGTGGTTTCTTCGTTTATATATTATATTGCATTTACAGTCCAGCTTTTTTCTCCATTGGGTTTAAGGTGGTTTAAATGGTTCTCCTCCTCACTGAATCCCCACAGCAATGACCCTGTGAGCTGAGAGCCCAAGGTTCCCCAGTGAGCTTCACAGATGAGTCAGGATTCCAACCCATGTCCTAGCCTGACAACCACTAGACAACACCGGCTTGGGGAAGGCTGATGCAGGCAATTAAAGGACCACAGTCCAATCATCACAACATTTGTGTGTCAAGCGCTTCATAGCCTTGAACCCTACAAAGCCCCGCAGTCTTAGGGCCAAAGTAGCCATGACGTGGGGGGGGGGTTTAAAAAAAGAAAATCAGATTGAATGGGGACCTAATAATTTTGGGGATTGTGGCAGGCGGGGAGGGAGGTGGAGGTTTAACCTTTTCCTTCTTTGCTGAGGATAAACCCATATGTTGAAACTGGGTGTGGGAGCAACTTTCAGTGATACCAAATTCAAAGCAGGGGGTTAAATATGAGGAGAAGTGGGTTAGATTCTCCCCTCACACCTGCTCTGATCCTCTTAATTATCAGTCTTCTCAGCTCCCCCCTCCCCCAGAAAAAACCCCTACAGCTGACACATTTATAAGGTCACATCACGGTTTAAGGTTCTTTTTCATTTCCCTGGATAATAATAATAATAATAATAATAATAATAATAATAATAATATATTATTTGTACCCTGCCCATCTGGCTGGGTCTCCCCAGCCACTCTGGGCGGCTCCCAACAAAGATTAAAAATACATTAAAATGTCACACATTAAAAACTTCCCTAAACAGGGCTGCCTTCAGGTGTCTTTTAAATGTCAGGTAGTTGTTTATCTCTTTGACATCTGGTGGGAGGGCGTTCCACAGGGTGGGTGCCACCACCGAGAAGGCCCTCTGCCTGGTTCCCTGTAACTTCGCTTCTCACAGGGAGGGAACTACCAGAAGGCCCTTGGCGCTGGACCTCAGTGTCCGGGCAAACCGATGGGGCTGGAGACGCTCCTTCAGGTATAGTGGGCCGAGGCCGTTTAGGGCTTTCAAGGTCAGCACCAACACTTTGAATTGTGCTCAGAAATGTACTGGGAGCCAATGTAGGTCTTTCAAGACCGGTGTTATGTGGTCTCGGGGCCTCCCCCAGTCACCAGACTAGGCAAGGTTGGGTTGTGGTTGCTCCTTAGGCAACAGAAACTGCTCTGTATATGCTCAGAGGGATGCTCATTCATGTTTTTATTCCTCGTGTCATGGAGTGCTCTGAATTGGGGGAGAGGCTGTTCTGTTCTTCCTCTCCGGAAAGCTGTGCCAAGCTAAATTATGTAAGAAGGCGAGATGTTTATTAATTCCAGCGCATTGTATGTTTGTTTTCTTCTCTTGCAAACACTCGGAGAGCGGTGCTCTTTCCCTTCCCTTTGCGCCTGCTATTCACACCGTTTGCTGCAGAGTGTTGGTTAGTGGAGTGGGGCTTGGAATCGAATCCCGCCGCTCTCTGGAGTCAGAAAGCCAGAAGGTGCCCCTGAACTCTGATAACGCCCCTCGCTTGCCTGGATGGAGGGCAGAGAAAAGCTTGTCTGGAAACTGCTGTACAAAGGCCAAATTTGCATGGTATCATAGCATCGTAGAGTTGGAAGGGACCCAAGGGTCATCTAGTCTGACCCCCTGCGATGCAGTCCCGCCCACTTTTCCTCTCGCCCCGCCCACCGTTTGCATGCTGCCGTTTTGTGAGCATGAGCATTGTGAGCATTGCTTGCTATGAAAGTGAAATCATCGCTGCTGGGAGAGACACCCACCCTTCTCTCAAAAACTCCCACAAGCAGAGGCGGTGATTATTTTTTTTTGTTTTTAAAAAAGGAGAGCTCTCAAAATGATTCATGCCAGAAAACTAGGCTGCCTGCATACTGTTGGGGAAAATGACTCTCCTCCAGATTTATTGGGCGTGGGCGAGGAGGAGAATTTGTTTCTTCAGACTCTCCCTTGGCGTTCTTTTCTCTACCACTTTTTTCCCCCTGGTTCTGTGCTGGGAATAGCAGCGAAACAGGCTGGTGTTCAACAGGCGAAGCTTTACCCGTCTGAGCCCTGCAATGAAGGGCCACGCTTCAGCTGTGGTTTATTTATTTATTACTGGGTTTATTTCTTGCCTTTTTTCTGCAAGGAGCTCAAGGGGGCGTAAATGGTTCTTCTCCTCTTCATTTAATCGCCAGAACAATCCTGTGAGGTAGGTTAGGCTGAGAGTCAGTGATTGTGTTCTGTACTGAAGTTCTCACCCTGGGCCAGCAGGGGGATACTGTAGATAGTTATGCAAATAAGGGATCAAAAGTGAAGTTCAGTGATTGGATAGTTTTAGAAAATTGTTACAGTTACATTGTACTGGAGCTCTATATAAGCAGGCTGGCTGAACCCTTCAGTTCAGTTCTGTTCTGGCCTGTGAATAAACAAGAGCTGTTTGAAGAATCGCTGTGTCGTCTGATATGTTCACCCACAACTTAACAGATTGGGCCAAGGTCACCCAGTGGGTGTCATGGCCAAGTGGGGATTTGAACCCTGGTCTCCGAGGTCCTAGCCCAATGCTCTAACCATTATTCCACACTGCCTCACCGCATAGGAGCTTAGGAAGCCGCCTTCTACAAAGTCAGGCCCATTGGTCCTGCTAACCCAGTATTGTCCACACGGACCGGCAGCAGCCCACCAGGGTTTGAGGCATGGGACAATCCCAGCCCTACCTGGAGGTACCATTGGGGACCGTCTGCATGCAAAACAGGTGTTCTGCGACCGAGCTACACCATTGAATTTCTGCCTGTTGATGTGCCCACTGAAGGCAGAGAGCCACAAGATAAGCAAATGTCCAGCCCACAGGATGTTCAGAGTGGCAGAATAATAAATAAATAAATTATTATTATTATTATTATTATTATTTATTTATTTATTTATACACCGCCCATCTGGCTGAGTTTCCCCAGCCACTCTGGGCGGCTCCCAATCAAGTGTTAAAAACAATACAGCATAAAAGATTAAAAACTTCCCTGAACTGCCTTCAGATGTCTTTTGAAGATAGGATAGCTGCTTATTTCCTTCACATCTGAAGGGAGGGCGTTCCACAGGGTGGGAGCCATTACCAAGAAGGCCCTCTGTCTGGTTCCCTGTAACCTCACTTCTCGCAATGAGGGAACCGCCAGAAGGCCCTCGGCACTGGATCTCAGTGTCGGGGCTGAATGATGGGGGTGGAGATGCTCCTTCAGGTCTACTGGGCTGAGGCCATTTAGGGCTTTCAAGGTCAGCACCAACACTTTGAATTGTGCTTGGAAACGTACTGGGAGCCAATGCAGATCTCTCAGGACTGGTGTTATGTGGTCCCGGCGGCCACTCCCAGTCACCAGTCTAGCTGCAGCATCATGGATTAATTGCAGTTTCCGGGTAACCTTCAAAGGTAGCCCCACGTAGAGCGCATTGCAGTAGTCCAAGCGGGAGATAACCAGAGCATGCACCACTCTGGGGAGACAGTCTGCGGGCAGGTAGGGTCTCAGCCTGCGTACCAGACAGAGCTGGTAAACAGCTGCCCTGGACACAGAATTGACCTGCTCCTCCATGGAGAGCTGTGAGTCCAGAATGACTCCCAGGCTGCACACCTGGTCCTTCAGGGGCACAATTACCCCATTCAGGACCAGGGAGTCCTCCACACCTGCCCACCCTGCCCCCCAAAAACAGTACTTCTGTCTTGTCAGGATTCAACCTCAATCTGTTAGCCACCATCCATCCTCCAAGGAACATTGCCCTTTCCTTGTTCTGGTGTCGCCGTGATGAACGGATGACAAAGCTCTCACGGCTCTGTGCAAAATCTTGTGATATATATTTTAGATTCGTTTCAGCACAGCTTGACGCTTGGCTTTCTCCTGCCCTCTAAAGCAGCTGTTTTGGTCAGAGACCCGGAGCTAAAATTCCAGGAGACGTGGGATGAATATGTTTAGGGGCCAAGAGCCAAAGGCTTCTGAGCACCTGGTCTGAAAGACAAATGGGCCAATGAAAGAAGTTTTGACAGAAGGTCTGGGGTTTCTTAGAGCTGCCAGCCCTCGCCTTAGATTTATAAGGACAAGTTATTGAAAAGTTATTGTAAAATAGTTTTCCTGGCTCGAGCAGCATTGAGCTGATGCCACAAACCTGCTGTAAAAAAAGAAGATTCAGGTGTGCTGATGCTTGCTGTGAATTCTGGCTCCGATGCTTAGAGGTGGCGAAAGGGAATTCAGTTCAGGTTGAATACAAAGGCAAACCTACCAAATTTGCAATCTGCAGACTGAACCCGAGCCGTCCTTTGAAATCCTTTGCCTTTTGCCAATTCCGTTCTCGAGCCTAGTAATGTGTGCAAAATTTGTTTGCTTATTTAATTCAGCTAGCTATGTGCTGCTTAACCACTTAAACGGTTTGTGAGGATACGATACAAAAAAAAACCCAACAGGAGTCAAAACTTTAAAATCAGACTTTGATTAAAATGCTTGCTGGATTTTTATTTTTTATTTTTATTTTTTACGTATTCAGTTTGCATATGCCGTGTGCATTACATTAGTGAAAACAGCATACAAAAATGTGTTATATTAGGTGGGATTGCTTTGCTAAAGCTGTGTATGCTAAAGATAAAATTATGAACAAAAATCATTACATGTTTGGAGATTCGCACTGAAATGCTGGTTAATTTTTCTGAGGACTTTGGGGGCGGGGAATAACCACAAACTGACGTTGAAATGTGTAGAGCTGGATTTAAGATTGGAAAAATGAGAAACCCATTCACTCATTCCTATTGATATTTTAGGTTTCATAGAATCATAGAATTGTAGAGTTGTAAGGGACCACCAGGGGTCATCCAGTCCAACCCTCTGCAATATAGGAATCCCAGCTAAAGCTGACTGAAAGAGCCAGTGGAAATGCATTGCATGAACCCCCCGGAGGACTAGTGAATTTATTTGTAAAGAAAAAAGGCACCTGACGACGTAAACTGGGACTTAAGCACATAGCAAGAGCCCTGCTTGATTAGACCAAATTGTCCATCTTAGCACAGCATCCTGCTTCACGCAGTAGAGAAGCAGCTGGCTGGATACTTCGGGGAAACTCTCGAGCAGAGGCTGAAGGTGATAGCCCTCCTTTGGTGTTCCTCCCAGCAGCTGGTGTTCGGAGGTAGACTGTCTCTGCACTTGGAGGCTTCATGTTGCTGGGTGCCTCCTGGTCGATGCTGCCTCGCAATGGGGCCTTCTCGGTGGTGGCTCCCTGCTTGTGGAATGCCCTCCCTGTCAATGGCTAGAAGAGACTATTCCCGGGAGCCTTGAAATGATTAGCTGCGAGGACCCATGATTGCCTTAAAAGGTTTTCGGATATCTTAATATTTTTCAGATGCTTTTATCTTTAATTGTCTGGTTTTTGTTGCTTTATTTGTGGCCTCGAATTCGCTTGGGAGAAAGGGTGGGCTACATATAAATATTAGCACTAGTACCAACAGCTGAGAGTAAAGTCCTAGAGAAGCTGTCCCATATACAGTAGATAGATACAAAAATAGATAAATGTGTAATTCAGTGCTCAGGATGAAGAGTATGGGAATTAAAACAGGGAAGGAGTTTGATAAGCTGAAGTAACTGTGTGAAAATGCACTTAGCCATGTTCATTTCAGGATGCGGGTGGCTTATACCCAGAACAAACTTAGTGGGTCTCTAAGGTGCTGCTGAAGGGACGCGGGTGGCGCTGTGGGTTAAACCACAGAGCCTAGGACTTGCCGATCAGACGGTCGGCGGTTCGAATCCCTGCGATGGGGTGAGCTCCCGTTGCTCGGTCCCTGCTCCTGCCCACCTAGCAGTTCGAAAGCACATCAAAGTGCAAGTAGATAAATAGGTACTGCTCAGGCGGGAAGGTAAACGGCGTTTCCGTGTGCTGCTCTGGTTCACCACAAGTAGCTTAGTCATGCTGGCCACATGACCCGGAAGCTGTATGCCGGCTCCCTTGGCCAATAAAGCGAGATGAGCGCCGCAACCCCAGAGTCGGTCACGACTGGACCTAATGGTCAGGGGTCCCTTTACATTTACCTTTATGTTCATTTCACAGAGTAGCAACACCTCAGTGTGATTGAGATGGGTGGGCGATTAGATAATGAAGGATGTGAGCTTCAGGGTTAAACAGAGCTCTTCTTCATGCGTTGCTTTGCAAAGCCCCAATCCAGAATTGGCATTGCAGGACCGAGCCGAGTGTTGTTCCTTAACGCCATAAAAATTAGAGGTTTTTAACCAGGAATTGTGGTGGGTGCATTGCAAATCACCCCCCTCCTCTATCAGGAACCCTGATGCAAAAAAACCTTCCTTCACGACCCCAAAAACCTTCATAGAGTGAGAAAAATGTCCGTCAAGAGGCTAAAAAGAGGGAGGGAGACTTGACTGAGTGCCACATTTCCACCGGGCCTCACTTTGAGTGCATTGTCCACTGTGAAAATATCGCTCTGCCTTTGCCAACGGAATTACAACCACGTAAATCCAGCCTGGACGGGAGCCAAATTGAACACATTGTCTTTTGCATAGCCAAAGTGTACAGTTGGCAGGCTCAGCTGTCTCGCTGGTACATGACAACTGCTCATGTTCTCTTGTTTCTCTCTTGCCGCCCCCCCCCCCTTTTGAGCTCTGCTTCCCAGCTTTCTTCATTCTGCCACCTGGCGTTACTTAGGGAAAGGTTTGGCTCAATGGGTAGAACATTGGCTTTGCAGGCAGAAGGCTCCCCCGGTTCAATTCCTGCCTGGCGTCTCCACGTAGGGCTGGGGAAAGTGTTCCGTTTAAAAACCTGGAGAGTCAATGCCAGGCTGCATAAACCAGCCATACCCAGCGTGGGCTCTCCCAAGTGTTTGGAACCACAGCTTCCCTCGTTCCTGCTGGGGCTGCTGGGAATTGTAGTCCAAATCACAACGAAGAGCCAGTGTGGTGTAGTGGTTAGTCAGCAGGGGTCAGCAAACTTTTTCAGCAGGGGGCCGGTCCACTGCCCCTCAGACCTTGTGGGGGGCCGGAATACAGTGGTACCTCAGGTTAAGTACTTACCGTATTTTTTGCACCATAACACTCACTTTTCTCCTCCTAGAAAGTAAGGGGAAATGTCTGTGCGTGTTATGGAGGGAATGCCTACGGGTGGCATGCCTACGGATTTTCCTCCTCTAAAAACTACGTGCGTGTTATGGTCGGGTGCGTGTTATAGAGCAAAAAATATGGTAATTCATTCCGGAGGTCCGTTCTTAACCTGAAACTGTTCTTAACCTGAAGCATCACTTGAGCTAATGGGGCCTCCCGCTGCTGCTGCGCCGCTGGAGCCCGATTTCTGTTCTTATCCTGAAGCAAAGTTCTTAACCTGAAGCACTATTTCTGGGTTAGTGGAGTGTGTAACCTGAAGCGTACGTATCCTGAAGCGTATGTAACCCGAGGTACCACTGTATATTTTTTTGGAGGGGAAATGAACGAATTCCTATGCCCCACAAATAACCCAGAGATGCATTTTAAATCAAAGGACACATTCTACTCAAGTAAAAACACGCTGATTCCCGGACCGTCCACGGGCCGGATTGAGAAGGCTATTGGGCTGCATCCGGCCCCTGGGCCTTAGTTTGCCTACCCATGATCTAGAGCAGGCATGGACAACCTCGGCCCTCCAGATGTTTTGGGACTACAACTCCCATCATCCCTAGCTAACAGGACCAGTGGTCAGGGATGATGGGAATTGTAGTCTTCTCAAAACATCTGGAGGGCCAAGTTGGCCTATGCCTGGGTTAGTGTCAGACTAGGATCTAGGAGATCAGGGTTCGAATCCCCACTTGGCCATGAATCTCATTGGGTGACCTTGGGCTAGTCACTGACTCTCAGCCTAACCTACCTCACCAGGTTGTTGTGGGGATTAAATGAAGAGGAGGAGAACCTTGGGTTGTAAATGAGATTGGGGGTCCCTTGGACAAAAAAACACGGTAAGATATAAATTCTATAAATGCAATGAATGAAGAAATGAAATGAATGAAAAATGTCTGGAGGGTACCAGGTTGGGGCTAGTCGACAGAGAATGCTGAACGCCTCTGCTCTTCGACCAAGTGGAAGGTTTTGCAGGCATCAAGGACTTGCAAAAGCCATGCCTAATGTGGATACTCACTGCAGAATTGAGGGTTCTCCACACAGCTCTCCCTGCCTGCCTTGCTCCTTAGTTAAAACCAGCCAGCGGGTGGCTCTGCCTGTCATTAGACGTGCCACTGCGGGTTCATTCCTTCCATGTTGCGAACGGGCCTCCAGAACGCGGCTCATGAAAGGGAGCGCTGAGCAGAGCCCAGGATGCATACAAGCTCTGCTCAGCGCGCCCTTTAAGGAATATTTTTTTTCTTGCATTCCCCCTCTAAAAACTAGGTGCGTCTTATGGTCAGGTGCATCTTATGGAGCGAAAAATATGGTACTTCCAGGTGAAGCACCGCTTGTGCATTTCTCGGAATTTGCCAAAGTGTTTGCCTAGGGCTGTCATATATCAAACAGTGAAAATCCAGACAGAAAAGTTGTTGAGCTTTTTTTGGGGGGGGTCCAAATTTGCTGAGCTTTTGCTTCTCTTTGCTTTTGGTTTTTGCTGAGCTTCTTTTGCAAAATGGAAATATATGCCATTTTGAGCTATTTTTACGGGAAATCGGCAAAAATGACACTGCCAATATGGAGTGCCATATGTCTGGACGTTTCCCCGATTTCTGCCCAGACGCTGCTGCCGACTGCAGTATTCCGGATATGTCTGGGAAATTCTGGACGCATGGTGACCCTATGTTTGGCTAACCAGTGTGGGAAGCCGGATGTCGAAGGAGGTGGACTATTTGCTCTCAGACAGCAGGGCACCTTTTAAGTTCTTGCATCTGGCTCCTGAGTCTTCATTCATTAAATTGTTGCAGCCTCTTCTTCCCAGGCCTAAAGAACCAGGATGAATCTATTTAGGAGACCAATGGGTCATGTTCAAAGGGAAAGGGCCATAGCTCAGAGGGATAGCATTTGCCTTGCAAGTTCAGTCCTGGAAAAGACTCCCTGTCTAAAATCCCAGAGAGCAACTGCCAGTCAGTGTAGGCTATCATGAGCTGGATTGACTCCATATACGGCAGCTAGGAAAGCTCCTATTTTTTTTTTTTTAAAAAATTTTTATTAGTTTTTTAGCATATCACTTTCAAGTTATAAAAGTATGTTTTATATCTTATACATTTTTTTTTACTTCCATCAATCACATCTGAAAATTTTCCGATCTTTTCACTTAATATACCTTTCATATTTTCACTATTACATTTAAATCTCATAATTAATGTCTCCCTTCTTTCTCTTCTTTGCAATATTTCATATATTTCTCCTTACAAAACTTCTTGTAATCCTACTAGCGTAATTTGCTGATTACAGTTGCTCTTCAAATAATTTGTATATTTCTACCAATCTTCTGTAAATCTCTGGTCCCGCAGGTTTCGAATCCTTCCTGTCATTTTATCCAATTCTGCGTAGTCCATTAATTTTGTTTGCCATTCTTCTTTCGTTGGCATTTCTTCTTGCTTCCATTTCTGAGCCAACAATACTTTGTCGCTTTTGTTGTACATAAGAACAATTTTGCATCCTGTCTATTGATATCCTCACCTATAATGCCAAGTAAAAATGCTTCTGGTGGAAAGCTCCTATGTTTTGAGCTTCAGGACATGGGATCTGTCTGGCTTAAAACCCAGATACTTCCAGGGCAGGTAGGTAGCCGTGTTGGTCTGACGCAGTCGAAATAAATAAAAATAAAATAAAAAATTGTCCAGCAGCACCTTAGAGACCCACTAAGTTTGTTCTGGGTATAAGCTTTTGTGTGCATGCACGCTTCTTCAGATACACTGAAACAGAAGTCATCAGACCCTTATATATAGTGGGAGGGTGGGCTGGGGGTTTTTCTACTACTACCCTACTGAGAAAAACCCCACCCCACCCTCCCACTATATATAAGGGTCTGGTGACTTCTGTTTCAGTGTATCTGAAGAAGCGTGCATGCACACAAAAGCTTATACCCAGAACAAACTTAGTGGGTCTCTAAGGTGCTGCTGAAGGGACACGGGTGGCGCTGTGGGTTAAACCACAGAGCCTAGGGCTTGCCAATCAGAAGGTCGGTGGTTCGAATCCCCGCGACGGGGTGAGCTCCCGTTGCTCGGTCCCTGCTCCTGCCAACCTAGCAGTTCAAAAGCACATCAAAGTGCAAGTAGATAAATAGGTACCGCTCAGGCAGGAAGGTAAACGGCATTTACGTGCGCTGCTCTGGTTCGCCAGAAGCGGCTTAGTCATGCTGGACACATGACCTGGAAGCTGTACGCCGGCTCCCTTGGCCAATGAAGCGAGATGAGCGCCACAACCCCAGAGTCGGCCATGACTGGACCTAATGGTCAGGGGTCCCTTTACCTTTAAGGTGCTGCTGGACAATTTATTAATTTATTTCGACTTCTAGGGCAGTGTTAGGAACTCAGATATATACGCTAGGCACAGATGGCTCCTTAAACCAGGGAATGTCTAGTTGCCTTTTTGCAGTCAGGTTGCTAGAAGTTCGTATTTCCCCCCTCTTTCAACAGTCAAACTAGACTGGATGGTAAACACAAATAACCAGTGAGGAAGGACCCAAGATGCAATGGGATGCAGGGGGTGGGTGGGTTAACTCATTCACCCTACCATAAGGGCAATCTTTGCCTTGGGAGAATGGCTTCCATTGGTGCCTGTGGGAGTTTTCTTCCCTTTGCAAAATAGCAATGGGTGGAGGCTGCTTCCAAGTGAGACTGCGGCAGAAGCAAAGGGTTAAACACACACACACACACACACACACCATCACCTCCATCTGATAGGTCCCTCCACCTGGCTATTTTGTTTGTTTTTTTAATCAGCTGTACGATGCCAAAGGCCAGATCCATCTTACCAAAGCCGTACTGCGCTGTTTCGTTTTTAAAAAAAAAAAAATAAAATAAATCAGCCCTGCGATGCCAAACTATATGACAAATGTCATGTGTAGTTTGGACCTCAGCTCAGGAAGTAGGAACTGAAAAGCAACAGTGTCATCTTGATTTAGCAAGTGGGAGATGCCAGTTCTTCTTAACTCTTGTTATGGAAACATCTCGTTTTTGATTAATTTTAATTTCATTCCGGGCTTTATACAATCCTCACTCCCAGGCTTGACAGTCTATGCAGCACAAACTTCCTCATTTCCTCAGTGTTCCAATCCTCTGGCTGCGATAATATTTTCCATTTTTGCTCGAGCCAGTTTGGGGTGCTCATTTCCCTGGTGCAAAGGAATTCACCCGGGGGCAGGATTTGTGGCTGGGTAGGGAGTCAAGAGGGGACGCGGGTGGCGCTGTGGGTTAAACCACAGAGCCTAGGGCTTGCCAATCAGAAGGTCGGCAGTTCGAATCCCCACAAAGGGGTGAGCTCCCGTTGCTCGGTCCCTGCTCCTGCCAACCTAGCAGTTCGAAAGCACGTCAAAGTGCAAGTAGATAAATAGGTACCACTCTGGCAGGAAGGTAAACGGCGTTTCCATGAGCTGCTCTGGTTCACCAGAAGCGGCTTAGTCATGCTGGCCACATGACCCGGAAGCTGTACGCCGGCTCCCTCAGCCAATAAAGCGTGATGAGCGCCGCAACCCCAGAGTCGGCCACGACTGGACCTAATGGTCAGGGGTCCCTTTACCTTTATCTAAATCCAGAACTGGCTCTGCTCCGGGTAGACTCATTGAAATGAATGGACAGTTCAAAAGTGCAAGTAGATAAATAGGTACCGCTCCGGCGGGAAGGTAAACGGCGTTTCCATGCGCTGCTTTGGTTTTGCCAGAAGCAGCTTAGTCATGCTGGCCATGTATTTGACATTTTATGTGAACCACCCTGAGACCTTTGGGTATAGGGCGGTATAGAAATTAAATAAATAATAATGATATAATAATAATAGGCTTCTGTGCTAGCTGTACATGCAGCTGTAGAGGGAGCCTGTGGCACCTGCTTGCAAGTAGATTTACTCACCTGTAGATGCTCTAGTTTGCCATTCCAAACGGCAAGCACAAATCTTAGTTTCTGCACCAAGGATGGTTATAGAAGTGATTAATTTTTTTTCCCTTGGCGTGAAAAAGCAACAGTTCTCCAGAAGCCGCTGTCCTTTCATTCTGTGGCAGGACAGAGAATTCAGCCCTTGATTTCAGCCCTCTAAAAAATAATAATAATAATAAAATTCCTGGACAGCAAAATGCCTCCAACCATTTTATGCAGCTTCACTTTGCTTCCATGCAAAAACAAGAAACTATTGTTATGTAACTCTTCTCCTTCTTCTCCCCCCCTCCCTGCTGCATTGAGTAATTGGGGGGGGGGGTTGTTTTTTTGCCGAGAATAAATGTTAGAATTCTCACGGACAATGTATGAACCTTGGCTCCTCTGCTGAGAAACTAGCCCTGGAGCGCATCTCTGCTTTTGGAGATTTCATAAAAGAGCTGGCTTTGCCTGAGAAGTCTCTAAATCTGTTTTGACATCTTGGTAGTGCTGAATAAGTGGCTGGTCATTTTATTAGAAGACGGAGATCTCTCCACCGTGGCTCCCTTTACAGAGGCAGTAGAGGCTGGATAATATTCTTGCATGCCACTCCAATCTCTGAGCGGTGCAAGATTCCCAGGGTTCAAGGAATTTCCTTTGGAAATGAAGCACAGAGGAGATTATGGTGCCTTTATGTGGTTTATTTGCACATATCTACAACCTGAAGCTACGGTGGAGGGCTTCACAGCATTAACTGTTAGGAGCTCACAGGAATTCTAACATCAAAACCCCAAGAGGGCCTTGCTTCCCCCATAGCTGAAGCCTTGGATTCAAACAGAAACCAAACATCGCCCTGTCTCTCTCAGTTCCCAGTTTTGCTGCTTTGCTTCCAGCTCACATCACTCCAGACTCTCTGCTCTCAGCTCTGTCTTTGTCCACCCGCAGGTTTGCCGTCTCACACAGAGCCTCTTTCCTTTGTTCTCTTCATGGCCCATCACCCAGGCGATCGCCTCAACAGAAGTCGGCAAATGTGTCCTCTGTTTTGCTCTTCAAAATATGGCAAGCCTACAGGAAGGGCGTTGGCAGATCAGATCAAAGGTCCATCTAGGCCAGCATCCAATTCCACATAGTGCCCAATCCTGCACCTCCAGGAAGTCCAAAGGTGGGACACGGGTGCAATAGCTTTCTCCTGCTGTTAATCTGAGCAGCTGCTATTCAGGGGCATGCGGTGTCATGACGTGGCAGTTCCTAGTGGCATGGCTGTCAGCTATGGAGACTCGAGTTCAAATCCTACCTTGACTGTGAACAGCGAAATAATAATAATATATTATTATTATTATTATTATTAATAATAATAATAATAATACCCCACCCACCTGGCTGGGCTTCCCCAGCCACTCTGGCTGGCTCCCAACAAAATATTAAAAACACAATACAGCATCAAATATTAAAAACTTCCCTAAGCAGGGCTGCCTTCAGATGGCTTTTAAAAGTAAGATAGTTGCTTATTGCCTTGAAGGGAGGGCATTCCACAGGGCAGGCACCACTACCGAGAAGGCCCTCTGCCTGGTTCCCTGTAACCTCACTTCTCACAGCAAGGGAACCACCAGAAGGCCCTCAGAGCTGGACCTCGGTGTCCAGGCAGAACGGTGGGGGTGGAGATGCTTCTTCAAGAATACTGGGCCGAGGCCGTTTAGGGCTTTAAAGGTCAGCTCCAACACTTTGAATTGTGCTCGGAAACGTACTGGGAGCCAATGCAGATCTCTCAGGACCGGTATTATATGGTCTCTGCGGCCGCTCCCAGTCACCAGTCTAGCTGCCGTATTCTGGATTAATTGCAGTTTCCGAGTCACCTTCAAAGGTAGCCCCACGTAGAGCACAATGCAGTACAGTGGTACCTTGGGTTAAGTACTTAATTCGTTCCACAGGTCCATTCTTAACCTGAAACTGTTCTTAACCTGAAGCACCACTTTAGCTAACGGGGCCTCCCGCCGCCGGAGCACGATTTCTGCTCTTATCCTGAAGCAAATTTCTTAACCCGAGGTACTCTTTCTGGGTTAGTGGTGTCTGTAACCTGAAGCGTCTATAACCTGAAGCGTCTGTAACCCAAGGTACCACTGTAGTCCAAGCGGGAGAAAAATCACTGCCCAATATCCTTAATTGCAGAACCTGAAGTCTCTGGATAATGCTTGCTTAGCTGAGAGCAGTGGTTCCCAACTGGTGGTCCGCAGACCCCAGGGGGTCCGCGTAACCCACCCAGAGGTTCTGTGGCACCATTCCCATAAAGAAAACTACCATATAGATATCAGGTTGTTGTTGTTGTTGTTGTTTTCCAAAAGTAGGGGGTCTGTGGCTGTGTGAGGCTGAGATTGCTTTCTTCCACCATTGACAGCCCACTGTGAGTAACTGAGAAGGGGGTGGTGAGAGAGAGAAAAAAGAGGGAGAAGAAGGGAGAGGGAGCAGGAAGAGAGAAGAGGTGGAGAGAGGGGGTGAGAGAAGGGAAGGAGAGGGAGAAGAGAGGAGAGAGGAGATGTAAGTTTACGGTGCTTGCCAAAGGCCATGACCAAAGCATAGAAGCACAAGCAATTTCAAACACAAAATATAAATCAAGGCATCTACTAATACAAACAGAACCATCAATTTCCAGCAAGACTATAGCTAGGGAGCCTCCACTTCTACACAAAGTGTCTTTCAGATTTAGACCTCCAAATCTTCCTTTCAGTTCACAGTCCAATTCCTTCTTCCTAATCCTCATTGCCGCCAACGCGAAAAGGGCCATCTTGCGAATCACCAAGTGTTGGAGTCACTCTGGAAAAACTGGACCCCCTCCAGTGGATGACTGCTTCCTTGAACAAACAAGGCTTCTCGAAACAAATAATGAATAATACCTTCTACCTGCGATTGCCCGCATATGCATAGTTTATCTGTGTATGAAATCTTGACCAGCGTCGCTTAAAATCCCAACTCAACGAAGGCAGATCTTAATGGTACAGGCAGACGTTTAGACAAGTAACTAGCTCTAAAATGCTCCGATTTCACTAGAGGGAAGCATGGGGAACATTAAGATGATTTAATCGCTTGTGGGTCCCTCCTGGATTCTGTCCAGTAGAGTCAATTCCTAAATTAGCCCTCATCCATCTTCAGAACCTCATTCAGCTCCTGCAAATGATAATAATCAAGGCTACATTGAATGCTTGTGGACGCGGGTGGTGCTGTGGGTTAAACCACAGAGCCTAGGAATTGCCCATCAGAAGGTCAGCAGTTCGAATCCCCACGACGGGGTGAGCTCCCATTGCTCGGTCCCTGCTCCTGCCAACCTAGCAGTTCAAAAGCATGTCAAAGTGCAAGTAGATAAATAGGTACCGCTCCGGCGAGAAGGTAAACGGCGTTTCCGTGCACTGCTCTGGTTCACCAGAAGCGGCTTAGTCATGCTGGCCACATGACCCGGAAGCTGTACACCGGCTCCCTCAACCAATAAAGCGAGATGAGTGTCACAACCCCAGAGTCGGCCATGACTGGACCTAACGGTCAGGGGTCCCTTTACCTTTACATTGAATGTTTAATTTTCCCCAATGTGTGCTCCTCAGTTCCATATAGCAATTGGATGGAAAGTGTCCATTGGGCAAGGATGTCTTTCGTTTCAGGTAATTAACTCATGCACAGTCGACTCTCACCTTGACCATTGTCCAACCAGCTTCTGTTCATCGAAGAGCCTCTGATGTCCCATCGGGTGAAGAGAACAATCTCCAAAGAAATGGATTCTGAACCGTTTCTAACCCTTTAATAGCATTCAAGTCATCTCCCCAAATTTCAGCTCCATTTGGGGGAATCACTTCACTACCAAAAAAATTAAATATGGAATCAGACAACTGTCCGCCCTCCTTGAAATAAAACTCCATCAATGTCCCTGTCACCTTCTGCGTCTTGGCCTGGGTGGTGAGGGAGAGAGGGGAGAGGACTGTAACTGTGCAGGCCAAAATCCAACAGGTGCAAATGCGGCCAAGAGGAAAGCTGCATCTGCAGAATTTCAGCCTGCTAGTGCATAAGACACAAGAATCAACTTTGGTGGCCTTGCATGTGTGTGGTTCCTTAGCTCTTTAAATCCGGGACTCACCGCTGTCACCTGATAACGACAAATCACTCTTTGTTTGATATTGCGGCTAGAGTAAATATTTTCTATGCGTCACCCCTGACATCATTTCCTCAGGTTTATGAGATCTGGGCGTTGAATCGGCAGCAGTCTGGCTCAGGCTAAGAGGCCGAAAACGCCTGGAGCTGTGCGATTGGCTGCTCTCTGCGGAAATCCGATCAGGCTCTAGAGGGGTTATGGACACATTTGTGTTTCCAAACATTTAGACTGGGATTATAGCAGCCGAAGGAACAATCATCAAGGGAAGGCAGAGGAGGATGTGTCAACCTTGTTAGACAGCTCTAAGCAAGAAAGCAAGCAAATAAGTGACGTGGGCTGGAGGTAACTTGAGGGTGCCTTTGAGCCAGGCAAAGGGTGACTTCCCATGTTAGAGGCTCCAGGGCAGGCTGCAGCAACCTAAATATCCGAGATGAAAATCAGTTGTAGCAATTTATGACTGTGCTCTATGGAACTGGGTGATAACCAGCTCTGGAAAGTGAAATAGCATATATTTGAAACACCATTGAAGAAGCCTGCAAAGACCCCATTCCATGTGTCCCCCCCCCCCCTTTGTGATGTTTTTGTGACATTTTCGAGTCACTTCCAGGTTTGGTGTGTGTGCAGTCACACAAATATCGGAGGCACGTAAAACAGTGGCTGCCTGTAGTCCTCTGCTTTGACCTTGATTAAGTGTCAACTAAGGGATGCGGGTGGCGCTGTGGGACGCAGGTGGCGCTGTGGTCTAAACCACTGAGCCTAGGACTTGCCGATCAGAAGGTCACAGTTCGAATCCCCGCGACGGGGTGAGCTCCTGTTGTTTGGTCCCTGCTCCTGCCAACCTAGCAGTTCGAAAGCACGTCAAAGTGCAAGTAGATAAATAGGTACCACTCCGGCGGGAAGGTAAATGGCGGTTCCGTACACTGCTCTGGTTCACCAGAAGCGGCTTAGTCATGCTGGCCACATAACCAGGAAGCTGTATGCCAGCTCCCTCGGCCAATAAAGCGAGATGGGCGCCGCAACCCCAGAGTCAGCCACGACTGGACCTAATGGTCAGGGATCCCTTTACCTTTCCCTTTACCTTTAAGGGATTGAAATCCAGAAGAACTAATAATAAACACCAGATCTCCACCTTGGTACCCTCTCTAGGGAACATAGCATTTTAGAGCTAGTTCTCTGACCAAACTCTCAGCAGTTTCCTTAAGAAATGCCTTTACAGAGCCGTGTTTCCAAGAGATGCCCACTGCAGTCTTAGATGGCCACTGCAACAAGGTCCCGTACGTGGACAGACTTTGCATTTGTGGTCAACCTCAGGCGGAAGATATCACTCGATATCTGTTACTCTGCCTCTTACATAGAGACCCAAGAGATCATAGAATCATAGAGTTGGAAGAGACCACAAGGGCCATCAAGTCCAACCCCCTGCCAAGCAGGAAACACCATCAGAGCACTCCTGACATATGGTTGTCAAGCCTCTGCTTAAAGACCTCCAAAGAAGGAGACTCCACCACACTCCTTGGCAGGAAATTCCACTGTTGAACAGCTCTTACTGTCAGGAAGTTCTTCCTAATGTTTAGGTGGAATCTTCTTTCTTGTAGTTTGGATCCATTGCTCCATGTCCGCTTCTCTGGAGCAGCAGAAAACAACCTTTCTCCCTCCTCTATGTGACATCCTTTTATCGCTTTCTGAAACCTTTGCTCCCTCCAGCAAGCAGGGCACACCCAGGCAGAAATGGTCCAGTTTCTTTTGAGTGACAATAACAGCTTCGTAACGCAGAGGAGGGCATTGCTGCGTTGTTTAATAAACAAAAATCTGCCCTTGTTCCCTTATGGGGAACACAAGAGCCCTTAAAGAGTCCTTTGTAGGTTCTCCATCAGTCGGAGAAAATAACAGAGGCCAACCAGAGAATATTGAGAAGCAAAGCAGCTTGTAAGCTTGATCTTTGTTGAACTGTTGCAACAGGGTGTTCCCCTCACATGCAGGAAAGGAGGACCCCAAACAAAGGTGTGCCCACCCTTATATAGACATTTTAAATTGCCCACCCTGGAGTCCAAGACCACCCCCAGAAACATCATGCATACATCACAGAAAGGGCGGTCTACAACAGAAATCTGAATGCGCTGTTTATCTCCTGTCTGGCAGATTACCTGTTAATGGTCACTTGATGCGATTATTTCGTAATGACAAATGCTTAGTTCCTGAGCCAGGTCACAGGCTCGCCCTATTCATACACAGACATACCCTTAAGACAGGATTTGTGAACGAAAAGACAATGGGAAGGCTTTTCCATTTTCCTTCGACCTTGCAGAGAAATATTTGAGGTCAATTTGGGAGGGACAAAATGGTTTTTCAGGACTTTTTCTGTGGGGTTTCAGACATGTGGTTTATATATGCCGTTATGAACATTTATCATATATATATATATATATATATATATATATATATATATATATATGACCTTAAATTGTTTATTTCAGTTGCCTGCAAATGAAAAATAAAAACCAGGAACAGGGAGTTAGATAAAATCACTATAAATTGTTGGGGAGTGTCAGAGGTTTAATTTGAAATCAAGTTTGTTGGTGTCTCTGCCAACCTCTCTCTTATATCATGGATGTTGGCTCATATTATGGACGTATGACCTGCATTGCTTCTTTGGTACTGTTGCTGCAGGTTTGTTTCAGCCTTTGGCTAGAACAACAAACTTATATGTATGTAGCTTGCGCCTGTATAGCGTTCTCTTTTCCAAGACTGCTTGCTGCCTGGAAAGAGAGGAGTGTGTTGATCCTGCCCTAGTTAAGCATCTGACCCACTTGTGGCAGTGCCTGTGGGGAGATAAGGATGCGAGGATGTCATCTGACAATGCTACCTGTTTTTGTCGTGTTCATCCAGAGTGTGCTTTTCTTAAGTGGATCAGAAAACAGAAGGGAAAGTAAATGGGGAGAGAGCAGAAGAGGGACTACAACTCTGTTGGACTACAACTCCCATCTTTCCTGACCATTCGCCACAGTGACTGGGGCTGATGGGAGTTGGAGTTCACCAACATCTGGAATGCCACAGGTTCCCCATCCCTGCCTAGAGGGGTAACAGCAGCTATGGCCCAGTACTACCTTCTGGAATCAATTTGGTAGGAGTGGAGCAGTGTCCCTTAAATTCCAACTTTCTCAGTTAACCCAGAAGAATTTGAAGAAAAGTCACTGAGAGCTCCAGGAGAATGATTACTCTCCTCTAAAGATGTAGATTGCTGATAGCAGCCACTGATGTAGATCCAGTCCTTTTAATTTTATTCAGTCATAGAAAATCATCTAGCCCAACCCTCTATTGTTCATTTTATTGATAAATTTCTATTCTACATTTCCTCCCAAAAAAGCCCAGTGTGGCAGGACCTTTGCCTTGAACCCAAATTGTTCAGAGTCTAGTCCAGGCACCCCCAAACTCGGCCCTCCAGCTGTTTTGGGACTACAATTCCCATCATCCCTGACCAAGGGATGACTGTCTGATGCAATAAATCTGAGAGCTGACCCATTGCTCTTTTGCTCAGTTACCCCTCACTGAATAAAGCCCAGAGCTGAGCGACTGCAATTTTGCTTAATTACTCTCCTGTAAAAGGCAGTTTGGAAATGAACCTATTATTGAGATCTGCCTAGTCTAAAAGGAAGGAATTTTGTTGGGTTTTCCCCCCGGAAGAGGTTGGATTCCAGCTTCCTTTTAACACTCGGGGAGGGGGAGCCCCGTTTCTCTAGGCTATAACATTATTTACCAAGGTTATTGTGAACCTAGTGAACTGTGTACTCTCAGTAGATCATACTTGTCATGACGGCCACTAGGCATTTTTTAATGGTGACCTGCACCATTCATAATGCAGGAGTATTCTTCACAACTGTGAGCAGGGCAGTAGGGGGGTTTAAGTGAAGACAAACAACAACAATTAACTATAAAGCTGTTCACTCCTCAGGCTGCACAGAGAAAGCATTTTGGTAGCCAGTGTGGTGTAGTGGTTAAGAGCGGTAGACTCGTAATCTGGTGAACCGGGTTCACTTCCCTGCTCCTCCACATGCAGCTGCTGGGTGACCCTGGGCTTGTCACACTTCTCTGAAGTCTCTCAGCCCCACTCACCTCACAGAGTGTTTGTTGTGGGGGAGGAAGGGAAAGGAGAATGTTAGCCGCTTTGAGACTCCTTCAGGTAGTGATAAAGCAGGATATCAAATCCAAACTCTTCTTCTTCTTCTTCTTCTTCTTCTTCTGATTGTGTAGATAAAGTATAACTGATATGAATTCTACAGGATGTGGTAGTAGTGTGTGAAAACGGTCCAGATCCAAGGATTCTCAGGCATGCACCTCCCGATGGTAGAGATGTCAGGCGTCATCCTGGCACCCAGATATCTTCACTGATGGCCAGGTGCAAAACGCACCTGGCGAATTCCAAATATTGCAGACAGGGTCTCTCTCTCCCAACTTAATATGGAGGTTCCGGGGACTGATCCTGGCCCCTTCTGCATGCAAAGAAGATTCTCTACCGCCAATCCACAGCCCGGCTCCTACAAGATTAATTGAGTTGTAAAGGCACAAATCTGGGAGAAACCGCAAGGCCTTTCAGAGGATAAAGTCCAAATTCCAAGCGACGGCGATAAACTAGACTCTGGTTACCCAAGAGACAGCAAAGTATGTGTGTGTTTTACAGTAGAGTTTATGGAGAAACCCAGTGTAAGCGAGCTCTAACTTTATAGGCGCTGTTACAAGCTGGTAAGCCCAGATTTGTTATGTTCCATTTCAGACTTGATGGTCTCCCGTACTATACTTTCTTCAGCTTTCAGTTTATGCCAGCAGTATGAGCTTGCAAAGTTAGTGTGCTCTTTGCCCCTGCAGGCTGATTTCTGTGCTAAGATGCGCACAAAACTCAGGATAGTAAGAGGGTGGTGGATTGGGTATCTGTGTGTTTGGCTTATCTGATGGCTGGGGAGGAATAGTGAGAAAGCGGCTGCAAGGAGGAAACCAGGGGTCAGCAAACTTTTTCAGCAGGGGGCCGGTCCACTGTCCCTTAGACCTTGTTGGGGGCCGGACTATATTTGGAAAAGAAATAATGAATTCCTATGCCCCACAAATAACCCAGAGATGCATTTTAAATAAAAGCACACATTCTACTCATGTAAAAACACCAGGCAGGCCCCACAAATAACCTAGAAATGCATTTTAAATCTCAATTTCTTATTCTTCCAGTAAGTTTCGCCGTTTCTGCATATTCCATAAGTTTTTGTATCCATTCTTCCTTTGCTGGGACGACGACTTCTTTCCATTTTGGGGCAAGTAACATTCTTGCCGCTGTAGTTGCATACATAAATAAATTTCTATACGATTTACATAGGTAGTTCTATCCCTATAGCAACCTAAAGTGTATCGGTCTAAACCAGGCTTCCTCAAACTTGGCCCTCCAGATGTTTTGAGACTACAATTCCCATCATCCCTGACCACTGGTCCTGCTAGCTAGGGATCATGGAAGTTGTAGGCCAAAAACATCTGGAGGGCTGAGGTTGAGGAAGCCTGGTCTAAACAACAGAGAGAGAAGTCAGCATAGAGATAAAGGTATGCGGATAGTCTGGGAATTTGGAGGTTCCTCAATCTCACCTACTGTGCTAGTCCCGAGGGTTAACCATGCGGTGAGGTCCAAGTCCAGTCCGAGGTCGAGGGTGCGGGATGGAGGCAGTCCGTCAAAGCTGAAGCTGGGTCCAAGGCAGGGAGTCAGGTGAGGTCAGGAGCTCCAGCAGAAGAGCAGGACAGGGTTCAGGCAGGAACAGGCTTCCAACAAGGTTGCTCCCGCAACTTGGGACTGGGGCTGGCTGGCTGGCTTTTATCTGCCCTGAGGCATAGGGCGGCCCTGGTCCACAGGTGTCTCGCATCTCCTGGCCTGAAGGCGAGCATTCCTCCTGCGGGAACTTAGTTCCCTCCGCCTCTCTGCCCTGAGCCTCTGCAACTCAGGAGAGGCTGGAGGGTTACTGGACCCAGAGGCAACCTTACCTTCCCCTGAAAGGGCTGGAAGAGGAGCACCTGCAGGCAATGGGTCCTCCATCACCTCAGGAGCCAGAGCAGACTCAGCTGGTGCCTGCACCTGAGGATCCAACACAGGTGAGGACCCTTCAGGCTCAAGCCCCCGCCCCGGCTCAGCTGGTTCTGGAGGCAGGGACTCCTGTGCAGGCTGGGATTCCTCAGGTTCAGACTCCGAGTCCGAATCCCAGGCCATCACACCTCCATGCTAGTCCCTCTTTTGCAAGCTGAGTTGCACCCAAGCCTCCAATAGATTGGCATTCTGGTTCTTCTGAATGTAGTGTTTTTCTTATCGTTCTACATGCATGTCCACTGATTCAGAAGAAGTCCAAACAGCCACTGTGAGCGGTAGGCAGGCAGGCGTGCGATGACCTTCACAACAGAAGGCCAGGGAGCACATGTCAAACCCACCCTTTGTATGTCATAGTGTGTCTCCTTTATATGCCCCAATCCAGCTGTAGCCACAGTTCCAAAAATATTATTTTTTATTTTAAGTTGTGCCAGAATGTAGGTTGGAATGTGTGTTTCAATGTGCATCAGAATGTGCCCTGCGTTGTTTTCAAAGGCATTCAGAGTTAGATGTGTTTTCCAATGTGCATTGAGATGCAAAAAACCAATTTGTGACTGGAATTCCTGATCTAGCCACTGCTGACACACAAAAGCCTTGCTGACTTGCATGGATCTCCTTATCTGGTTTGGGAAAACAGGTCTCTTGTATCAGATCAAGAGTCTATTTTGCCCGTTTTTCCTAGCACCAAGGGTAGTGCTAGCAGTCTCCTCCAGGAAATATCACTTGAGTACAGGAATAACGCTTGGGGTTTGCTTGTTTCTCCATCTTTTCTGCAAATCCGGTCTGGTTTTTTTCCATTCTGATTGAGCATTGCACAGGTATTTCATTTATGTAAATCATTCCGAAAGTAGGTAAAATGCCAGCATCAGCTTAAAAACCCTTCTTCCCTGAAGACATGATATATAAAAAAAGTACCAGTGTGTTAAAATCTTCGAGATTCTGTTTGACGTGGGTAGTCCTAACCTTCCCTTTCCGTCCTCATAAAGGAGCTCCTCAATCTTTCATTTATTATTATTATTAATAATAATAATAATAAATTTTATTTATATCCCGTCCTCCCCAGCCGAAGCCAGGCTCAGGACGGCTAACAACAATAAAACAGTACAAAGGTACAGCACAAACAACACTCTAAAATCATTCATTATAAAATTAATTAATTCAAGCCACTGGCAACCATTGGGCCAGAGCTCCGCGAAGATTGCCGAGGGAGGGAGTCAGGCTGTGCCCTGGCCAAAGGCCTGGTAGAACAGCTCTGTCTTGCAGGCCCTGCGGAAAGATGTCAAGTCCCGCAGGGCCCTGGTCTCTTGTGACAGAGTGTTCCACCAGATCGGAGCCACGGCCGAAAAAGCCCTGGCTCTAGTTGAGGCCAGCCTAACTTCTCTGTGGCCTGGAGAAGGAGAGGCGGTCCCGTAGGTACGAGGGTCCTAGGCCATATAGGGCTTTAAAGGTTAAAACCAGCACCTTAAATCTGATCCTGTACTCCACCGGGAGCCAGTGCAGCTGGTATAGCACCGGGTGAATGTGATCTCGCAGCGAAGACCCCGTAAGGAGTCTTGCTGCAGCATTATGCACCCGCTGGAGTTTCTGGGTCAGTCTCAAGGGCAGCCCCACGTAGAGCGAGTTACAGTAATCCAGTCTGGAGGTGACCGTCGTGTGGATCACAGTGGCTAGGTCAGGGCGAGAGAGGTAAGGAGCCAACTGCTTAGCTTGGTGGAAATGGAAAAATGCCGCCTTTGTTGTAGCTGCAATCTGCGCCTCCATGGAAAGGGAGGTGTCGAAGATTACACCCAAACTCTTAACGGATGGTGCTGGCACTAATTGCGCCCCCGCAAGAGATGGGAGTTGCCCCCCCAATCCCATACCATCCCGTCCCAGCCACAGGACCTCTGTCTTCAAAGGATTTAGGTTCAACCGGCTCCCACGTAACCATCCAGCCACAGCTTCCAAACATCTGGTCAGTGTGTCTGGGGCCGAGTCAGGATGGCCATCCATCAACAGATAGAGTTGGGTGTCATCAGCATACTGATGGCAACCCAGCCCAAAACTCCGGACAAGCTGGGCGAGGGGGCGCATAAAGATGTTGAAAAGCATCAGGGAGAGTGTTGCACCCTGAGGTACTCCACACACCAAGGAGTGGCGCGATGACAATTCCCCCCCCCCCCAAGCTCCACCCTCTGTCCCCGACCAGAGAGAAACGAGCGCAGCCATTGAAGGACTGTGCCCTGGATCCCCACGTCGGCAAGGCGGTGGTCCAGAAGTTCGTGATCGACCATGTCGAAGGCTGCTGACAGGTCTAGAAGAATCAGCAGCCCCGACCCGCCTCGATCCAGCTGCCTGCGGAGATCATCTGTTACGGGAACCAGAGCCGTCTCGGTCCCATGACCAGCGCGGAAGCCGGACTGGAATGGATCCAGAGCCGATGTTTCATCCAGAAATCCAGAAAGCTGTTCAGCAACCACTCTCTCAATCACCTTACCCAGGAACGGAAGATTCGAAACCGGGCGGTAATTGGATAGATCTAAAGGATCTAATGATGTTTTCTTTAAGAGCGGGCGCACCACTGCCTCCTTCAGTTCCCCTGGGAATGTCCCTGTGCCAAGGGACAAATTGATGATATCCCCCAGGAGGGCCCGCACCTCGTCTGGACACGCTCTAATCAGCCAAGACGGGCACGGGTCAAGAGGACAGGTGGTGGGCTTTCCAGCTCGGAGGAGTCTGTCCACATCGGCTGGGGATATCCGGTTGAAGTGGTCCAATACTGGACCCGAGGACAGTCGAGGGGCCTCCAGTTCCTTTATTGTATCCAAATTGGCAGGGAGGTCATGGCGGAGCAACAAGACCTTCTCCGCAAAAAAGCTCGCAAATGCCTCACAGCTGTGTGTCAAATGGTTATTTAAATTTGGCTGTCCCTCAAGGGACGTTAAAGACCTGATTATACTAAATAATTGCGCCGGGCGAGAGCTAGCGGATGCAAAGGAGGCCGAGAAGTAAAACTTCTTAGCAGCCTTCACCGCCATCTCGTAGGTTTTCATAAAAGCCCTATAAGATGTTCTTGAGGCTCCGTCACGGGCACCCCGCCATACTCACTCTAGCCGTCTGAGGTCCCACTTCATTTTCCGGAGCTCCTCGGTAAACCAGGGAGCCCGGTTTCTGCGGGGTCGCAGAGGGCGCTTAGGTGCGATCTCATCGATGGCTGCCAGGAGCTGCATATTCCAGCCCTCAACAAGCTCAGTCAATGAGTCGCCAGGGGGAGCAAGGTCCCGCAAGGCTTGGCGGAATCTATCAGGGTCCATCAGCCTCTGCGGGCGAGCCCAAATTGGCTCGCCACCTAAGCAGGGTGGGGGTGGAAAGTCAATCCTGGCTTTCAGAGTGTAGTGATCAGACCATGGCACCTTCATCGAAGGAGACATGATCACATCTATACCTACGCCAAAGATCAAATCCAGCGTGTGGCCTGCTTGATGTGTGGGGCCCAAAACAAACTGGGAGAGCCCTAGTGTCGCCATGGAAGACACCAGGTCCAGAGCCTGTGAGGAGGGAGTGGCATCAGCATGGATGTTGAAGTCCCCCAATACCAACAGGTTAGGGAACTCCAAGGCCCAGCCGGCCACCGCCTCCAATAGGCCTGACAGGGTGGCTGCTGGTGCGCTAGGTGGCCGGTACACCAGCCAGACAGCCAAGCTCTTCTCGGAGCCCCACACTAGGCCAACACATTCAATGCCGGGGATCGATGGTGATGGTAGAGCCCTGAAAGAACAATCTTCCCGGATTAATAATGCCACCCCTCCCCCCCGGTCCACAGTCCGTAACTGGTGGAGGACGGAGAAACCCGGGGGCGCCATCTCTCGTAAGGTAACAGTTTCCCCTTCGCGCACCCAGGTCTCCGTCACACAAGCCAGGTCGACCCCCTGCGAGGTAAAGAAATCTCGCAGAGTGGCGGTTTTGTTGCCTATAGACCTGGCATTGCACAGCACCAGTGACGGAGGTGAGTAATCCTTGCTCACCCTACCCTCGTCCCTCGGGATGAGGCGCAGATTGGAAGGGGTACGAGCATATCCATATCTTGATCCCCTTCGCCTATAACATCTGTCCCCACCGCCATACCTCCCTCGCCCCTCCACGGTAGCAATCCCAAGTCTCATAGTAGCCTCCATTGATGGCAATTAATGTTATTCTTTCGCAGCCTAAAACAATAAGACCTTAAAACAATAAAAACAAAAAACAAAAACAACCCAGAAAACAATAAAACAATACAAATAAAAACTGCAAAAATTACAAATTCATCAAAATCTAACAAATTCCCAAGCCCACCCAAACATCCATCCCACCCCATATATAAAAAATCTAAAGGGAAAGGGAGATTTTAAAACATGTTAAAAAGAACTCTGCACCCCTCCGGGTCCTCCTGGGCAGTAGCAGCATCAGTGGCAACAACCGTCCTTGTGAGGCCCCACCCTGGGCCAGATAGTAGGTGGCAGGAGCAGTCCTTGTGAGGCCCGTCAGCCCCCGCCCCGGGCCAGGTGGTAAGTGGCAAGAAGGAGCAGGGCCCTCAGGCACTCACACAGGGGAGTCCCCCTGGGCAGCAGAGCAGTCCTTTTGAGGCTTCAGGCCCCGCCCCAGGCCAGATGGTAATACATTATTCAGATTGAATACATTATTCAAATGTATTTACTGCCTTTTGAGCTCTCAAGGCAGTTTGCAGTGTGGTGATGTACTTAAAATGCTTAAGATCAAAGCTGAAGGAAAGTGAAAAGAGGCCGGAAGATAATATCACCTGAAACAAGCCACAGCATTAGTGATGCACATAGTGTTTTGTAGAATAACATCAGTGCTTCTTTTTCTGGGGGTATTAAGGTAAGGTTACCAGATTTTTTTCAATGAATCCGGGGACACAATCAACCAACCAATTAATCAATCAACCAATCAATCAATCAATCAATAAATGCTGCATGTTGAGGAGCAGCCCCATCCCAACTCCTACTTGCGTGTAAGCAGGAGGGGGCGGGGATCCCTCAGCTGGGAAGGGAGGCTTCCCATTGCCCAACTGAGAGATCCCTGCCCTCTCCTGCTTGCACGCAAGTAGGATTTGGGAGGCTGCTCTGATAGGCAGCATGAAGCCTCCCTTCACAGCTTAGTTGCTGGGGTCAGGGAAGGTGGAGGCAGCCCGGAAGCTGCATCTTAGAGCCCCTGCACCACCATCATATGGGGACTTCTGAGCAGCTCCTGAAGCCAGCCAGAGCCAACCGCTCCAGGCTGCTGAGACTGTGTTTCCTGGGGACATTAGATGAAATCCCGGGACATTCCGGGGATGGAATTTGTCTGGGGACTTATTTGCAAATGCGGGGACTGTCCCAGAGAAATGGGGACTTCTGGTAACCCTATATTAAGGGTACACAGCACTGGCACTTCTTTCTTTTCTTTAAGAAAAGCACTGGTTAAAAGTATGGCACTTACTGTAAGAACTGTATGTTGAGTACCAGGACCTCTTTTTCTGGAACTTCCGGGTCATGTGGCCAGCATGACTAAGCCACTTCTATGCACCAGAGCAGTGCACAGAAACGCTGTTTACCTTCCCGCTGGAGCAGAACCTATTTATCTACTTGTACTTTGATGTGCTTTCGAATTGCTAGGTTGGCAGGAGCAGGGACCAAGCAACGGGAGCTCACCCCGTCGCGGGGATTCGAACCGCCGACCTTCAGATCAGCAAGCCCTAGGCTCTGTTAGTTATGCTGGCCACATAACCCGGAAGCTGTACGCCGGCTCCCTCGGCCAGTACAGCGAGATGAGTGCCGCAACCCCAGAGTCGTCTGCGACTGGACCTAACGGTCAAGGGTCCCTTTACCCTTTAAAAGAGTTTGGATTTGATATCCCGCTTTATCACTACCCGAAGGAGTCTCAAAGCGGCTAACATTCTCCTTTCCCTTCCTCCCCCACAACAAACACTCTGTGAGGTGAGTGGGGCTGAGAGACTTCAGAGAAGTGTGACTAGCCCAAGGTCACCCAGCAGCTGCATGTGGAGGAGCGGAGACGCGAACCCGGTTCCCCAGAATACGAGACTACTGCTCTTAACCACTACACCACACTGGCTCTCTTTACCTAACAATTTTGCTCCTGGGCGACCACCCCAGTGTGTGTGTGCGCGCACACACACACAGCATGCTATACCACTGCTCATGGGGCTTATCCACATTTAAGTTTCCTCTGATTTTTTTTCTTTGATAACATTTTATTAATTTTCCAAAAATAACAACAATACATTAAAAGAAAAGGAAGGAAAAAACAAAACATCATAAACAAACTTTTAAATCATAATTTTTTGCTTGACTTCCCTCCAATCCCCCTTTTGGCTCCATTGATTAGTACAGCCATAAAATCTTATATTCTTAACTATCCAATTTCAAACCTTCTTCATGTTATTACAATTGACTTTTAAAATATAATAATAAGAAGAATAAGAATTTATTATTTATACCCTGCCCATCTGGCTGGGTTTCCCCAGCCACTCTGGGTGGCTTCCAACCGAATATTAAAAACAGTACAGCATCAAACATTAAAAACTTCCCTAAACAGGGCCGCCTTCAGTTGTCTTTTAAAAGTAAAATAGTTGTTTATTGCCTTGACATCTGCTGGGAGGGCGTTCCACAGGGCAGGCGCCACTACCGAGAAGGCCCTCTGTCTGGTTCCCTGTAACCTCACTTCTCACAGTGAGGGAACCACCAGAAGGTCCTCAGAGCTGGACCTCAGTGTCCGGGCTGAACGATGGGGGTGGAGACGCTCCTTCAGGTATACTGGGCTGAGGCCATTTAGGGCTTTAAAGGTCAGCACCAACACTTTGAATTGTGCTCAGAAATGTACTGGGAGCCAATGAAGATCTTTCAGGACCAGTGTTATATGGTCTCAGCGGCCACTCCCAGTCACCAGTCTAGCTGCCGCTAGTTATACTAATGTAAAACATCTATACACAAAGCTTAAAGAGTATGCATTAAACATTTGCCCTTACATATATATATATATATATATATATATATATATATATATATATATACAATGGTACCTTGGGTTAAGTACTTAATTTGTTCCGGAGGTCTGTACTTAACCTGAAACTGTTCTTAACCTGAAGCACCACTTTAGCTAATGGGGCCTCCTGCTGCCACCGCACCACCGGAGCACAATTTCTGTTCTCATCCTGAAGCAAAGTTCTTAACCTGAAGCACTATTTCTGGGTTAGTGGAGTCTGTAATCTGAAGCGTATGTAACTTGAAGCGTATGTAACCCGAGGTACCACTGTATATATAAAAAATACAAATTCTTCTTTCTTGGGTTTCAAGTTAACTACTTTGTCCTACATAGTTCAATAAATACATTTAAGTTTCCTCTGATCTTTCCAGAGACAGGATTCCTGCATTGTAGGGGATTGGACTAAATGACCTTTGGGTTCCCTTCCAACTCTGTGATTCTAGGTCCGTGCTTTTAGGCTCCATGTCCTAGCATACTTTCTTTCTTTGCTCTGGAGCTTTCCTTGCAAAAACATGCTCTTTAAAGCTCATTCGGAGCAAACGTCCGCTGAAAACCCAAATTCACATTTGCTCTGACTGAGTGCTTAAAAAGTGGGGGTATGTGGGGAAAGCTGTGGGGTGGGGAGCCCCACTCAGAAATAGAGTTTTTAAGTGCAGGCCTGTGCCTGGAAAGAGTGGGGCAAAAGTTAACTGAATGTGTGAACATAGCAGTTCTAAGGTCCTGGGTCAGTTAAGGTCAGTGTCTTTTTTATATGATCCTGCTGTTTTAACACAGGAGTTTTATTGTGAGTGTTTTATTTTCCTGACGGTAGCTGCCCTGAGAATTTTTTAATGGAAGGACATCTTGTTTTAAAACAAACAGACTTTATCCATGGATGGGGGTTAAAAATATCTCTTTTTCTCTCTGGCCTTCCTGCAGGTGTCGAGCATGTCTCCAGAATGTTCTATCATGCTGATCATCGAATCTGAGCGGGACAAATGTTTTGAGCACTCAGACTTTGATAACCAAACTTTAGGTAAGAATTGGGGTTTTAGAATTTTAAACAACCCTTCTGCTTTCTGTGCCTCCTCTCCGACTCAATCTGTTTTGTTTATTGATTGATTTAATCTGTTGCATTTTTATCCCAACTTTTTCTCCATGAAGCTTGTAAGTGGCGTACCGTATTTTTAGATCTATAAGACGCACCAGACCACAAGGCGCAACTAGTTTTTGGAGGCTGAAAGCAAGAAAAAAAAAATCTGAATCTCAGAAGCCAGAACAGCAAGAGGGATCGCTGCGCAGTGAAAGCAGCAATCCCTCTTGCTGTTCCGGCTTCTGGGATAGCTGCGCAGCCTGCATTCGCTCCATAAGACGCACACACATTTCCCCTTACTTTTTAGGAGGGAAAAAGTGAGTTATAGAGCAAAAAATACGGTAAATCCTTTTGGAAGGAGGTCGCTGAAGGCTTAGTGTGGTGTTTTGGAACCATTTGGGTTTATTTGCGAATACGCAGGCAGAAGCGCAGCTTAAGCAGACACCCAAAGCCCATGTCAGACCTTAAGGAGAGAGGTAGCACTCTGAAAAACCGCTAATCAAAAACTCAGGTTTTCTGAGTCTTAGTCTCATTCAAACAGCAATCTGTTGTCTGCTTTCGCCCCATTCAGAAGACTTAAAGAGGAGGTCTAGCAGTTAGTTTCCATGGAAACTCCTCACCTATAGCTTCACTAACAAAAGGATGCATCTGACCAAAGGCTAGGCAGTAGTTTGACCAATTTTAAGCAATTCTTCTGGTCCTGTTAACTCTCTCCTGCCCAAACCTGCAATCGCATTATTAGGCTAAAGAGCCAGACCAAGAACAGGAAAACTACAAAAACACCTAGTTCCAACTGAGGTGGTCAGTTGATGTCACACATGGATCCCCCACAATATAGAAAACAAGCATGTCAGAAAGAAATTACAGTGGTACCTCAGGTTACAGACGCTTCAGGTTACAGACTCCGCTAACCCAGAAATAATACCTCGGGTTAAGAACGTTGCTTCAGGATGAGAACAGAAATCACGCCACGGCAGTGGGAGGCCCCATTAACTAAAGTGGTACCTCAGGTTAAGAACAGACCTCCAGAACAAATTAAGTTCTTAACCCGAGGTACCATTGTATTCTCTCTGCCAGGCTTGACTTCTCTGCATAGAGAGAATATATATTTTTTATTTTTATGAAGGCATTTGGTCATGTGAGCCACCCACCACTACAGTCTGAAGCAGCGCCTCAGGTATAGCTTTGCTACCTCACTGAGAACTAGCCCCTCGCGGGGCTTTAATGTTCCTCTGGCTAAAAATGGCTGCCGTGGCTCTGAAACCAGTGTCATGGGATTCAGTCGCGTTTGAAATCCAGGATGGAGGTTCAGGAGAGGGTGGACCCAGGTGTGAGCTCTACAGACAGAGGGGACTTTTCAGGTCCAATTGTTGAGGCAGGTGTGTTTAACTTGCCTTCCCCGTGTTCCCATTCGGAGTCACCGAACGAGTTCTTTCTATTTAAAGGAGGCTTAAGGAACGGGGCAGGTTTGAACGCGGCGTAAACAATCGGCTCTGTGAGTTGGCCTCAGCTAACAGGGAACATTCACCCTTTCTTGTAGTGCAGAGATTTGTTTCACTTGCAGGGGGAAAGCAAATAATCTTTCTGAATTTAGCAGCCTGAAAGGCCAGCCTTAGGAATATATCTTTCCAGAACACTCTCCAGATCTGGTCTTCCTTTGTGTCATGTCTGGAGAGAGTTGGGAAGGGGGAATTGGGACCAATGAGCAATTCTCCCTCCAACTAAAAATAAAAATAAAAATGTTCCTACTCAGGAATCTCCTTGACTCTGAGGCTGGCTATTGGTCCACCTAGCCCAGTCTTCTACAACCTTAGGTCCTCAGTTGTTGGACTACATTTCCCATCATCCACAGCCATCTTAGCCCAGTGGTCAAGGATGATGGGAGTTGTAGTCCAACACCTGGAGTCCAACGCTGTTGCAGTCCAGTGTTATCTCCTCTGATCTCATGCAAAGGGCTTCCTCAGATCCAAACAAGATCATTCAGCATCCAAAGCAAATGCTCAACTTTGGGGTGGATGGACTAGTCCAGGGGTCAGCAAACTTTTTCAGCAGGGGGCCGGTCCACTGTCCCTCAGACCTTGTGGGGGGACCGGACTATATGTTTGGGGGGAGGGGGAGAAAACGAATTCCTGTGCCCCACAAATAACCCAGAGATGCATTTTAAATAAAAGGACACATTCTACTCATGTGAAAGCACGCTGATTCCCGGACCGTCCGCGGGCCAGATTTAGAAGGTGATTGGGCCGGATCCGGCCCTTGGGCCTTCATTTGCCTACCCATGGACTAGTATGTTTCCATCCCATGTCAGCTGCTGCGTTTTCTGCACGTTAAACACACACACAAATACACAATTATGTCGTACACAGTTCCCCCAGAAAATGTGCATTTCTCTCTCTCTCTATATATATATGTATGTATGTATGTATGTATGTTTGTATGTATATTTAACAAAAAGGGACGCGGGGGGTGCTGTGGGTTAAACCACTGAGCCTCTTGGGCTTGCAGATCAGAAGATCGGTGGTTCGAATCCCCGCAACAGGGTGAGCTCCCGTTGCTCAGTCCCTGCTCCTGCCAACCTAGCAGTTCGAAAGCACGTCAAAGTGCAAGTAGATAAATAGGTACCGCTCCAGTGGGAAGGTTAACGGCGTTTCCGTGCGCTGCTCTGGTTCGCCGGAAGCAGCTTAGTCATGCTGGCCACATGACCCGGAAGCTGTACGCAGGCTCCTTCGGCCAATAAAGCGAGATGAGCAACCCCAGAGTCGGCCACGACTGGACCTAATGGTCAGGGGTCCCTTTACCTTTATGTATATTTAACTGATACTGCATTGCAAAAACTAGAGGTGTGCGTGCAATCTTTCTGCGTATATCAGTGAAGGAACCACAAATTGGGTCGGTCATCTTTAAATAGTCGCTCTGTGTAGACGGTACCTACCTAGTGGAATGGTCTGACCTCGTATAAGGAAGTTTCCATTGTTCCTATTTAAAGCAGTCCCTTTGCTTGGAAGTCATGAGGGCTGGAATATTATGCTGTTTTCAGAAGAGCAGCTACAGGTCAGTGTAGAGCATCGGAAGAATTTATTTGTTTACGCTGTTTATGGGCCCCGGACATCATGTACCATGCACACAACCCCCTTGTACTTCTGCTGCCCCTTCACAGAATCATAGAAGCTTAGATTTGGAAGGTGCCCTGGGGGTCATCTAGTCCAACCCCCTGCAATTCTGGATTCTCAACTAAAGCAGCCATGACAGATGCTCAGCCAATCTCTGCTAAAAGCGTCCGAGGAAGGAGAGTCTACCCAGGGCCGTCTTAAGCATATGCAGCGGCAAGGTGCAAAGATCCTCCCAGCACCCCTAGGTTGCCCAGTTGCCCAAAGTTGTTGACTTTTTTTAGGAAATACCGTATTTTTCGCTCTATAAGACGCACCAGACCACAAGACGCACCTAGTTTTTGGAGGAGGAAAACAAGAAAAAAAGTATTCTGAATCTCAGAAGCCAGAACAGCAAGAGGGATCGCTGCGCAGTCAAAGCAGCAATCCCTCTTGCTGTTCTGGCTTCTGTGATAGCTGCGCAGCCTGCATTCGCTCCATAAGACGCACACACATTTCCCTTTACTTTTTAGGAGGGAAAAAGTGAGTCTTATAGAGCAAAAAATACGGTAGATGTTTACCTTTAGAACGGTTGTGGGATGCAAGGACTCACAGCGCCAACCAACGGGGGTGCCAGCACTCCACGCACAGGGGTGTACGAAGGTGGATGCGGGTTCCATGCTGGGGGGGGGGAATGTTGGGCAGCACAGTCAACACGCTTTCCGCCCACTGCCCCCCCCTGCTGCATGGTGGCAAACTGTTTTGGCTGTGCACACAGTGCCCAGAGCACCCCACGTGCTCTGCCGCTTGCATTCCCCGTCATTCTGCCCTGGCACCCCACGTTGGACGGCACTGGGAGCGTGCACCGACAGCGGAAAAGCCAGCAAAGGAACCCACAGCGTGGCGCAACCAACAGGCGGCGCCGTGCAGTGCTCACATCATTATACGGTGCTCCGGGCACAGCGCCGAAACAGTTAGCCGCTATGCAGCTGCGGCAAGAGCTGACAGCCGAGTGGAGCAGAGCCCGTTGGAGTGCTGCAGGCTCTGCTGCGGGCGGCTCGGCGCGAGTTCGGGGCGAGCGTTGGAGTCCAAGGAAGAGCCGGCCACAGCAGAAGACCCTGCGGTGCTCCAACGGACTCTGCTTCGCTCGGCTCTTCCCCGGACTCCAATGCTCGGCCCAGGACTCTCGGCCTGGCGCCCCTTAGAGCCCGGCGCCCGGGTGCCATGCACCCCTAGCGCCAACAGTTAAGACGGCCCTGAGTCCACCACCACCACCCTAGGGAGTCCCGTCCACTGCCAAACAACTCTGACTGACAGAAAGTTCTTCCCAATGTTGAGTCAGAATCTCTTTCCTTGTAACTTGAATCCATTGCCTTGAGTCCTACTCTCCCTCAGCCTTCTGCAAAGCCCCATGTGGCCTGCCATCCAGGCATCTCTGATCAGTTCCAACATGCCTGTCCTTTGCACATACAATGCCCCTTGGCCGTGGCAGCGAGCACGAAAATCCTTGCAGTCCCAAATCTAATAGAACAGCTTTATAGGCAGATACGTGTATTAACTGCTGCAGCCGCTTGCATCCTGTGGTCAGGTGGGAATATCAGTCATTGTTTAAAAAGCAATTTGTTGCCTTTGGCTAATGAAATGAAGGGTGTCTTTTTAAAAAAAGAAGGAAAGAGTCAGACATAATCAGTACAAACTGAAAAGAACATTGGATTTAGAAGCCCTTTTATCACTTGCATTGATTAAAGGTGATTAATCTGCTTGGACATGTTTGATTAGGCCGCTGACTAGTCATTACTCAAGACCAGCCCTCCGCAATGCCTCATCCATCATTCCTTTACCTCTGGACACTAAATATACAAGCTGTTTCCTTCTATGAAGCAGGAAGAGCTGGCTGCGATGGGCGGCTTGCAGAAAGCAAACGGGGAAACCATCGGTTTGGCTCAGTTTATTGCTAAAGGCGAAGACAGACGAAATTGTTTAGGCGTGGTAGTTTGGTGGTGTTGTCACTGCCCTCCAAGAAAACTTGTTGCCTGTGCCTTGCAGTGAGTGCTAGCTGCAGGATCTGTGCTACTTCAAATGTTCTCGGATTCCAACTCTCATTGACCCCAGTCAGCACAGCCAATAATCTAGAAATGTAGTTCATCAGGACGTGGAAAGCTGCAGAGTCCGCTTCCCCATGCGGAAAAGGAAGCCGGCTCCTGGGGTTTTCAGCTACCATTTTAAAATGTGCTGTATTAGAGGAAACGGTTTGTTAAAAAAAGCATTTCTGAGAGAATATGGTGGTGCTGGCAGGTGTGGGCACCCTCTGTCCAGTAAACCTGAAGGAGCGTCTCCACCCCCATCATTCTGCCTGGACACTGAGGTCCAGCTCTGAGGGCCTTCTGGCAGTTCCCTCGCTGCGAGAAGCCAAGTTACAGGGAACCAGGCAGAGAGCCTTCTCGGTAGTGGCACCCGCCCTCCCACCAGATGTCAAAGAGAAAAATAACTACCAAACTTTCAGAAGACATCTGAGGGCAGCCCTGTTTAGGGAAGCTTTTAATGTTTAATAGGTTTAATAGGTTATTGTATTTTAGTGTTTTGTTGGAAGCTGCCCAGAGTGGCTGGGGAAACCCAGCCAGATGGGTGGGGTATAAATAATAAATAATAATAATAATTGTTGTTGTTGTTGTTGTTATCTGTCCTCACAAATACTGGCTGCAGCTGAGATGGCCAACGTGGTGCTTTCAAAGCATTGTAAAAACTACAATTCCCATCAGCCCCATTTAGCAGGTCATGCATGTTGGGAGCTGTAGTCCAGTGGTAAATGGCGTAATGCTTAGAGTGTTGGACTGTGAAATGGGAGACCAGGGGCAGGAGAAAACAAGCTTCCTCCATCTTCCATGTGACTGCCCTTCAGATATTTGAAGACAGCTACCCTATCTCCCTCTCAGTCTTCTCCTCCAGGCTAAGCATTCCCCAACTCCCTCAACCGTTCCAACATAGGGCTTGGTTTTGAGACCTTGGTTCCCCTCATCTTCACATGTTCCAGCTTGTCAGTATCCCTTCTTGAACTGTAGGGACGCGGGTGGTGCTGTGGGTTAAACCACGGAGCCTAGGACTTGCCGATTGGAAGGTCGGCAGTTCGAATCCCCGCGACGGAGTAAGCTCCCGTTGCTTGGTCCCTGCTCCTGCCAACCTAGCAGTTCAAAAGCACGTCAAAGCGCAAGTAGATAAATAGGTATCGCTCTGGCGGGAAGGTAAACGGCGTTTCCGTGTGCTGCTCTGCTTCTCCAGAAGCGGCTTAGTCATGCTGGCCACGTGGCTCAGAAGCTGTACGCTGGTTCCCTCGGCCAATAAAGTGAGATGAGTGCCGCAACCCCAGAGTCGGTCACGACTGGACCTAATGGTCAGGGGTCCCTTTACCTTTACCCTATCTCCCTCTCAGTCTTCTCTTCTCCAGGCTAAGCATTCCCAACTCCCTCAACCGTTCCACATATGGCTTGGTTTCCAGACGTTGGTTGCCCTCCCCTGCACACATTCCAGCTTGTCAATATCCCTTCTTGAACTGTGGTGGCCATAAATGGACACAGTACTCCAAATACTGGCAGAAGAGAGCAGTATTATTACTTCCCGCTATACTCCTGTTGATGCAGCCTAGAATAGCATTATTGAGGGGAGGGCATATCAAAGCCAGATAAACAATATGGCAGCTACTCATCCACATGGGTGTAATCTGATTATCTCATTTTAGCTAATCAATTTCCTTCCTAATCACTCATTCTGTTAATACACACACAAACCATAACAAGCTTTTTCAATCTGTTCTAGCTCATTTGCTGGGCTGCTGGCTGCTCAGGCAAAGTGTCCCCCACTCTGCATGTTTCCACAAGCACAAAACCACCCAGCATGGCACTGAGAAGTAAAGTGGAGACAACGGATCAGAAAGCAACTGGGGTCTTGGGCAGCCTGGTCTGATTCTTTGAAAGCTCTGATTGCTTTAACAAATTGGATGAAGAAAAACCTCTAGGGGGTAAATATTAGAGCAATCAGGACGATCACTGCAGCTCAGGAGAAGCGAAAGGAATTGGGGGCGCGAGGTGGGGTGAGTCACAAATGAAGCAAAAGGGAGCACAGTTTCGTTTTCCTAATGGGGTCCACTGCCGCAGCTTCTCAGCACTGCTCCTACAGTAGGGAGGCGGTAGAAGCGGCTGGTTCTGAAGGCTTGGGATTTTCTCATTAAAACGTTAAAGCAGGGGTCAGCAAACTTTTTCAGCAGGGGGCCGGTCCATGTCACTCAGACCTTGTGAGGGGCCGGACTATATTTTTTGGGAGGGGGAAACGAATTTCTATGCCCCACAAATAACCCAGAGATGCATTTTAGATAAAAGCACACATTCTACTCATGTAAAAGCATGCTGATTCCCAGACCATCCGCGGGCCGGATTGAGAAGGTGATGGGCCCAGTTCGGCCCCCAGGCCTTAGTTTGCCAACCCGTGCATTAAGGGGATGGAGAGCTGCCAAGGATGTTTTATGACAGTATTGCGGAATAGAGTTGTCATGCAGAGACATTGCCAGTGTTCAAGGTCACGAGCCATCAGGCAGAATCCAATGGATTCCCGCTCACCACTGAATCATAGAATCGTAGAACTGTAGAGCTGGAAAGCATCCCCAAGAGTTATCTAGTCCAATCCCCTGCAATGCAGGAATCTTCTACCCAATGTGAACCAGTGTGGTGTAGTGGTTAAGAGCAGTAGACTCGTAATCTGGTGAACCAGGTTCGCGTCTCCGCTCCTCCACATGCAGCTGCTGGGTGACCTTGGGCTAGTCACACTTCTCTGAAGTCTCTCAGCCTCACTCACCTCACAGAGTGTTTGTTGTGGGGGAGGAAGGGAAAGGAGAATGTTAGCCGCTTTGAGACTCCTTCGGGTAGTGATAAAGTGGGATATCAAATCCAAACTCTTCTTCTCTTCTTGAACCCATGAGCCTGAGATTAAGAGTCTCGTGCTCTACCGACTGAGCCATCCTCATTCAAATATCAATAAATGGTCATTGCGTTATTCCAAAATGTGTACTCGGTGGTTTTCTTCCTTGGTCTTCTCCCCTCATGTATTCGATAAACAGTATTATAAAAAGAGAAAGGATTAGATTTTCCTTGGGCTGCTCTGAGTTGACGTTAGCTTTCCAACTAATGCTACCAGGGCCGTCTTAATCGTTGGCACCAGGGGTGCACCGCACCTGGGCACCAGATTCTCAGAGGTACCAGGCCAAGAATCTGGGGCCTAGCATTGGAGTCTGGGCAAGGGCTGCCAACAGCCGAGTGGAGCAGAGCCCATTGGAACGCCATGGGCTCTTCTGCTGCGGGCGACTCTTCCCCGGACTCCAACGTTTGCCCCGAACTTGCAACGAGCCACCCGCAGCAGAAGAGCCCACAGCACTCCAGCGTTGGGTGGCGCTGGGAGCATGCGCCAACAGCGGAAAAGCCACCAAAGGAACCTGCAGCTTGCGCATGAAACAGGATGCGTCGCGCAGTGCCCACAATGTTATACACCGCTCCGAAACAGTTAGCCGCCATGCAGCTGGGGGGGGAGGGAGTGGGCGGACAGCACGGTGACTGAGCCATCCGGCATTTCTACCCAGCATGGAACCCACACCCACCTTCCTACGCCCCGCAACCATTCTAAAGGTAAACAACTACAGTCATACCTCATGTTACGTCCGCTTCATGTTACATTCTTTTAGGTTATGTCCTGCGGCGACCCGGAAGTACCAGAAAGGGTTACTTCCGGGTTTCGCTGCTTGTGCAGACGCGCAAAATGACGTCATGCGTATGCGCAGAAGCGGCAAATCTCAACCCGCGCAGACGCGCCGCTGCGGGTTGCGTTCCTTTCTTGTTGCGAATGGGCCTCCGGAATGGATCCCGTTTTCCCGTTTGCAACCAGAGGTACCACTGTATTTCCTTAAAAAAGGGTCAACAACTTTGGGGTCCCCCCCCCAAAAAAGGCCGACAACTCTGGGCAAGCTAGGGGCACCGGGCGGATCTTTGCACCCTGGCGCTGCATATGCTTAAGACGGCTCTGAATGCTACTCTCCAGCCTTGAGCATGCCATGATTCGTTATTCAAACTTTCTGCTGACTTCTGGCATGTGGCTATCTCTAACAGTGCAAGAAGGCTAATCTTTATCAGTCATCTTTTGGTTAAGATAATCCCCAAACCCCAATAATGCAAGTGCAGGAAAAATGCTAGCCATCGCATTGTAGATTGAACCTATTTCAATGGAAACCTTCAACTTCTTGTTGTTGTTTAGTCGTTTAGTCGTGTCCGACTCTTCGTGACCCCATGGACCAGAGCACGCCAGGCACTCCTGTCTTCCACTGCCTCCCGCAGTTTGGTCAAACTCATGTTGGTAGCTTCGAGAACACTGTCCCACCATCTCGCCCTCTGTCATCCCCTTCTCCTTGTGCCCTCCATCTTTCCCAACATCAGAGTCTTTTCCAGGGAGTCTTCTCTTCCCATGAGGTGGCCAAAGTATTGGAGCCTCAGCTTCAGGATCTGTCCTTCCAGTGAGTACTCAGGGCTGGTTTCCTTCAGAATGGAGAGGTTTGATCTTCTTGCAGTCCATGGGACTCTCAAGAGTCTCCTGCACCTTCGACTAGAAAGACCAAATAAGATTACGTTCCATTTTCAATCCCTCATCTAGTCATCTCTAATGTGGAATTTGCTTTTTTCACAGCTGTCGCACTCTGGCATGACATCTTTATCCAACTTTATTCACTGTAGCGCTTGAGAGAGGCTCTGTCTCCCCAAGCTGTAACACACAGCGAATGTGTATAAATCCAAAACATTTGATCATTTCCTTCCGAAAATGATTTGCAGAAATGTATTCTTGAAAGGGTCTTGTCTTGGAGATCCCAGCAAAGATTTCTTTGTTGTGATTTCCTTTCTGCCAGTCTTTGTCAAAAACGCACCACGTGGTGCCTTTCAGGAGGGGAGATTTAGCAAAGCACAGAAAAATGTTAAAATAATAATAATAAAAGCTGTCAAGAAAGGTTAATGAGTTTTCAAATGTGGCATCTGCTCTATTCTTCAGCTTGTAGCGCGGCAAGATAAGAAATTAATTAATGCATCCTTTTGCTTCCTCTGAGAGGGTAAATTCTCGCCCTTTCGGTCTGGATGACGGCAAAACCGCCTGCTGGGGAACCGAAAAATTAATCTTTGAAACTTTTGTGGAAGTTGCCTTTGAAGTTCAGAAATGCCATTTCCAGAGCCTAGAACTTGGAAGGAAGGAAGGAAGGAAGGAAGGTTATTAAATGAAAGTTTCTATATTTGGAGTCAGATGTTGAGGATACAGAGCCTTCACTATGCAGTGAAGGAGGATTTATAGGAGGATTTGGTTCCAGGGTCCACACATAAATGCACAAAGGCAGGAAGAGAGTTTGGATTTTATATCCCGCTTTATCACTACCCGAAGGAGCCTCAAAGCGGCTAACGTTCTCCTTTCCCTTCCTCCCCCACAACAAACACTCTGTGAGGTGAGTTGGGCTGAGAGACTTCAGAGAAGTGTGACTGGCCCAAGGTCACCCAGCAGCTGCATGTGGAGGAGCGGGGAAGCGAACCCGGTTCACCAGATGAGTCCACCACTCTTAACCACTACACCCAGTGGCGTAGCGTGGGTTGTCAGCACCCGGGGCAAGGCAAGTAATTTGCGCCCCCTAACCCGTGGATTTGCGCCCCCTAACCCTAACCCCCAGATGTTGCAGCCGGTGCGGCCGGCCCCCCCTGCACCCCCCACGCTACGCCACTGACTACACCACACTGGCTCTCAATGCGCACCCCCCCCAATCACTCCCCCACACAAGGTGGAGGACTGCTTGCCTGGCTTTGGGAAGACAGCATCCCAGAGCCCTCCTTCCACCTTCACAAAGTCCAGTAAAGGAGGCACTAAGCCAGGCATCCCCAAACTCGGCCCTCCAGATGTTTTGGGACTACAACTCCCATCAACCCTAGCTAACAGGACCAGTGGTCAGGGATGATGGGAATTGTAGTCCCAAAACATCTGGAGGGCAGAGTTTGGGGATGCCTGCACTAAGCCTTCACACAGCCTTCCCAGCGCCAAGTAAGCCTGTGATCACAGCCCTTGTGCAGGAGAGAAGGAATAAAGAAATGGGGAGTGGTGAATGGTGGGTTTCCTCCACTCCACATTTATTTATTTATCCCCCCATCACATACATGTGCAAAGCTACGATCACGTAAAGATAATAAGCGAAAGATGTGAGTTACCTGTACAGTGGTACCTCTGGTTAAGAATTTAATTCATTCTGGAGGTCCGTTCTTAACCTGAAACTGTTCTTAACCTGAGGTACCACTTTAGCTAACGGGGCCTCCTGCTGCCGCTGCACGATTTCTGTTCTTATCCTGAAGTGAAGTTCTTAACCCGAGGTACTATTTCTGGGTTAGCGGAGTCTGTAACCTGAAGCATCTGTAACCCGAGGTACCACTGTATTTACACCTGTTGGAAATTAACGGGGGGATACCAGTTAATCCTGAGTCCTGGAGTGGGGAAACTGCAAAAGAAAAGAAAAAAATGGCAGACTGCCTGAATTCAAAAAGTACATGGAGTTTGGGTCACTCCCTAGCCAAAAGAGCCTCCAACAGAGTTTTGTACAAAAGTAGGTGCAGTGTTTGCAAAGCACAGTAAAATACAAGTTGTCAGACCTTTACGTGTCTTGGTACAGTGGTACCTCAGGTTACAGACGATTCAGGTTACAGACTCCGCTAACCCAGAAATAGTACCTCGGGTTAAGAACTTTGCTTCAGGATGAGAACAGAAATCGTGCTCCGGCGGTGCAGTGGCAGTGGGAGGCCCCATTAGCTAAAGTGGTACCTCAGGTTAAGAACAGTTTCAGGTTAAGAACTGAACTCCAGAACAAATTAAGTTCTTAACCTGAGGTACCATTGTATTAAGTGCTCACAATTGTGCTTTCCCCCACCCCCCACCCCCCACCCCTCTCGGAGTAAATAGACCACAACCTTAAGTAAGTTTAAATGCTTTACTTACAGGAATCAGAGATCTCACTCATGTATCATTTAACACTGCAGCAGAAACAACACAGGCAAGGTATTATTGGTTACAAAATACGGACGTTAGTCTCAAACATACAGTCTGAGATGTCTGCTCAGTTACATAGTTCAAAGAGAAGATGGGAGGACAGGAAACAACCCTTATTTACTTCCTCTCCAAAGGTGAGGGGGGCATGACCTAACCAAGCCTTCTGTAACAAATCACAGCAATTTAAAGCTACCTGGTCCTTAACCCCATCATTTATTAACTAGCATAGGCGTGCATTGTTAGGTTTGAATGCAAAATCTCCCACAATACAGGCAGAGAGCATAATATATAGCAAAATGTCCGACACGATTTTAAGCACTGATCTATACATGACAGGCCCCAAGTGAGATTTCATTTGGCTGTTACCACTTCTCCCTGAAGAGCAAATTTAGCAAAACATTTCTCACTTCTTTCCCCATTTTCCACCTAGTTGCTTTGTTTAGCTTCGGGTTTGCAACCTCATTCCAGAAACGCATGACATTTTGTTTGCTCGGTGGCTGCAGCGGGAACACTTTTTGTCTCTCCGCCGAGAAGGCAGAGGCATGCAAGCCAAAGAGTTTGTTTGACTTGTAGCTGGGGAGAAAAACAGCTGTCCTCTATCTTCTGGGATTAAGCAACCTTTTAGCAGCAAATCACCTTGTGCTGTGAAGGAAGAGACATTTTAAATTTGGAACAGCTTCCTCTCCTCTCTCCCACCACATCTTTAGAAAATAGATGCAAATATGCTCAGGATTAGGTCTCCTAACAACTGTCGCAATAAACACAAGGATGCAATTGTTGCTGTGATTAACAGCGATGAGTTGGAGTCATTCACTTGCTATCCCTGGGCCCCTTTTCACACTCTTTGTCTTATTTCTTTTGTAGGGTGTTTATTCTGGCTCAGATAAGGGGAACTTTCTTCTGACTGAGGTCCATATTTCCTCATGGGCAAAGGTTAGAGTTGTATAGACGCAAACACACACCTGTCTCCATCTTCCACCCAGGCAAGCAAGGACCTTGGGGCCAGTGATGGACATGGCTTAGGGATAGGGGATATTGCTCCATGAGAGTCCTGAGGACCAGATAGAAAGGCCTTGGGGGCCATATCTGGAGGTGCACACCTCATTTGTCACTTGCTGAAACCTGGTTGTTGTCTTCTTCTTTGGTGATCCCTCGTAGCCAAGTAAGATTGTCTTCCATAAACACGGTTTTAACAGTGAGTCCGTAAGTGACTGTGGAGGCCAGTTCTGGATCCACACATCCTTCCACAGTGGGGACATTAGTTTCTGGGCGGGAGTTGGTCACGGTGTGGATTTGCCAAGCGTGCCTCCCTCTTAGCACCTTTCTCCCTTGTGTCCTGAGTTCGAGTGTCCTCAAAGCCCATGACACCTTTGGTCAAGGTTGTTCTCCAACTGGAGTGCTCGCAGGCCAGTGTTTCCAGTTGTCAGTGTGTACACTACATTTTTTAGATTTGCCTTGAGGCAGTCTTTAAACCTCTTTTGTTGACCACCAGCCTTACACTTTCCATTTTTAAGTTCGGAATAGAATAGTTGCTTTGGAAGACGATAATCAGGCATCCGCACAACATGACCAGTCCAACGAAGTTGATGTTGAAGAATCATTGCTTCAACACTGGTGATCTTTGCCTCTTCCAGTACACTGGTATTAGTTCGCCTGTCTTCCCAAGTGATGTGTAGCTGTAACTGTTGGAGGATGGATGGCAGCTAACAGATTGAGGTTGAATCCTGACAAGACAGAAGTACTGTTTTGGGGGGTACAGGGGGCGGGCAGGGGCGGGGGACTCCCTGGTCCTGAATGGGGTAACTGTGCCCCTGAAGGACCAGGTGCGCAGCCTGGGAGTCATTTTGGACTTACAGCTGTCCATGGAGGTGCAGGTTAATTCTGTGTCCAGGGCGGTTGTCTACCAGCTCCACTTGGTACGCAGGATGAGACCCTACCTGTCTGCGGACTGTCTTGCCAGAGTGGTGCATGCTCTAGTTATCTCCCACTTGGACTACTGCAATGCACTCTACGTGGGGCTACCTTTGAAGGTGACCCGGAAACTGCAATTAATCCAGAATGTGGAAGCTAGACTGGTGACTGGGAGTGGCCGCTGGGACCACATAACACCGGTCCTGAGATATCTGCATTGGCTCCCAGTACATTTCCGAGCACAATTCAAAGTGTTGGTGCTGACCTTTAAAGCCCTAAATGGCCTCAGTCCTGTATACCTGAAGAAGCGTCTCCACCCCCATCGTTCAGCCCGGACATTGAGATCCAGGGCCTTCTGGCGGTTCCCTAATTGCAAGAAGTGAGGTTACAGGGAACCAGGCAGAGGGCCTTCTCGGTGGTGGCGCCCGCCCTGTGGAATGCCCTCCCTTCAGATGTGAAGGAAATAAGCAGCTATCCTATCTTTAAAAGACATCTGAAGGCAGCCCTGTTTAGGGAAGTTTTTAATATTTAATGCTGTATTGTTTTTAACACTCGATTGGAAGCAGCCCAGAGTGGCTGGGGAAACTCAGCCAGATGGGCAGGATATAAATAATAAATTATTATTATTATTATTATTATTATTATTATTATTATTATTATTATATTAACGAAGCAGCGAACTTATTGCAGGCTGGCTAGAGTGTTAGTAATAAATACTTGGGTTTGGCTAGCAACATGCACAACAGCATATAGAGGCCCAGAGCTTGGTGGTAGAGCTTCTGCCTCGGATGCAGAAGGTCACAGGTTCAATCCCTGGCGTCTCTCGGCAGGCCTAGCAGAGATGTCCTGTCTGCAACCCCAGAGATTTATTACTTATTTGTAAAAATATTTGCATACCATAAAATATATGTCATTTAAAAAAATCTACCAAAGTGGTTTACAGCAATAAAAACATAAACCATACAGCAAAACTACAAAAAGGAATTGTAAAAGGCACCGGTGGTGTGGGGGCTGGCAACACGAGAACAGACCTTTTCAACAGTGGTTCCCCATTTGTGGAATGCTCTCCCTACAAAGGTTTGGCTAGCGACTTTATTATAAACCTTTAGGCACCTGGCAAAAACGTTCCTCTTTACCCATTGATATCCAATGCCCTTTTAAAAGGTGTTGGGGCAGGATTATTGAGTTTTTCTTCTTATTTTTATTATGTATTTTGTGTTTTTATACTGTGATTTTATGTTGTAACCGCTCTGAGACCTGCAGGTATAGGGCAGTATACAAATTTAATTAATCATCATCGTCGTAGAATCTTATAGTTGGAAGGGACCCTAGGGTCATCTAGTCCAACCCCCTGTGATGCAGGAATCTCAAAATAATAATAATCCTTCAACAACCTGGTGATGTTACTGGACTCCAACTCCCATCGTCCTTGACCAATGCCTGGGCCACCAGGGGAAGTGCGGCACTCAATATTTGGAGGGCACCAGTTGGGGAATCCTGCTTCATTTCGTATTTCATCATTTTGCATTTCCCTCTTGGATCCAACGTTGGGGGGAAAACCTGACACTTGTCTCTTCAGAAGGGGAATCAGTTGTTGCAACAGCCACTTCATGGAAACATTCCTGTGTCGTTATGCAACCTGATGGATGTGCTGGTCCTCAGCCCGACGAAAATATTTGACTTTTGAGAAAGAAAAGCTTGCGATTTTGGCTGGGAGATGTTGCCTTGCACATACACACACCCTTTGCTTGAACAGCGGCAAGCAGTTGAGTTTCTGAGCATCATCTGGACCACAGGATTGTTCCTGTTGTGTTTGCCAAAACTTCTCTGGCTATGAGCGGATCCAGCCGCCTCCTCCTTGATCTCGGAAGCAATCGATAGCCGGGTGAGCTGGTCCCAAACAAAAGAGCTATTTATTACGTATTACAAGGAACAAACCTGTATGTGTCGGGTTATTACTGGTGTCCTGTGATGGATTACTGCATGCTCAAATATTGATTGGAAACTTGGATGAGGGTTTGCAAAACTGTTGCCTAGATATGTGCTATCCCAAAGCCTTCAGGTTGGTAGCAATGTTTTCCTGCCTTGTTGGTTCTGAATAGCCAAGTTAGTAATGGGAGGCAGCGGTGGTGTAGTGGTTAGAGCGTCAGAAAAGGACCTGGGAGACGTAAGGTTTGAATGCCCATTTGGCCATGAAACTCACTGGGTGACCTTCGGCCAGTCACTGCCTCGCAGCCTGCCCTACTTTGCAGGGTTGTTTTGGGGATTAAAATGAGGGAGGGGGGACTGTACCACCTTGAGCTCCTTAGAGGAAAAGGAACGATATAAATGTTGCCAGTCAGTCAATAACAGAGACCGCTGTCACTTCGCATGCAGAAAATGACCAGAGGGGCAGATCAACTTACCTATGAGGAAAAGTTGGCAATGTTTGGGGTGTTGTGGTTTGGGTGAAAGGAAAGTGGGGTAAAGGAGGGCTCAGTAGATGTGTACAGTGGTACCTCGGGTTACATACGCTTCAGGTTACAGACTCCGCTAACCCAGAAATATTACCTCGGGTTAAGAACTTTGCTTCAGGATGAGAACAGAAATCGTGCTCTGGTGGCACGGCGGCAGCAGGAGGCCCCATTAGCTAAAGTGGTGCTTCAGGTTAAGAACAGTTTCAGGTTAAGAACAGACCTCCAGAACGAATTAAATTCTTAACCCGAGGTACCACTGTATAAGCATATGGACAAAGAAAGTGGTTCAGGAGACTAGTGACGTCATCCAATGAAGCTTAACAGGCAAAACAATGGACTCCTCTACACAGCACTTCTTTAAACTACGGGACTTATAGCCACAAGATGTAGAGATGGCCACCAACTTGGGTGGCTTTAAAAGAGGATTGGATAAATTTATAGATTGTGAGGCTATCAATGGCCACCAGTCAGTGCTTTTCGTTTGTGTTTTTGTAAAAGAGAATTAGGTGCAGGGACTTACATTTTGATTAAAAAAAGAATCCCAGTCACCAGTCTAGCTGCCGCATTCTCGATTAGTTGTAGTTTCCGCGTCACCTTCAAAGGTAGCCCCATGTAGAGCACATTGCAGTAGTCCAAGCGGGAGATAACTAGAGCATGCACCACTCTGGCAAGACAGTCTGCGGGCAGGTAGGGTCTTAGCCTGCATACCAGATGAAGCTGGGAGACAGCCGCCCTGGACACAGAATTGACCTGTGCCTCCATGGACAGCTGTGAGTCCAGAATGACTCCCAGGCTGTGCACCTGGTCCTTCAGGGGCACAGTTACCCCATTCAGGACCAGGGAGTCCCCCGCCCCCGCCCGCCCCCTGTCCCCCCAAAACAGTACTTCTGTCTTGCCAGGATTCAACCTCAGTCTGTTAGCCACCATCCATCCTCCAACCGTTACAGCTACACATCACTTGGGAAGACAGGCAAACTCATATCAGTGTACTGGAAGAGGCAAAGATCACCACTGTTGAAGGACCAGGGAGTCCCCCACACCTGCCCACCCTCTGTCCCCCAGAAACAATACAGTGGACGCTCAGGTTGCGAACATGATCTGTGCGGGATGCACGTTCCCAACCCGCAGAGTTCGCAACCTGCAGCGGCGCATCTGTGCACGCACAGGTTGTGATTTGGTCTTCTGTGCATGCACAAAGCGTGATTTAGTGCTTCTGCGCATGCACAACCCCCAAAACCTGGAGGTAACCGGGTACTTCCGGGTTTTGGCAGGTCCATAACCCCCCCAAAAAATGCAACCTGAAGCGTCTGTAACCCAAGGTATGACTGTACAGTGGTACCTTGGGTTACACACGCTTCAGGTTACATAAGCTTCAGGTTACAGACTCTGCTAACCCAGAAATAGTACCTCGGGTTAAGAACTTTGCTTCAGGATGAGAACAGAAATCGTGCTCCGGCGGCACGGCGGCAGCGGGAGGCCCCATTAGCTAAAGTGGTGCTTCAGGTTAAGAACAGTTTCAGGTTAAGAATGGACCTCCGGAATGAATTAAGTACTTAACCTGAGGTACCACTATACTTGTCAGGATTCAACTTCAATCCATTATCTGCCATCCATCCTTAAAAACATTAGAAGAGTCCACCTTGCCCAGCATCCTATTCTCGCAGTGGCCAACCGGGAGAGATCAGTTGAGTTGGCAGGTGTGCATTGGCAGCCCCTCAGTGCATGGGCTGTTCCCTTCTGCCAGCGCATATTATAAGAGAGGTTTATGGTAGCAAGTCCTCTGCCCAGAGACCATCAAGACCAGGCAAGCACAGATCACTTTGCTTTGGAGCACTCTGCCCGGCCTGTTGTTTGCACAGGAACTTGGGCGAGTGCGAAACAGGTTCGGCCACAGCAATGTGCACAAGCAGAGATATTCTAAGAATATAGCGCCAACCCCACTCCCACTAGCAAATAGGAACAAGTCAGGCATTTAAAAATAAGCATGACTGACAACACCGAAAGAAAAGGGTTTCAAAACCAAACAAGAGCTCTCGAGCTTGCATTTAAAGAAATGTCATTATAGGATGAATATGTGAGCAGGATTTGAACTATGAGCAACAGAAGAAGAACTTAAAGGTAGTGTTGCTAAGATATGAAGTAGAAGGCAGAGTGCTACAGAAGGAGGAAAATCAAAACATCATGGAAAAGGGGATGGGAAGTTGCCAAAAATAACAAGGGGGAAAAATGCTTTACTGTGTATTGAAGTGTATGTGTTAAATTTTTGGAAAATAAAAATTTGAGTTAAAAAGTGTTCTCGAGCTTGCGCCTTATCTTGCATGCATCCAGGCGCACAATGCAATTCAATGTCAGAAGGCAAACCACTGGATCTTGAGCAGGAAAGAGAGAGTGAGAGAGAGTTTCCTGGCAAAGCTAGCTGGGAACCGAAGGAGCTTTGAATGGTGTGACTGGAAAACAGGGGTATACCTAGGGGTAAGGTAAAAGGTAAAGGGGCCCCTGACCATTATCAATCGTGACTGACTCTGGGGTTGCAGCGCTCATCTCGCTTTATTGGCCAAGGGAGCTGGTGTATAGCTTCCGGGTCATGTGGCCAGCATGACTAAGCCGCTTCTGGCGAACCAGAGCAGCACACGGAAACGCCATTTACCTTCCCGCTGGAGAGGTACCTATTTATCTACTTGCACTTTAACGTGCTTTCGAACTGCTAGGTTGGCAGGAGCAGGGACCGAGCAACGGGAGCTCACCCCATCGTGGGGATTCAAACCGCTGACCTTCTGATCGGCAAGTCCTAAGCTCTGTGTTCTAACCACAGCGCCACCCGCGTCCCTTTAACCCTGTATAAGGCACTCCTAAGTGTCCCACAATGCAACACCCAAGTGAGAGAGGATCGCTCTCTATCATCAAGGGGCACATTTCAAACATCACCTATTTTAAAAGAGGGCTACTTCCATTAAAAGAGTTCTTCAGAACCCTTTCTTTTTGCACTCCATCCCTGTTGAGGGATTAAGATGCTGATAAAATCTAGACTAAAGGCTGAGCGTTCACAGCAAGAGGCTGGCTATATTGCATTCGTGGGCAGACTTCGCAAGTTTTCTAGTTAATAGCAGGCATTTGAAAACAGGCGTTACTAGTCTTTTCAGCAGAGTTTATACATCCAGCTATTATTCCATTAGGGACGCGGGTGGCGCTGTGGGTTAATCCACAGAGCCTAGGGCTTGCCGATCAGAAGGTCGGCGGTTCAAATCCCTGTGATTGGGTGAGCTCCCGTTGTTCAGTCCCAGCTCCTGCCAACCTAGCAGTTTGAAAGCACATCAAAGTGCAAGTAGATAAATAGGTAAGTGGGAAGGTAAACAGCATTTCCGTGCGCTGCTCTGGTTCACCAGAAGCGGCTTAGTTGTGGTGGCCACATGACCCGGAAGCTGTACGCCGGCTCCCTCGGCCAATAAAACGAGATGAGCACCGCAACTCCAGAGTCATCCGCGACTGGACCTAATGGTCAGGGGTCCCTTTACCTTTACCTATTATTCCATTGCAGAGAGAAAAACCTTAAGTAGCTGAGAGAGTTTTGCTTAGTGGTTGCTACAGTGCCCTTATATGAGAGTTGGTGGAACTGAAAATAGGATGGTTTCCAGATTTCCTCTTGTACTAAATTAGAATTGCCGGGCATCAGTTTGGCTTTCGTTCCTGATGGGTGTCCTTGAAGGGATACTTCCATGCATGGAAAATCATGTGAATGGGGCACCCTTGAAGATAGGGTGCTGGTTGTCCTTCATGTGTCCTGCAAAGGATTATGGCAGGGTCACCGACCATATTGATGGATGAGTGAGTACTGTGGACACCACTTCCTTCTTTGACCTCTCTCTCCCAAAATTTCTCTTCATGGCCACTTTTGATCTCCAGGGGCTGTTCCAAGCCACTGGGTTTTTCTTTTCCCACTTCCATCTCCCTGAATGGGGGCTGGACGGGGGAAGCTCTAACATGCGAAGACTTGCAGTTTTCCAGTTGCACTGTAAGCTCCTCATTTATTTTTTTCTGTTGGCAGATGAAACACAGGGAGAAATTAAGACGCCTCTGCGCTTATCAGATGAACCAAGTTAAAATACTCCCACAGTGGGGAAAGCGGGTCTCTTCCTCTCCCAACCCCCATACTCCTTTGAAAATGACTCACATCGTCAACTCCGTGTTTACTTTTCTCGCCCGAGGAGCAAAGATAACCCTCAAGTATTCATGCTGCTTCAACTCTTGCATATGTATAAGTTGTGCTTGAGATCCAAGGACTCTGGAGTTCCTTAGTGCAATTCGATGTGATTTTCATTCTGCAGTGCAGCTCTGTCAAAAGACAGAAAATGGAGTGTGGCCTTTCAGGTGTCGATACCTTTTGAGGAATTGCTGGGCCGCTTGCTCTTTGGTGGTTTGAACTGGCCATCTTGATGTCGGGATGAAGAGGAATGCTTAAAAAATCCTCGGGCAGTGGATGCCTCCTAGCTTTTATGGGAGTGGCAGGGAAACTGCAACTCCCATCACCCCAAACTCCTGGCCACGCTAGGAGTTGCAGTTCAGCAATATATAATATATAATATAAATTTTTATTTATACCCCGCCCTCCCCGGCCAGCTGGGCTCAGGGTGGCTAACACCAGTAAAATTACAATTAAAAAAACCAACCAATTTAAAATACAGGTTAAAATATAATTTGAAATGCAGCCTCATTTTAATAGTAGCCCATAGATCAAAACCATAAGGGGAGGGAAACATAAGGGTCAGACTGAGTCCAAACCAAAGGCCAGGCGGAACAGCTATGTCTTGCAGGCCCTGTGGAAAGATGTCAAGTCCTGCAGGGCCCTGGTCTCTTGTGACAGAGCGTTCCACCAAGTCAGGGCCAGTGCTGAAAAGGCCCTGGCCCTAGTTGAGACCAATCTAACCTCCTTGAGGCTCGGGACCTCCAAGGTGTTGCCATTTGTGGACCTTAAGGTCCTCCGCGGGGCATGCCAGGAGAGGCGGTCCTGTAGGTACGTGGGTCCTAGGCCGCGGCTGGACGGCTACAGATACCCTATGTTAGAAGGCGGAATTTAGAGGGGCAACACATTCCCCAAGCTATTGTGGGGTATCTCATTCCAAACTCTCCAGAAGAGACCCGAAGTCACCAGGAGACTCTTTCCTATCATTGACTCTTATTGGCAAAACATCAACTGGTTACCCTGAGTTACTATTCAGCGCTCAGCCTAACCAAGGAATAGACTTTCATCAGCTCAGCACCATGAAGGCAAACATAACCAACACAGCTTGCCCATTCCATGCCCTCCCAGCTGGTCCCTCTAGTCTCTATAGTCGTCAGCATGGTGCCCATGGGTGTGACAGTTGTCCTTGAGTTCTTCTGGCACATGCAAAGCCTCAGAGGCCCTCCACTTGTTACCCTCTTTGGTTGTGAGGTGGTACGGATGGGTGCCTTTTTCCTCCCTTGAAAAGTTGTTGTTTAGTCATTTAGTCATGTCCGACTCTTCGTGACCCCATGGTCACGCCAGGCACTCCTGTCTTCCACTGCCTCCCGCAGTTTGGTCAAACTCATGTTCGTAGCTTTGAGAACACTGTCCAACCATCTCATCCTCTGTCTTCCCCTTCTCCTTGTGCCCTCCATCTTTCCCAACATCAGGGTCTTTTCCAGGGAGTCTTCTCTTCTCATGAGGTGGCCAAAGTATTGGAGCCTCAGCTTCAGGATCTGTCCTTCCAGTGAGCACTCAGGGCTGATTTCCTTCAGAATGGAGAGGTTTGATCTTCTTGCAGTCCATGGGACTCTCAAGAGTCTCCTCCAGCACCATAATTCAAAAGTATCCATTCTTCGGCGATCAGCCTTCTTTATGGTCCAGCTCTCACTTCCATACATCACTACTGGGAAAACCATAGCTTGAACTATACGGACCTTTGTCGGAAAGGGGATGTCTCTGCTTTTTAAGATGCTGTCTAGGTTTGTCATTGCTTTTCTCCCAAGAAGCAGGCGTCTTTTAATTTCGTGGCTGCTGTCACCATCTGCAGTGATCATGGAGCCCAAGAAGGTAAAATCTCTCACTGCCTCTACTTCTTCCCCTTCTATTTGCCAGGAGGTGATGGGACCAGTGGCCATAATCTTCATTTTTTTGATGTTGAGCTTCCGACCATATTTTGCGCTCTCCTCTTTCACCCTCATTAAAAGGTTCTGTAATTCCTCCTCACTTTCTGCCATCAAGGTTGTGTCATCTGCATATCTGAGATTGTTGATATTTCTTCTGGCAATCTTAATTCCAGTTTGGGATTCATCCAGCCCAGCCTTTCGCATGATGAATTCCCCTTGAAAAGTACATAGTGCCAAAGGAGGAAGTTAGGGGAGTGGCCCTCTTTCCCACTTCCTCTTTCAGCTCTATGTGGTTTTCTAGGTTCCAATCTAGTTCCATCTGGTACGCTAGCTGAGACCCTACCTGTCCACGGACTGTCTCACCAGAGTGGTGCATGCTCTAGTTATCTCCCGCTTGGACTACTGCAATGTGCTCCACGTGGGGCTACCTTTGAAGGTGACCCAGCAACTACAACTAATCCAGAATGTGGCAGCTAGACAGGTGACTGGGAGTGGCCACCGAGACCACAGAACACCAGTCCTGAAAGACCTACATTGGCTCCCAGTACGTTTCCGAGCACAATTCAAAGTGTTGGTGCTGACCTTTAAAGCCTTAAATGGCCTAGGCCCAGTATACCTGAAGGAGCATCTCCACACCCATCATTCTGCCTGAGGTCCAGCGCCGAGGGCCTTCTGGCGGTTCCCTCTGTGAGAAGTGAGGTTACAGGAAACAGGCAGAGGGGCTTCTCGGTGGTGGCGCCCGCTCTGTGGATCACCCTCCCATCAGATGTCAAGGAAATAAACAACTATCTGACTTTCAGAAGACATCTGAAGGCAGCCCTGTTTAGTGAAGGTTTTAATGTTTGATGTTCTATTGTGTTTTTAATATTCTGTTAGGTGCTGCCCAGAGTGGCTGGGGAAACCCAGCCAGATGGATGGGGTATAAATATGATGATGATGATTATGGTGATGATGATTTCTGCTGGATCCATTGGAAAAATGAAGTGTTTTGTCTTCCTTTCAGTTTCAGCGTGGGTAATGGTGATCCAGGGAGGGGGATAAAAAGGGTGTGTGGAGCCAGTGTGTGAATCCAGTGTGGTGTAGTGGTTAAGAGCAGTGGACTCGTAATCTGGTGAACAGGGTTCGATTCCCTGCTCTTCCACATGCAGCTGCTGGGTGACCTTGGGCTAGTCACACTTCTCTGAAGTCTCTCAGCCTCACTCACCTCACAGAGTGTTTGCTGTGGGGGAGAAAGGGAAAGGAGATTGTGAGCCGCTTTGAGACTCCTTAGGGTAGCGATAAAGTGGGATATCAAATCCAAACTACTCTTCTTCTTCTTCTTCTTCTTCTTCTTCTTCTTCTTCTTCTTCAACACTCACTCAAAAATCCAAATGTTCCCAAAGGCTTGCAGTTGCTGAGTATCATCATATCAGTTAAATTAGCAGAATACCCTGCTGCACAAATGAAGTTTTAACTCTCAATCAGAATCGGTTTTGCTCTGCTCTGTCTTTTGCCTTTTGGTAGCGTGACTCACTCCATCCCTTGGGGTTTTAACAAAAATGCCCAGCTGGACTTGTCCCTCCCTAAAGCAGCTTTGCCTGATGAAAATACGACACATCCCTTTTCGCATAGCATCAATACACTTTCTAATGTCACCTCTAGAGAGCAAAACAAGAGGAGATAAATCAATAAAAAGCCAAACAAAATTTATTTAGGGTGCATTGGATCCTTATGGCAGAGGAGTGCCAAAATGCTGGTGCCACAGAGTAGCTCATGTTTCTTTAGCTCAGATGTTGTGTGGGATTGTTGTACAATAATACCATTCCACCAAGGCGTCATGGGTTTTTTCATAGAGCAGAGTGAAAATAGCTTCCTGGAATTGTCTGCATTCATGGCCGATGAAATGTTGAGGGCAAGGAACATTTTACCTGCTATCTCACCTTTTTCTCCAATGAGCTCAAGGTGGTGGTATACAATGCAGCCAGTGTGGTGTAGTGGTTAGAGTGTGGGACTAGGACCTGGGACACCAAGGTTCGAATCCCCACTCTGCCATGACGTTCTCCCGGTGATCTTGGACTGGTCACTCACTCTCTGCCTAATCTACCTCACAGGGTAGTTGTGAGGATAAAATGTGGAAGGTTGGAACTGTTTACACCACCTTGAGCTCCCCGGAGGCAAGGCGGGATATAAATAATAGAAATGAAATCATGAAATGAAATAGGTTCTTCACATTTAAACCCTGCAGCAACCTTGCGAGGCAGGATAGATTTTTATTGCTTGTAGGGAAGAGGAATTCCCCATCAGTTTGCAAACTCTACATGCATACAGAGCAGAAAAACTTTTTGGGAAACAGGAGGGGAATGATTTTGACACCCATCGCTGCTTCCGTGTGCTGCTTCACCTGTGCAAATCACACCCCACTGTTTCACCATGTGGAAGACTGAAGACTCTAGATCAGCAGTTCTCAACCTGTGGGTCCCCAGATGTTGTTGGACTACAACTCCCATCATCCCTGAGCTCTGGCCTTGCTAGCTAGGGGTGATGGGAGTTGTAGTTCAACAACATGTGGGGACCCACAGGTTGAGAAAGGCTGCTCTAGATCATGGGTAGGCAAACTAAGGCCTGGGGCCGGATCTGGCCCAATCGCCTTCTAAATCCGGCCCATTGACAGTCCGGGAATCAGCGTGTTTTTACATGAGTAGAATGTGTGCTTTTATTTAAAATGCATCTCTGGGTTATTTGTGGGGCATAGGAATTCGTTCATTATTTCTTTTCCAAATATAGTCCGGCCCCCGACAAGGTCTGAGGGACAGTGGACCAGCCCCCTGCTGAAAAAGTTTGCTGACTCTAGATGTATCTGGCCCTCCATATAGTGCTGCCCCACATGAAGCGTGCAAAGCTTCTCTCGGTTTTGCTGTTTCCATTGAAGTTTCCATTTCTCTTTCTTCTTAGGCTGCGGGAGTATGTGGGATAACCTTACTTGCTGGCCTGCAGGAAGTCTGGGCGAAGTCAAAGTCCTGCCCTGCCCTGCCTATTTCACCTTCTTTTCAAGGACTGCAGGTAAGTGGCTCTCCCAATTCAGAGCGTACAGGAAGATGGCTTTGTCTATGGGTTTATATCTGCGAGTCTTTCTGACTGAAGGTGAACAGCTTTGATAAAAAAACTTTATAAACGGGTGCCAAGTCTGATGGCAGACATCTTGTCATCCTGAGGCACCTGCACAGTTTTCCCCATTTTGGAGAAAGCGGGTAGAGAAAGCTTTTTCCTCCTTCTCACCTAGCTCCAGAACTTGTGGACATCCAATAGAACAGAATGTTGGAAGATTCAGGACAGAGTGGCTGGGGAAACCCAGCCAGACGGGTGGGGTATAAATAATAAATTATTATTATAAACTATTATTATAAAAGGAAATGATTATTCATATAGTGCATTGTTAAACTATGGAACTGCCTCTCACAGGACAGCCATCAGCACGGAGAGGTTGATGTTGCCTGGAGGCGGTTGTAGGATGGATGGTGGCTAACAGATTGAGGTTGAATCCTGACAAGACAGAAGTACTGTTTTGGGGGGACAGGAGGCGGGTGGGTATGGGGGATTCCCTGGTCCTGAGTGGGGTAACTGTGCCCCTGAAGGACCAGGTGCGCAGCCTGGGAGTCATTTTGGACTCACAGCTGTCCATGGAGGCACAGGTTAATTCTGTGTCCAGGGCAGCTGTCTACCAGCTCCACCTGGTATGCAGGCTAAGACCCTACCTGCCCACGGGCTGTCTCACCAGAGTGGTGCATGCTCTAGTTATCTCCCGCTTGGACTACTGCAACGCGTTCTATGTGGGGCTACCTTTGAAGGTGACCCGGAAATTGCAATTAATCCAGAATGCGGCAGCGGGCCGCATTCTGGGAGTGGCCGCCAGGACCACATAACACCGGTTCTGGGAGATCTACATTGGCTCCCAGTACATTTCTGAGCACAATTCAAAGTATTGGTGCTGACCTTTAAAGCCCTAAACAGCCTCGGTCCTGTATACCTGAAGGAGCGTCTCCACCCCCATCATTCAGCCCGGACACTGAGATCCAGCGCCGAGGGCCTTCTGGCGGTTCCCTCATTGCAGGAAGTGAGGTTACAGGGAACCAGACAGAGGGCCTTCTCGGTAGTGGCACCCGCCCTGTGGAATACCCTCCCTTCAGATGTGAAGGAAATAAGTAGCTATCCTATTTTTAAAAGACATCTGAAGGCAGCCCTGTTCAGGGAAGTTTTTATTATTTAATGCTGTATTGTTTTTACTACTTGATTGGGAGCCGCCCAGAGTGGCTGGGGAAATTCAGCCAGATGGGCAGGGTATAAATAATAAATTATTATTATTATTATTATTATTATTATTATTATTATTATTAGTGTCATGTTTGCAGGCATTTTTGCAATGCAGAGTTGGCCTGCCAATGGGCCTGATGCCTGAAGCCAGCTCCCCATAGAGCACATCCTTGGGGATTACACCTAAGGTCTTCAAAGGAGCGGGGTGCAAAACATTATATCCCAAGAGAGTGTGTCCTTGCTCCTCTCATAGCTTCAGCAATGTTGATTCCAAAGCAGCAGTCAGTTAGGAGAGCCGGTGTGGTGTAGTGGTTAGGAGCAATGGACTCGTAATCTGGTGAACCGGGTTTGCTTCCCCGCTCCTCCATATGCAGCTGCTGGGTGACCTTGGGCAAGTCACACTTCTCTGAAGTCTCTCAGCCCCACTCACCTCACAGAGTGTTTGTTGTGGGGGAGGAAGGGAAAGGAGATTGTTAGCCGCTTTGAGACTCCTTCGGGTAGTGATAAAGCGGGATATCAAATCCAAACTCTTCTTCTTCTCTTCTTCCCAGTCTCTTGGTGCAGCCTTCTCCAGCCAGCGCCAAGATAGATCTTCCTAATTCTTCCTTCTTGTTCCCAGAACACCTTTAGATTTCAAAAAGGATACATTTCCCTGTGACTTCACACACACACCCTCACCTTGTCAACCTCCCAAATCTCCTGTCTCTGTCCACTCCTCGAAGAAGAGAGAAAGGATAACTTTTTGCATTGCCAGTGGCCCCCAGTGACCCTGAACCTGGTTCCCCATTGTTTCTTAATGGCTCT